>NC_058163.1:16223949-16319360 GCF_020080835.1 Cotesia glomerata
GCCGAGAATTTAGTTTTTAAAAGAGAGAGACAGAAGATAGGCGTAGCCAAGCTGTTCTGATTGGTCGTAATAAATAAATTGTTTTTTGTTTATCGCTATTAAGTGAAGACAGCAGCTTGAATAAAAAATAAAATTTAGATTGCTAATCCAACATGAAAATATAAAAAATATGTCAAAAAAAACAGGTTAGTTTGCAGATGTGAAGGTGCTTGTAAACAAATACAAGTCTGTGCTGCTCAGATAAATAAAGAAGAGAATTTGAAACACCGTGTTGTAACTAAAATGTTTAATGAAATGAATAAAAGTGAACAGTGACAAGCTGGCGATTTTGCTGGAGATCGCGTAAAGGAATTGCTCCCGGTCTCACTGGTAATTTTGCTGGAGATCGCACTGACGGTCTTTTTAAAGGTCTCGCTGGAGGTCACGCTAGAAATCTTGCTGACGGTCTCGCTGGAGATCACGCTGATAGTTTTTCTATAGGTCTTGCTGTCGGTATCACTGGATGTCGTTTTGCTGGGAGTTGTGCTAATGGTATGGCTGCCAGTCTCACTAGTAATTTTGCTAGCGATCACAGTGACGGTTTCGCTCGAGATTACGCTGACGGTCTTTCTGGAGGTCTCGCTGGAGATCACGCTGATGGTCTCGCTGGAGGTCGTTTCGCTATAGAAGTTGTACTAATGGTATTGCTGCCAGTCTCGCTGGTAATTTTGCTAGCGATCACGGTGATGGTATCGCTGGAGATTACGCTGACAGTCATTCTGAGAGTCCCGCTGGAGATCACGCTGACGATCTTTCTGGAGGTCTCGCTGGTGATTACGCTGACGGTTTTTCTGGGAGTCTCGCTAGAGATCACGCTGACGATATCGCTGGAGATCATGCTGACGATCATTCTGGAGGTCTCGCTGGAGATCACGCTGACGGTCTCTCTAGAGGTTTCGCTGGAGATCACGCTGACGATCTTTCTGGAGGTCTCGCTGGTAATCACGCTGATGGTCTTTCTGGAAGTCTCGCTGGCCATCACGCTGACGATCTTTTTGGAAGTCTTGCTGGAAATCACGCTGACGATCTTTTTGGAGATCTCGCTGGTGATTACGCTGACGGTTTTTCTGGGAGTCTTGCTGGAGATCACGCTGACGATCTCGCTGGAGATCACGCTGACGATCTTTCTGGAGGTCTCACTGGTGATCACGCTGACGATCTTTCTGGAGATCACGCTGACGATCTTTTTGGAGATCTCGCTGGAGATCACGCTGACGATCTTTCTGGAGGTCTCACTGGTGATCACGCTGACGATCTTTCTGGAGATCACGCTGACGATCTTTTTGGAGATCTCGCTGGAGATCACGCTGACGATCTTTCTGGAGGTCTCGCTGGTGATTACGCTGACGGTTTTTCTGGGAGTCTCGCTGGAGATCACGCTGACTCAACGTGATCTCCAGCGAGACCTTCAGAAATACAGTCAGCGTGATTAACAGCGAGACCTCCAGAAAGATCGTCAGCGTGATCTCCAGCGAAACCTCTAGAGAGACCGTCAGCGTGATCTCCAGCGAGACCTCCAGAATGATCGTCAGCATGATCTCCAGCGATATCGTCAGCGTGATCTCTAGCGAGACTCCCAGAAAAACCGTCAGCGTAATCACCAGCGAGACCTCCAGAAAGATCGTCAGCGTGATCTCCAGCGGGACTCTCAGAATGACTGTCAGCGTAATCTCCAGCGATACCATCACCGTGATCGCTAGCAAAATTACCAGCGAGACTGGCAGCAATACCATTAATACAACTTCTATAGCGAAACGACCTCCAGCGAGACCATCAGCGTGATCTCCAGCGAGACCTCCAGAAAGACCGTCAGCGTAATCTCGAGCGAAACCGTCACTGTGATCGCTAGCAAAATTACTAGCGAGACTGGCAGCCATACCATTAGCACAACTCCCAGCGAAACGACCTCCAGTGATACCGACAGCGAGACCTATAGAAAAACTATCAGCGTGATCTCCAGCGAGACCGTCAGCAAGATTTCTAGCGTGACCTCCAGCGAGACCTTTAAAAAGACCGTCAGTGCGATCTCCAGCAAAATTACCAGTGAGACCGGGAGCAATTCCTTTACGCGATCTCCAGCAAAATCGCCAGCTTGTCACTGTTCACTTTTATTCATTTCATTAAACATTTTAGTTACAACACGGTGTTTTAAATTCTCTTCTTTATTTATCTGAGCAGCACAGACTTGTATTTGTTTACAAGCACCTTCACATCTGCAAACTAACCTGTTTTTTTTTCGACATATTTTTTATATTTTCATGTTGGATTAGCAATCTAAATTTTATTTTTTATTCAAGCTGCTGTCTTCACTTAATAGCGATAAACAAAAAACAATTTATTTATTACGACCAATCAGAACGCTTGGCTACGCCTATCTTCTGTCTCTCTCTTTTAAAAAAACTAAATTCTCGGCCGTAGATATCGTGAACAAAAGAAAACCGAACAAAGTGTTTTTTCGAAATAACACCGAAATTCCTAGCGCAATCATTTTACAATTCAAAATTTTTTGTGAGGCTTAAAAAACTGCGTTGAATGCTGCCAACCTTGAGGAAATCGGTTTATTTATTCAAAATCTATCACGGTTTAAAAATTAAAAAAATAGTGTCTTATCAAATCTGTATCAGACTTTTGAGCTCGAAGAGCTCAAATGCATAGGAAAGCAATCTCTTAGAGCTCGGAGAGCTTAAAATAACTCATAAGTTGTATTTTTGAAATCGAAGAGCTCAAAAACGTCATTGGTGCAATTTTAAGCACCTAAGTATACCGCTAGAGTGTGCAATCTAAGCAGTTGCGAGTTGTTTCGCTCCTCATATTTTCATTACTTTTGGTGTTTATGTTCAACCCATAAATTTTTCTTTTGTGCTGACTTAATTAAACAATTTTTGTTTTTGATTTGTGCTATTCTACTAAGGTGATAATGGTTATTTCATTCAGTAATCCGTGTCTTAAATTTGCTAAGCACGTGTTTTTAGTATTGGGTACAGTGTGCTGTTTTATTAATTTTGGTACGTAGTGTTTACTGCCATCTACAATTTGTCGAACAAAGAGATGTGTGCAATCTGTATTCGATCGATTACCGACGAACATGCGGTAACAAATGACGTTTGTAAACATTGCTTTCATCTGTCATGTGTAAAAGTAAGATTTGTTTTGGACTCAATAGCTGATGTTACGGATTTTGTTGCTGATAAGTGTCTGATTTATTTTATTCCATAACCGCAACCAGAGTCTATTACTAAAATACTACAAAACATAAATGAAGAGCTGGGATTAATTAAATATGTTAAAATGGATGTTCATGGTGTTGTTAAGGAATTAAATTAGTTGTAACAGGGTAATTTACCCTGTGACGGTAAAACCACACGCGTGCGATAAGTAGTCGACGCAGCACTGGCGCGTCTCGATCTTCGGGACCCGACTAGCATTAAGTGGAGGAAATTTTGGGTTTCTTGGTCAGTTGAGTAGTTGCAGAAAATCAGAAGTAGTGCAGTGTCCACTGAAGCAACATCACCAACCAAAGTATCCAAAAAGAAAGAAGCCGATTCGGTACCAGAGTTCTCTTCAAGTATATACCTTGTTAAGGTATTGAGACTTTTGCCTCTTTGTTGAGCCTTGGGGTGCATACCCGGCTCATTAATAGTACTACTTCTCATTTATTAATTTAATTTTAGGTAATTCCATTGTTTATAATAATTTTGCTTAGTAATAATTATTTATTTAATTCATTTGGTTGGTTAGCAGTTTGAATATTCTTCTTGGAGATTTTATACCCGAGGAATGTTCTAGACCTCTTGGGTTTGGAAGTCGTGAGTAATTGATTTGTTAATTTGGCCAATTGATATTTGGTAATATTTTAGATTGGTTTAAATGAATTTATTTTATTAATTAAATTCTGAACATCGAGAAGATTCCAATCAACACGATATAGTATTCGGTACCCGAGGTCCATAACGTGCTACGCAGTTACGAACAACGGCGTCCATTTTGAGCGCGCAAATTCCTTCGTGAATTTTACTACGCAACAATTTACAAAATTAACAACTGAACTATTATTATAAATTATAACAATTGAATTATCATTTAATTATTATTTTTTTATTGTTTTATAATATTGTTTATTTGGAAAGTATTTTATTTACTGAAAATTAAATTATTGAGAAATTGCGACGCAATTAGAAATTTGAAACACCCGTGGATAAATTTTCGGAAGTTATTTTTCATCGACATAAATTATTGTTAATTGATTATCTAGTCGACAATAACAATAATAATAATTTGCTGATCGAAAATTCCACGCGGTTAATTTTTCTCTTGAAAATTGAAACTTGGGTTATTTTTATGTAGATTAATCAGTAGTTGCAATTTCATCATTCATAAAAATTCCTTAGAATTTAATTAATTACATGGCTATTAATTCTGGGAATTTACAATTAGCCATATTTAATTGATGAAAATTTTTATAATAACATTTTTTATAATTAATAATAAGGAATTCCGATGAAAATTCTTTGTAAAAATATTTATCAGTGTGGATTACGTCCGAGAAAATTTAGTTAATTTTATAAAGAATATTCTGAGAATTTATTTAATGTTGAGTATTAATCTCGTGGATAATTTAGAATAAATTCATGCATCGGTTTTTAGTGTAGATTTTTTGAGAATTATGTTATGTCTAAGGGCGTTTTTAGAGCGGTAGCGTAAACGGTGGAGGTTTGGACTAACAATTTAAAGAATACGTAACGGAGGTTTTAATTCCGTTGTTTTAATTGTTTATGTGGGACGTTTCGATGTACGAATTTACCACGCCTTCGTTTGAGACTGTACACGGATTTTAATTAGGAGTAGATGTACTTACTACTTGCTGGATTATTTCTTAGGATCGGATCCGTGATTCCGGGGCTGATCGTAGTGCCTTTTCCTTGATTGGACCCTCTGTTGGTATTTGCAGCGAATGGATGTGGATGGATTTGGGCTTCTTATTCTAAGGGATCCTTATTTTACGAAATGAACTTATTCGAAACAGATTTCACTTTTCAAGATTTATTTAACAAACACCAAAACCTTTACACTTTCACAATTTTTATTAGATCGAAATTATTTATTAATGAATTTTATTTATTTTGAGCTAACGTCTTCCAGTCCCCCGTAGGGTAAAGTGCGCAAATTTAGCTTTAAAAGATCTTAAGTTACTTATTGACCGAACTCTCGCCTAAATGCAGGGCAAATTAGAACTTTGAGAATCCTCTTCTCTAGATTTTCTTATTGATAAATATCTCGCCTAAGTGCAGGGCAAATTAAGACTTTTAGATTTTGACTCTCTAAATTTTTTTCTACTGACCGAGCTCTCGTCTAAGTGCAGGGCAAATTAGAACTTTGAGAATCCCGACTCGTAGACAATATTAACAACTAATACGTGGCCTGCCGGTTAAACCGCGTCGAAACTGCCTCTAAGTGCAGTGCAAATTAAAGCAAAGGACTCTACAAGGCACGGGCCTGTCAAGTTAAACGCGGAAGTCGAATTAACTAACAAAAGACCTGAATTTGGCTGTTGATCGTCTTTTTAAAAGCTCGCGGTGCTGAGATTGCAGAAGTCCCCGCTAGTCAACCAGCAGTCACATAGCTTACATTTTATTGTGGCTTTCGCGCATGGAGAAGTCTTCCATCTGCGCGGGTGATTTAAATAAATAAAAAAATGCGGGTGGACATAACAATTAAATTATTAGTTGTGAAAATGGTTTACGATTTAATTGCGAGCTAATGACTGAAAATTTTAATAAAAATTAATGTTGTAATTTTTGGAGTTTAATTTGATAAGTCAAAAATAAAAGTTAAGTAGAGACAGTGTGTGTGTGTGTGTGTGTGTGTGTGTGTGTGAGTGGGTTATGTGTGTGAAGATCGTGCGGGTTGTGTGAGGCATTTCCAGAGCGTGTGTGCCAAGTGGACAACGCGACATAGTTAGAAACCGTCATATAGACGCCAAGTGGGGTACAACGGTAGTAAGTTAGAAGCCGTTGTATAGACGCCAAGTGGGGTACAACGGTAGTAAGTTAGAAGCCGTGGTATAGACGCCAAGTGGGGTACCACGGTAGTAAGATAGAAACTGCAGTATAGACGCTCAAGTGAGGGTACTGCAGGATTAAGTTTAGTTTTAGGCAGGTGTGGGAGACCGTTCGTTCTGAAAAAGCCCAACTAGTTGTAACCAAGTTGTGGGAGACCGTCCGTTAGAACATCCCAGCTAGTCATTGTATCGTCGTTTGGAAAAAGGGTCGTTTGTAAATATCGTTTATTTCGCAGTCAATTCTCCACGTGGCTAAGTAATAAGTTGTTAGTTTATAAGTGAGCTGAATTGTCAGCAAATTTGTTAAAGTTGATTTGTTATTAATAAAAGTCCGGATATTGTTAAATAAAAGTTTATTCATTCCAGATCACCTTCCTCCACTCTCTCTCCCTGTAGATTATAAGCTCAGCTCTGGTTTCCGATTCCAGGAACCGTGTCAAAGTATCCTGGTGGCGCCCTTGGTAATTTAGAATCATTTTGTTTATTGGATTGTTCTTTATTTAAACTAATAAGGGGCCAATGAACAGGCATAAACAACCCGTTACACTGGCGCCCAATATTGAAAAACCCCATGAGAGAGAAGGCCTGGGAATAAATAAATTTTTATTTAAGTATTTAAAATTTAAAAATTAAATAAATTTCAGTCATTAGCCGTTAGAAAAATTTTTGTTGAGAAAAAAAAAAAAAGTTACTTGAGTCTTGAAAAAGTGATACTTGAGTTTATTGAATTTTATTAAAAAAATTTTTTTTTAAGTATTTATCTTTTTCTTAATTTTATGATTAAGAAATTAAAATTTATTATAACCGAAAGTGTCATCGATACCCAATAGCTTATGGTAGTACTCAGCGTCTCACTGAAAAATATTTAGATGTTGATAAGAGGGTGGGTCGCTCAGTGAATGAAGAATACTCGTGAATTATGGTACTAATTGTTTATTGGGCGTCCCCAAGGCATGGGAGTTACCCGAAATGGCCCTGAGAGTCTCTTTTACAAAATAATTCTATTTATAAAAGCAAATCTAATCCAGTACAATAATCCATTTGATGCGATACTTTTGATTCTATAACTGAGAGAGAGAGAGAGATGGGACAGCAACGAGAATGAGAGTCTTAGAAGACAATTAATCACGATGCAAGACAGCTCGGACTCGACATAGATTCGGACAGACTAAACGACTGACTGATTTATTTATTTATTTATTTACAAATATAAATAATGCTGTGAAGCGGGAAAGAATAGGAGTTACGGTAATTATTACGTGAAGCGTTCCACATTCACGTAACAGGATATTGGTAGGAAAGGATTGAGAAAGGAATGTGAAGAGGATCATCTTAATGTGAGTTTATAGAATATGCGAGAAAAAATTATTAGATAGCTCGGACTAGGATTCGAACCCAGAACCTTCCGAAGACATGTCGGCTACTCTACCATTTGAGCTATCCGGTCTATACTAAATTTCCTTTCGCTTATTCTATATACATTAAGCCACACCGTCCATCTTACGGTAAGCATTTTTACAAATATAAATAATGCTGTGAAGCGGGAAAGAATAGGAGTTACGGTAATTATTACGTGAAGCGTTCCACAATCACGTAACAGGATATTGGTAGGAAAGGATTGAGAAAGGAATGTGAAGAGGATCATCTTAATGTGAGTTCATAGAATATGCGAGAAAAAATTATTAGATAGCTCGGACTGGGATTCGAACCCAGAACCTTCCGAAGACATGTCGGCTACTCTACCATTTGAGCTATCCGGGCTATACTAAATTTCCTATCGCTTATTCTATATACATTAAGCCATACCGTCCATCTTACGGCAAGCATTTTTACAAATATAAATAATGCTGTGAGGCGGGAAAGAATAGGAGTTACGGTAATTATTACGTGAAGCGTTCCACCGATTACAAGTGGCCGCTCCTCCTGGAGGTCTCAAGTTTATGTAACCTCGGTCGCGGATGCCACCAAACACCTGTATGACTGCGCGGAACTTGTATTATTCCGCGGTTGAACTCAGATTATTCCGCCCTTAAGAACTAGGTGGTTATTGTCAAGTTCCCTAGTCAGCAGAAAATGGTATCAAGGCGCCGAAAGCGGTTCCCTGTGCTAGAGTACCTGTTCGCTCGGTTCCCATGAGAAAGCGTCTCCTCAGCAATACGTGCAAGCAGCGATTCTCGGTAACCAGAGTCAGGCTAGAAATACAACGGAAATTCGGTGTCCAATTCAGGTGGGCAAGTTGGCCCATCGATTTATAGAAATATATATGATTTATCTCAATATTGACGGGAGGGTAAGCCCACCCGTCACATAATTACAAATTCTTTTTTGAAAATTATTTGGAAATTTATTTAGATTTTAATTTTTTCCTGAAACTTATTTTGGAAATTTAATTTTGAAATTAAATTGATAAATTATTTTCAATATTATGTAGAAATTTAATTTATGTAATTTATTATTTTTTTTGAAATTCATTTGAATTTTTTTTAAAGCTTTAAATTAAAAATTTAAATTTTTTAAAGCATTAAATTAAAAAATTTTTTTTTTGTAGATTCTATTTTACAGAAATCTTATTCGATAATTTACAAATTTACAAATTTTGATTTTTTTTTTTTTACTTAATGTAGTTATTCCTGGACAATTTATTTAATTGGAAATTTAATTTTTTTTTAATTTAATTTTTTTTTGAAATTTATTTAGTAACTTAAATTGTTTCAAAATTTATTTTGGATATTTACTTTTTGAAATTATATTAAAGAAATAGAATATTTTGTAATTTATTTATTTTTCGGAATTTAATTTAGAAATCTATAATTGAAATTTATTAGAAATTTAATTTTTTAAAATTTATTTTTTGAATTCTGTTTGAAAATTTTATTTATTTTAAGAAAATTGTATTTGAAATTTATTCAGAAATTTTATTTTTTTTGAAAATTTATTTTTGTGAAATCTATTTTTATTGATTTATTTTGAAAATTATTTTGAAATTTTTTTGGAATATAGTCTAGATAATATTTTGGAACTTTTACCGAATTATTATTTTGAAAATTTAATTACCAGGTACTCAAATTAAAATTTGTTTTTTTTCTCTTTTAAAAATTATTTCTATTTTGAAATCTGTTTTATTCAGCAAATTTATTTTTCTCCAAATTTACTATTTTAAGATTTAAATAACTTATTGACAATTTACATATTTTTTTGGAAGATTATTTTTAATTTATTTTTGCTTAATTAAATTATATTACCAAGGTTAAAAAAAAAAAAACTTTTTACGGACGAAACAAATAATACTTTACAATGTTACCTCCAAGTGGACCGAGAACTAGGTCTCAAGGACTCGTTGAAGAGCCAGAAAGTGACTCTCGTCGAGTTTCTTTAGGAAGAGGCCGAGGTAGAATATCACCATCTACCACAGTTAATCCCGGAACCAATGTTGGACAAAGACCCTTGGGGGAGCGAACTCAAATACCCAAGTCAAGCGTAGTGCCTGCACCTATGGGGGAGTTGACTCAATTATACCCGGGTCTTACTCAACAGAGGTCCGCGGGAACGACTCAAATACCCAGGTCAAGCGTAGTGCCTGCACCTATGGGGGAGTCAACACAGTTAAACCCGGGTCTTAATCAATAAAGATCCGCGGTAAACACACAACAGGTCCGAAACAACCAACGAGTATCCGTCGGCATAACTCCTGGTACTAGTGGTACGGCATCTGCTCCTGTTAACACTCGCACAGCTAGGTTCAGTGATATATTCACGAGGAACACATTTACACCAACTCCAGCTGGTTCCTCGGATTCTTCGTTGCATTTTGGAGAAGTCGCAGACCGGATGAACGGTATCAACAGTATCACAACCAGCAGGCTGAACAGAAACCGTCAAACCATCACAGGCTTCGTTTTTACCTCATTTACTACAAGGCAAACCTCTCACGGCGTCTTTCATTCACAAACTAGCTACTCGACGTATTTTCAAGCCCGGAAACGGCTCACCACCGAAAAAAACGTCGAGGATACCCATATCTGTATGGATATTCGGGGTGAAGCTACGTGGAATCCTGGATACTGGTAGTGAGAGGTCTTACATTAACGAAAAGGTGTATGAGGACATCAAACATCTGGCTGCTGGTGAGCTACAAGATGACCAGACCAAGAAAGGAGTGCTTCTTGCTAATCACTCTACTTGTAAAAGTAGAGGTGGAGCTCCTTTCATAATTCAAATCGGATCTGTCGCTGGGGAACAGTATTTGAGTGTTTTACCCGACCTAGGTTATTCCTTGATCCTGGGGATGGACTTCGCGACTAAATTCGAGGTTCAAATCGACTGCAAGAACTGCACGTGGAAATTTTCGGATTCTCCAGAAGTCTTTCTGTTCCAACCTATCTATTGTCATGAGAAGTCAGCACAATTATGTGCTATGTCTGAACTTCAAGAGGCAAAATTGAAAGACTTTCTGGAGACTGAGTTGAGAAAATTTGGTGAAGTGTCAAATCTAGGAGTACCGAACATTATTCAACATGAAATTGTTTTAAAACCAGGAATTCAACCGGTACGAATTAAACCGTATCGTAGAAGCCCAGTTGTGAACGAAGAGTTGAGAACTTCAGTGTCTGGTCATGTTCGCCATTGATGGTCTCCAAACCCAACAACAAGTGGAGATTCTGTATAGACTATCGTCCAGTCAACAAGGTGACAATTCCACCTGCTCACCCACTTCCGAACATGCCCAGAATACTGAGCGCTCTTCATGGTGCGACATACATCTCGACTATGGACTTAAGAGAGGCATTTCACCAAATTCTCATGTCACCAGACTCAGTTCCACTAACAGCATTCTCCCGAGGGTAGAGGCCAATTCGAGTGGCTACGTATGCCATACGGACTCGTTGGATCTCCAAGTACTTTTCAAAAAGCTATGGATCATGTAAAAACGCGTTTTTGCGAAATATTGGTCCAAAGAGAGTTTCCACTGAAATGGGCTGAACAAGTTTTCGCTTATCTCGATGATTGGATTGCGATAAGCGAAACTTTTGACGAACATCTAAAAGTCCTGGCTCTTCTTTTTGAAGTATTTCGCGAATTCGGCCTACTCATCAACCCGGAGAAATGCAAGTTCTGCAGAAATGAGGTGAGGTTCTTGGGATTCGTGGTCAACGAAACTGGGTTATATCCTGATCCAGAAAGAATCTCACCAGCAGTATATTTTCCCACTCCGACAAACAAAAAACAATTACGAAGTTTTCTGGGCCTCGTTAACTGGTACCACTGTCACCTCCAGAATGTTGCGAAGGCTCAAGGTCCTTTGAACAAATTAACAGGCGCAAATTCGGAGTGGAGGTGGGGTCCAGAAGAGGAAAAGTCGTTTCAATTGCTTAAACAATCTCTCGTTGATGCTCAGCCCTTATCAATTCCAAAACCCGACTGGCCGTATGTATTATATACTGATGCATGCGACACCGATCTTGGAGCATTTCTAGTTCAAAAAGAACCCGGAACAGACAAGGAGCATTTAATTATTTGTCTCAGTCGTCAGCTCCGTGGTGCAGAAACTAGATACACGACTACAGAAAAGGAGTGCTTAGCTGTAGTCTGGGCGGTGAGGAAGCTGAGATGCTATCTCGAAGGTGTTTATTACTCGGTAGGTCTTATTAGGTGACGGAATGGTAGTTACGGACAATGTCTCGGATAGCTTAACTGGTAGAGCCTTTGGCGCGTAACCAAATGATCCGGGTTCGAGTCCCGGTCTGGGCTGTCTGAATTATTTTTTCGGTTACCGAAAAATTCCTACTGAGTAAGGTCCCTCCTCCCCCCTTTATCCTTTATTTCCCCAGTTCCCAAATTGGTCTTTAATGACAAATTTAGCTATAAATTATGACAGATTACAAACAGCTAGGTTTGTCCATATTCAAACATCAAATTGGTATGACATCAAATTTAATAATGTCAGGAAACATCCAAAGAATTTTCCAGATTGGAAAATTTTGGACGATCATCTTTATTATAGAAGACCCGATCCCCTTAAGGAGATCTTGGGTGACGAGGAAGAGTGGAAAAGGGTACTGAGAGACCACGAAGTACCGGAAACACTGAGAAGGAATCACGAGGAGCCAGACGCTGGACATCTCGGTCGTGACAAAATGTATGAGCGCATCAAGACAAAATTTTACTGGCCAGGCATGTCCAAAGACGTTGAAGAGTTTGTACAAGCCTGTGATACTTGCAAGCAGGTCAAGTACAAACAGACTTCTTCGAAAGCTCCACTCCAATCGAGACAACCGACAAAAACGGTGGGCGGTCGTGGCAGCTGATGTCACAGGTCCTTTTACGTGGTCTAGACGAGACAAGTCCTATATCCTGGTGATCCAAGACTTATTTACCCGGTTTTCGGAATTTTATCCGATACGACGACATACGGGTAGTCTGATACTGGAGAGCTTCAAATGTTCCTTCTCACTCTGGGGCTACCCTATGTTCCTGGTGTCCGACAATGGAAAGGAGTTTATCAATTATCAAGTACAAGAGTATCTAACCAGTGTAGGAGTAAAATTTTGTCCAATCGCTATATCTCATCCTCAGGCAAACCTAGTGGAGCGTATTAATCGTACGTTAAAACCGATGATAAGAGCGTACATAAACAAAGACCAGAGTAGGTGGGATGAACATCTGGGAGAGTTTCAGCTGGCGTACAATAGTGCCTTCCACTCCTCGCTGAAATTATCACCATACTACTTACTCCACGGTCAGGAGCCGTGCCAAGCTGGGGAGGTAACTCACCTGGAACTGGACGATATTATATTTAATAATCCAGAATGGCTTAAGAGAGTACAGCGTCTTGATGAGCTCAGACACAAAATTGAATCTGTCATGAGAAAAGGAAATGAGCGACAAGAGAAGTATCACGGGACTGATTTAAAGATCCCGGAGGTCTCTGTCGGTGACAAAGTATATTATCCTAATCGAAAACTGAGTAATAAAGCGGCGGGGTACAGCGCGAGTCTTGGGGTTAAATATTTAGGGCCTGCGTTAATTTCTAAGATAATGTCCACTGGTCGTAGAATTAAAAAATGAGCGCGGTAAACTGTGAGGCCAACATTACGCTGCCGCGTCGCAGTGATTGATTAGTGAATAAAAATTTGACTCGGCAATAATTATCACTCTAAAAAAAACAAAAAAAAAAAAAAAAAATTAACGGCTGAATATTTGAACTAATTTTAGTAAATTTTCAGAGTAATGTGGAGAATTTCGAAAAAAATCAAGACCCGGAGAGAGGGTCGGCAACGCCCAGAGGCGGCTCAAGTCAACATCAGAAGGGTGAGGCCCGGAATTAATTCCGGGGCCGTTCAAAGTGCCATCCTCACTGGGCCGCCGTCTGAAGCGGCTTTAACACCTCGGGCATCCGCCCTGTCAAGACTGGGTCCACTTATACCCAGCTATTACCCAGTTCCAGCAGCAATACCCTCGGCTGAAGACCGAGCGGGAGCTGGCGTTCCCGTGGCCAGTACGTCGGCCACAGCAGACAGTGCTCTATCGGCTTCGCGTCGAGCGGATGTTGTTGTGTCCGATGTACGGGTTTCGACGGCGCCGGCGACCATACCCTCGGTTCTCGACCGATTGGGGGCTCCTGGAGCTGGTGATGAGCCAAAGGACAATTACAATGGGAAACGTTCGGTTTCGGACCGAGCGAGACCGAAGAGAGCCAATCGAAGCTGTGGGAGGGGCCGCAAGGTTTACTCCGAGGGTTCCAGGTGGTGCGGGCTCAACAGAAACCAGTCCAGGTTGAACAGATACAGGGCGAAGTTCAACCTGTTGCTGGAAAACCCGACGACACCCAAAAATGCCCTATAGAGGGCCTGGAGGAGAGCCACCACGGAGGACGAGAGGAAGCAGCACAAGGAACCAGGGCCTTTGGAGCAGATGACATTTGGAGTTCAGGCTGCTCGAATGGAGATGAGGTCGGAGACGTCTCCTACGCCAGTCCGGGTCTCCATTTCACTCACATCGATAAAGACACCACCACCTGTGTCTTCTCCAGGTCTCGGTCCAGCTCCAATAACGCCAAGACCTACTTCGGCTGTAGCAGGACCTTCGTGCAGGCCAGACACATCAGTGCAACCCGCAGCAGAGATCCGAGGTGATGGCAAGATACCCGGACACATCCCTGACGTGTCCAAGGGGGCCATACCTCGTCGACCACCGACTACAGCGAACCAGCCTGCGAAGTCGACCACGTACGTGAAGACCAGGGTTTTCACGAGGTCCCTACCACCAGCAACGACGCCCAGGAGAAGCTCCGTCCTTCCGGCACCCGCTCCAGCCCGCACAACACCTGCGGCAACTGCTGAGCTGACGACCATGGAGCTGGAGGAGGCTGCAGCGCTCCCTACTAGGAGTCAACATGCTGCTGATACTCAGGTAGTCTCAACATTCACGTTTAAGCTTTCTGAGTGTCCACCTCATCTGACACCAGCCTTCGCTGCTTACAAGGCGAGCTTATGAAAAGAGGCACTGGAGCGGGCGGCCCGGACGGGAATTATGGAGACTGGCATCCCTCGTGCCGAGAAGATGCCAGAGCCACAACCCAGTGACGTTCCTATCCGTCGTAAGACGGGGAAGAAAAAGAAGAAGAGGAAGAAGGGCGAGCTAAGAGGGCCTAACTGTTCGGCGGGGACAATGTGCCACCGGTATCTGAGGACTCTGGGATCGGGGTAGAGGGGATTTTCGGCGACGGAGAAGACAGCGATGACGACCTCCTGGAATTGGACTACGATGAAGACTTGTAGCTGCCTAATTAAATTTATCTTTTGTCTTTTTAATAATTTTGTGTCATATTCTATTCCATGTACACCTGGCGGGGAACTGAAGATCGAGAATCCCTAGTGCTGGTCTGGCGGGGAGGAGTGTAACAGGGTAATTTACCCTGTGACGGTAAAACCACACGCGTGCGATAAGTAGTCAACGCAGCACTGGCGCGTCTCGGTCTTCGGGACCCGACTAGCATTAAGTGGGGGAAATTTTGGGTTTCTTGGTCAGTTGAGTAGTTGCAGAAAATCAGAAGCAGTGCAGTGTCCACTGAAGCAACATCACCAGCGAAAGTATCCAAAAAGAAGGAAGCCGATTCGGTACCAGAGTTTTCTTCAAGTATATAACTTGTTAAGGTATTGAGCCTTTGGCCTCTTTTTTGAGCCTTGGGGTGCATACCCGGCTCATTAATAGTACTACTTCTCATTTATTAATTTAATTTTTGTTAATTCAATTGTTTATAGTAATTTTGCTTAATAGAAATTATTTATTTAATTAATTTGGTTCGTTAGCAGTTTGAACATTCTTCTTGGGGATTTTATACCCGAGGAATGTTCTAGACCTCTTGGGTTTGGAAGTCGTGAGTAATTGATTTGTTAATTTGGCCAATTGATAATTGTTAATATTTTAGATTGGTTTAAATAAATTTATTTTATTAATTAAATTCTGAACATCGAGAAGGTTCCAATCGACACGACATAGTATTTGGTGCCCGAGGTCCAAAACGTGCTACGCAGTTACGAACAACGGCGTCCATTTTGAGCGCGCAGATTCCTTTGTGAATTTTACTACGCAACAATTTACAAAATTAACAACTGGACTATTATTATAAATTATAACAATTGAATTATCATTTAATTATTATTTTTTTATTGTCTTATAATATTGTTTATTTGAAAAGTATTTTATTTACTGAAAATTTAATTATTGAGAAATAGCGACGCAATTAGAAATTTGAAACACCCGTGGATAAATTTTCGGAAGTTATTTTTCATCAAGATAAATTATTGTTAATTAACTATCTAGTCGACAATAACAATAATAATAATTTGCTAATCGAAAATTCCACGCGGTTAATTTTTCCCTTGAAAATTGAAACTTGGGTTATTTTTATGTAGATTAATCAGTAGTTGCAATTTCATCATTCATAAAAATTCCTTAGAATTTAATCAATTACGTGGCTATTAATTCTGGGAATTTACAATTAGCCAAATTTAATTAATGAAAATTTTTATAATAACATTTTTTATAATTAACAATAAGGAATTCCGATAAAAATTCTTTGTAAAAATATTTAACAGTGTGGATTACGTCCGAGAAAATTTAGTTAATTTTATAAAGAATATTCTGAGAATTTATTTAATGTTGAGTATTAAACTCGTGGATAATTTAGAATAAATTCAAGCATCAGTTTTTAGTGTAGATTTTTTGAGAATTGAATTATTAGTTGTGAAAATGGTTTACGATTTAATTGGGAGCTAATGACTCAAAATTTTAATAAAAATTAATGTTGTAATTTTTGGAGTTTAATTTGATAAGTCAAAAATAAAAGTTAAGTAGAGACAGTGTGTGTGTGTGTGTGAGTGGGTTATGTGTGTGAAGATCGTGCGGGTTGTGTGAGGCATTTCCAGAGCGTGTGTGCCAAGTGGACAACGCGACATAGTTAGAAACCGTCATATAGACGCCAAGTGGGGTACAACGGTAGTAAGTTAGAAGCCGTTGTATAGACGCCAAGTGGGGTACAACGGTAGTAAGTTAGAAGCCGTGGTATAGACGCCAAGTGGGGTACCACGGTAGTAAGATAGAAACTGCAGTATAGACGCTCAAGTGAGGGTACTGCAGGATTAAGTTTAGTTTTAGGCAGGTGTGGGAGACCGTTCGTTCTGAAAAAGCCCAACTAGTTGTAACCAGGTTGTGGGAGACAGTCCATTAGAACATCCCAGCTAGTCATTGTATCGTCGTTTGGAAAAAGGGTCGTTTGTAAATATCGTTTATTTCGCAGTCAATTCTCCGCGTCGCTAGGTAATAAGTTGTTAGTTTATAAGTGAGCTGAATTGTCAGCAAATTTGTTAAAGTTGATTTGTTATTAATAAAAGTCCGAATATTGTTAAATGAAAGTTTATTCATTCCAGATTACCTTCCTCCACTCTCTCTCCCTGTTGATTATAAGCTAAGCTCTGGTTTCCGGTTCCAGGAACCGTGTTAAAAAATCCTGGTGGCGCCCTTGTTAATTTAGAATCATTTTGTTTATTGGATTGTTCTTTATTTAAATTAATTAGGGGCCAATGAACAGGCATAAAAAACTTGTTACAGAGTTGAATAACATTTGCAAAAATTTACAGTAGAACTATGTCAATTTAGAAAAACGTGTTGCTGCGGTTTAAAATGCTTCAACTGTGACATCTGAAGTTGATCATAATTCAAACAGTGTGAAACTAATTCAAAGCATTGAAGTTCGACAACTGCTTATGGAAACGCAGCAATTGTCTGACCAGCTTGTTGTTTCAGGTGTTTTTGAGATGCCTACGGAAGACCTGGAAGACATTGTGATAAATCTGAGTAATTCTCTGGGACTATAAGGTATTGACGTCAACTGTGTGTCATCAGTAGAGCGTCTTGGGAAAAGAAAGATAGCTGTTGCAAGAGCTGATTCTTCTCGTTCGCGGGACATTGTTATTAAGTGTCAATCCTCGCTTATTGTTAACAAATTTTTTGAGGCGAAAAAAGTGCGTCGGAACATTACGGCTGATATGTTAGTACAAGGTGTGGGTAAACTACCGGTTTATGTTAACAGACGATTTCCGTCTACATTGTACAAGTTGCGTCGAGTATTGTGAGACAATTTCCGACGATCAGCAAGAAAAATGTTTGGATTGCGGCAGATGCGGTTTGTGTTAGGCTTCAGGATGGCTCTCAGCCACTGAAAGTATTACCGTCGATGGATTTGACGAAAACTCCTGGCTTAAGCTAATAACGTGGTGTCGTTGTCTCTCAGCAGTGTGATACTATTTGCAGTTTATCAGTTAATGTAAAAATTTGCCATCTAAATGCGCAGGCACTAGTTCCACGTATTGATGACCCAAGTCAAAATTAAAAAACTAATTTCAGCCTCCAAATTCTACTCGAGGGTAAGGAGGCTGAAATTAGTTTTTTAGATTAACCCAAGCTGTACAGCGAAACCTTAATTTCAGCCTAAACTTGGTATTTTTGTCCGTTTTTACCAAGTTTAGGTTGCAATTAGTATTACAGAACCCTTAAATGACCCTCCAAAGCCTACAGTTCGATCGAGAAAAAGATCTTCATTGGTTTATATGAAAAAGGTGAGAGGAAAGAAGGAAAAGGAGAAGGAATTTAAATCAAAATGGCTGACAGGAACGGGAAAAATTTAAAATTAAAAAATAATTTTTTTATTTATTGATTATAATTTATAATTCTCATATAAATTATAAAATTCGCTATTAACAAAAAAATTAGTAATAGCAAAAACATTTGATAAAAATGTTTTCTATATTTTTTTTTGTTTTTTATAATTTTTCTTTTTGATTTTGATTTTTACTTTATTTTTTTCGGAGTTTTTTAAAGTAGGTAGAAGGGAAGGAAGGTAAGGTTTCACATCACATTCATTCATCTTAATTAAATTTAACGCTTGCCTTATAAATAATTTTATAAAAACGTCTATCGCTCTAACCGAGATTCGAACAGTACACCTAACGCACGCGAGACTACAACCTAACCGCAACGCTATACGAACGTTGGAGAAATTTTTATGTCAGGAGTTTCATTAACCAAATGTATAGATCTAAAAAACTGATTTCAGTCTCCTTGCCCTCGAGTAGAATTTGGAGGCTGAAATTAATTTTTTAACTTTAAATCGAGCGAGCATTAGCTTCACAAATGAGAAGAAGAATGAGTCCCACACATCATGCGATCACTTTTTAAGTTCGAAATGACAAATATTAAAGTCTAAATTTTTAGTTAATATACTTTAACATTTTCGACATTCACATAGCAAATATTACTGTTTGAAATAGTATTTTCCCCACGTAAATAATAAATTCTAGCATTTAAATGATAAATATTATAGAGTGATCATTAAAATCACGATTTTACTGTTTGAAATGGTAATTTTTTTCAGTTGATCATTACTTATTATAAATTAACTAAAGTAAAAGCCCCAATTATTGACAAGGGTCTAAATATTGACACCCTAAATTATTTTTTAATATATTTAATTATCTGTAATAAGAATAACTATCATATCAATTTTTATTAAATTCTAATTAATTAAAAAATTGAAAAAAATTACTGTCAGTTCAAAATATTAAATATTAATTATTGAAAAAAAATAAAGTCAGTACCAGTTCATCAAACCAGTTTACGAACATCTACACTGAGAAAAAAAATACTTTTATTAAGAAAATTTTCTTGATACAAGAATTTATGATTTTGAAAATTTTCAAGAATATATATTCTTAGCTCGCGAAATTGTTAGATTGATTGAAATAATTTTTACTTAATTTAAATAAAGCTATTCTTTTGTTTATCTATTATCCAAAGATATATATTGATGTTCTTCTCTTTAGAAATTAATAATTAATAATAATAGAATATTTGATCGTCAGCGAGTTTCTTGAGCCAAGAAATTGTTAATTGAGCAAAAGTATTTTTTTTTCTCAGTATTTTCTTAACAACTTTGATTAGAAAAGCATTTTTATTGAATGCCGAGTTTAAATTAATTTCTTAATTATCATGATCTTTATTTTTTAATTAACAATATATGCAAAATTTATAAAATTAAATAATCAAAATTAATGTTTTCAACTGACGAAATTCTAAGTTCCATGAAATCGTAAAATTAACCTACTTATGCTCGTAGTAGGCTGAAGTACCGCAAAAAAAGGTGTTCAAAGCGATCCTAGGTTTTGGAGGTTGAAAATATTATTCTAAAACACTAATTTTAGCCTCCATACCCTATTTTTAGTACAATGAAGGTCAAAATAGTATTTCACATTCAACGGTAGGCACAACATCAAAAGAAAGTAGGCTTTTGAGGCTCGAATTAATGTTTTAATTTTGACTCGGGGAGCTTTGAGATCATTTTCGAGTTTTGGACTATGACATTATTACTGTTTCTGAATCAAGTGTTGTTGATGCTCAAGTCAACCTTCCTGAGTTCTACTTATATTTTTTACAAAATATTGTTATTATGAGTGTCTTGAATATAAATATGTTAACTAATACTAAATTGCGCATTTGAATGACTGTTGTTACTTATATAATCTATGCATTGTTCCATTTAGTGCTACACATCATACTGCTAGATAAATAACTGTTATCACCAAAATGTTCAAATTACAAAATGTTCAAATTCATATTCTTTCTTTTCTTTTATTTTATGAACTAAAGTCATTAGATAGTAATTTGGATAGACTTTGTTTAGAGACAACGTTACTTTTCTTATTACTTATTTTTACTGTCTTATTATTTTATATCCATTACTGTTTAACTAATTTAATTATTACTATGTATTCATTTCTATGTAAGGCCCTTAGGGAGCTAAGGCTTCAGGGTCTAAAAATTTGGTAAAAAAATAAATAAATAAATAAGTATGGAATTAGCGGGAAGTTGCAGGGATGACCTTCAGAGTCAACCGTTTTCCTAATTTTTTTATCCTCAAAATGGAAGTAAATTTTTAACTTCCCGCTTAGAAAATTGAAAATTTTCAAAAATCGGGAAGTTATTGTTTTTACCCCGTTTTTCGAAAATTGAGTTTTCATCAGATCTCGACATTTTAAGGTCACAGGAAGCTTCCCTGACTATTCCTGCGATGGTGACCGTGTGGCTGTATGTATGTGAGTGTGTTTTTTTTTAGGGGGGGAATCCTTTTTACGGATTCTAGGCATACTTGTTTGGCCTGGATATGTGGAGACTCGACGCAGCGTTATACTAAAACTTGACGCTGACGCCCCTACCCACTAAACCCTAAACCCCTTTCTCTTCTATCCTCTGATCCCCCACGGTACCGCCGTAAGGCATTTCTTCGCGGGGGGGAGGAATTAGCTGCCGCTCTTCCTTCTGGTGGCTAAGATGTTATTTCTTCCTTCTAGATTCTGTCTTTCGCTGTTTTCCTCTCAGTGGATCGCAACTCGGTAAGCACTTTTGTAGCAAAAGTGCTTGTGGCGTTCCAGGCAGCTTCTGACGACAACATTGCTTCTACTATTGACTCTGGTTAGGTTCTTTTTTTCAGAATCGTTCCCAACTCATCGCGCTGTTGGTTGAAACGTGGACGCACAAAGAAAACATGCTCCGCATCTTCATTGACCCCTGGACAGGACGGGCACTCTGGGGTATCATCGTGCTTAAAGCGGTGAAGATACTTCCGGTAACATCCGTGTCCTGATAACATCTGCGTTAAATAATAGTTGATCTCACCGTAACTCCGGCTGAACCACACATCAATCCGAGGTATGAGACGGTACGTCCACCGACCTTTCTCTGAAGCATTCCAGTCTTGTTGCCATCTTGCGATGCTGTGTTGCCGTTCTTCCCTTCTAAGTTCTTCAGGGCTCAGTGTGGTTGACCTTTTTCGTTGATATAGGTTCCGTCTTTCCTCAGCTAGGACTCTGAGAGGCAGAGTACCGGAAATAACACACACTGCTTCCTCTGATATTGTGCGAAAGGCGCTAGCTACTCGTAGGGCACTCAGTCGATATACTGGTCCAGCCTTTCTCCATGATTCTTGCGTCTTTAATGCGTCGGCCCAAATGGATATTCCGTAAGTGAGCATCGATGTGACTACTGATGACAATAATAGCCTCCTGCTCTGTTTTGGGCCTCCGACGTTCGGCATCAGTCGTGCGAGACTAGCCCTCACTATTGACGCTTTGGCACTGACATGTTCCACTTGCTGCTTGAAGTTGAGTCGGGCATCAAGCATCACTCCCAAATATCGGATATAAGGTTGTGATGTGATTTCTTGTTCGCCGACTTTCAGCTTAATGGTCTCTACCACTTTTCTGCTGGTAATAAGTACTGCCTCAGTCTTGTGTTGCGCTAGTTGTAGGTTCACTGCGTCCATCCACCGGTTAACGTGCTCAAAAGTGAGATCGAACATATGATTTATCTCGTCAATGTGTTTGGCAACGATCGCTACGGCTACGTCATCTGCATATGCTACGAGTTTGACGTTTCTTGGCGGAGTTAATCTTAATAGACCGTCATACATAATGTTCCACAGGAGCGGGCCTAGAACTGAAACTTGTGGTATCCCTCCAGTAATATCATACTCCCTTGGACCGTTCTTCGTGTCATACTTCAGGACCCTGTTTTCAAAGTAGCTTGCTACGATCTTAAGCAGGTATTCTGGTACATTCTTCTCTTGGAGGGCCTGCATGATGCATTTCCAATTGGTGGAGTTGAAGGCGTTTCTGATGTCTAGTGTCACCACCAGGCAATACTTCTTCGTTCCACCTTTCTATCTGGTTCCTGCGATTGCTTGCTTGGCCGTATCAACAACCTGTTTGATTGCGTCCAGGGTTGATCGTCCTTTCCGGAATCCATACTGATTGTCTGCCAGGAGTGGGTCGACTACTGCTTCAATTCTCTTGTGAATTATGCGCTCAAATATCTTACCCGCCGTATCTAGCATGCAAAGTCGTCGGTAAGATGACGGTTCTTCTGGTGGTTTCTTCCCTTTAGGTAACAGTACCAATCGTTGCTGTTTCCACTTACGAGGAAAAGTCCCCTCCTTGAGGCATGCATTATAAGCGTCGAGGAATAATGTTGGAGCTGCCTTTATGATGGTTTTCAAGGCTATATTAGGGATTCCGTCCAATCCCGGCGCTTTATTATTCCCTACACGGTTACAGGCCTCCAGCAGTTCTTCTTCAGTGACAGGTGGATGTCGTCCAGTTCGCCTGGCGCCAACTGGTAATCGAAGTTGCGTTGCTGTGGGAACAGTGCAGTGACGATTTTCTGAAGAAGTTGAGGGCACGTAGGTGATGGCATTTGTTGTTTTTTCAGGTGGGTCATAACCACCTTATAAGGCCTACCCCACACGTCTTTATCCATCTCGTATATTAGCTCTTCCCAGCATCTTCTTTTGCTCTCTTTGATGGCTTTATTCGGTTCGCGACGCGCCTTTTTGTACTCTGCGATCAGCTCCACTGAGTTGAGCCGTTGATAGCCGCGCTGGGAGATTCTTCTCTTTCTATGACACTCTTTACGGAGGACGCTGATGTGGTCGTTCCACCAATGCACCGAAGGTCTTGAATTTATGCCTAGTTTACGAGGCATACTGGCATCACAAGCATGTGTTACTCTCCTCATCAGGTCCTTAGTATGTTGTTCTGCACATCCAGTGTTGATCGGATCACCATCGAGGGCTATTAGCAATGCTTCTGGGTCAAAAGATTTCACCTTCCAACCAACGATGTTAGACTGCTTGATTGGTCTCTTGAGGTTCTGGTCGTTTGATATTTACCAGAATATCGCATGATGGTCGCTGGAAGTGTAGATGTCCAACACTTTCCAGTTGTAGTCACCTCTAGCAAGGCTATTACTGACAAAAGTGAGGTCTAAAATTGAGCTTGCGTCACCTTTGGTGTAGGTCGGCGTATCACCACTGTTGAGTGAAACTACATCTAGTGTAGTAAAGGCCTCTAGTAGTGCTTTCCCTCGTGCGTTGGTATGTTTGCTGCCCCAGTCAACTGCCCAGGAGTTGAAGTCTCCGGCTATCGCTACTGGATGGTATTGCTTCGCATCTTCAGTTAGTCGATCCAAGAAATCAGTGAAGTCAACAATGGAGAGGCTAGGTGGTGCGTAGCAGATATAGAAGCGGATGCCCTCTACTGATACTGCTACAAAGCCGGCATTGCTGTTGTCGACTGCATTTTGGAAAGGGAGCTTGCCACATGACCAGATAACAGCTTTGGATGTGCTATCAGATTCCCAGGGTTGGGGACTCATGTGTTTATATGGCTCTGCTATTAGTACCAAGTCAAGCTCTAATTCTCGCACGGATTGCATGAGCAGGTCATGCGCTGCCTCACAATGGTTGAGATTGAGCTGTAGTATCCTCATGGTTGTTTGTTCGTCAACTTCTGGAGCGCCTCCTGAAATACCGGGCACCTGTGGGTGCCGGCACGGTGAGCCACGTCCTTTGCTCCTTGCTGCTCAGCACATATTGCACACTTGGCAGGATTTTTACAGTCAGAGATACGGTGCCCTTCTTGTCCACATCTGATGCAGAGTTTAGACCGGTCTACTTGGCTTTTACATTGGGACGCAACATGTCCGAAGTGCCAGCATTTAAAGTATTGGACTGGTCTTCTAGTTGCTCTTATTCGGCAATTGACCCAGCCAATCTTTATTTTGCCGCTTCCTTCCAGTAGCTGTTGTGCTCCAGCTGCTGGTAGTGTCACTGTAGCCGTTTGCGTACCTCTGTAGGCCTTACGGATCTTGATAGCCTCTAGTGGTCTTTCGCAAGTTTCTCCGGTTTCCGTTTTCAGGGCAGTCTGAATGTGCTCCTTCGTCGTGTCATCATCAATGTCTCGGATCTCGATGGTCTCCTGCGGTCCTTTGCAGATTACTTTGGCCTTTTTTTGAAGAATATCCATGATGGTCTTTTGCAAGGCTTGGCCTTTGTCGATACTCTTCTTTGAGAGCGTAATCAGCATGTCCCCAGTTTTGGTTTTGTGGATCTCTTCCACGGTTGTGCGAACCTATTCGTCAGGTACGGCCTGCTTTATACGATGCAATATTTCGGCGTACTTCTCCTTCTCGACCGGACGGATGATCAGAGCGTCAGGCCTGGTCCATTTTCGCGGTTTCTTCCGCTTAGGTTCCGGCCGGGGCTCTTTCGGCGGTTGCTTTGGGAGTTGCTCTCTAGCTAGCCTTCTCATCTTCTTCTTAGACTGTACTTTTTCCCAGTCAGTCGTCTTCTTAGGTTCGTCGACCTGCCCTGCCAGTCGTTGGGGAGGGCTTTTTTTCAAGTCCTTCTTCTATGTGACTTTATCGGTTGGCTCTGGCGAGTTTCGGTCCTTTCTCTTTCCAGGCCTTGTGTCAGTTTCACCCTTGTCTTCAGCGACTGATTCACCATCACCTTCAGCTCCGGTGTCCATTGCTTCGTCAGTCACGACGACAGCCTGACAGGCTTTCTCCGGTGTAGCATGAGAAATGCGCTGCAATGATGAGCGCCACTCCTCATCCAGCTTCTCAAACTTTTGAAGGGCGTTAGTTACACCAGTCATCTTGGATTTTATCTCTTTGTGAATGTTGACCTTTGGTTGGACGAAATCATTCAGCTCACTGATCAGCTTTTCAAGGCGTTTGAGCGCTTGCGATCGCTTCATTTTAGCGCTTGCGTCAATCGCTGCTTGTTAGGCATGTAGCCCGTTTCCACTCTTGTTTGTTTCCTGTGGGTTACTCATACTTTTTTGATTTACCAGTGCATCGTACGGAGTGGAGCGGGTTGTCATAACTAGGAACGGGTGTACCCTCGGAGATAGTACTCCTACCCCAGTTCCCTGAGGCCTAGCCGACACTTAGCCAGTCCCGGAATACACGGACGGACTAGACTCGCTCGGAGCGGTGAAGATTTCGATCTCTAACACTCACTGCGTACTACCTGATCAAGGCCCGATCGTGGCTGGCTCCTGATCCACTGCTGCAACTTTCACCTCGGCAGAGCAAGCTCACATCAGCCGTGTCCTGCATCGTCGGAAACTACGATACAGGTTCCGGACACTCCCAGTGAGTTACAGCAGGAACCAATCGTCTTGCTAGGTCAGTTAGTGTGACCAACCCATTAAAGGGGAGTTTTGTCCACGGGAGCTTATTTTGTTTGGTTATTTTACTTGGCTCCTACCCACTGTACCTCATCAACTAAGAGATTAAGTGTCTTCCAAGGACAGCGAGCGTTCTCCCATCCGCTCGGGGAGACGCGCCCGGTAGCAGTATATCTTCTGCCCCGAGTGTATGTGTGTGTGTGTGTGTGTGTGTGTGTGTGTGTGTGTGTGTGTGTGTGTGTGTTCGGCTAGCAGTTCGACTTTTTCCACACTGTCCATCACTATAGTGGCGGTAACGTCGTCTGCAAAGCCTGTTAGCTCTACGTGATCTGGCAGCGGGATTTCAAGAAGCTCGTCGTAGTCTGCGTTCCATAGATCGGGCCCCATTATTGAGCCTTGCGGCACTTCAGCCATTATAGCGTATTCTTGTGGGCCTTCAGTAGTTTCCACTCTTAGCTTTCTATTGTCAACTAGTGCCAGATTCTCTGGCTCCGCGTCAAACTTGTGCTTTACAGCGTCTAAAATGTCTCCCCAGTTTGCGCTGTTAAATGCGTTTTTGACATTTATTGTGAGAAGAAGGCATACTTTACGAGCTTTGAAGCTACCAGACCATGCTTGTGTTGCTGTCTTTATGACTTTTTCAATCGCTTCGACTGTCGAACGACCTTTCCGGAAGCCATGCTGATTGGTGCCAAAACCTCCAGCATGGTCTATGTCGTTGCGAAGTCTCCCTTGTATGAGCTTCTCGAGCAGTTTTCCAGCAATGACTAGCATACAGAGTGGCTTAAACGATGAAGGTGTTATGGGTGTGTGTGTGTGTGTGTGTGTGTATGTATGTATGTGTGTGTGTGTGTGTGTGTGTTTTTTTTTTTTTTTTTTTTTTATAAAGAGGTACGAAAAAAGATCTTCAAAAGACACCGGTATCGTTAACTCTGCCGCCCATCTTCCGGCAGATATCGATAGTCGGTAGTGTGGAGATTTTACCCACTAAAAAACATTCCTCTTCCCCTCTCCCTAGATGGTACGGGGAGGACTGGATTGGAACCGCGTTAGCATTACTTCAATCCAGTCGTGCTGCGTCTCACGACGCCTACTCCTGGCTACTGGTCCCTTTCTGCGATTTTGTCTTTCAGGAGGTGCTGTGCATAAACTGCAACAGCTGACCAGTTTTCCTCTTGTTTGATCATATAGGTCACCAGGCTTGAGGGGGAGAGCCTGGTGCCTATGATCTCTTCAGTGTTTCTTCTGTAGTCCTTCCATCGAGCACACTCGAAGAATGTGTGTTCGGAGTCGTCGATTTTATCCGGGCAGTATTTGCACGTTGGTGTGCTGTGCAAACCCATCTTGAAAAGATAGGCATTGAACTGCCCATGTCCCGTCAATAGCTGGGTCAGGAAAAAGTCCGTATCCCCGTGCTTCCGAGAGAGCCAGACGTTGATGTTTGGGATCAGGCGCGCCGTCCATCTGCCCGTCTCTCCCGATGTCCATCGGTCCTGCCACTCTTGCTGCGTTTCCGCCTTTATCCTCGTTCTTGCGTCCTTCATGTTATCATCACTGTCTTTAGCGTCATAGAGTTTTGCTCTTTCGAACGCTAATAGGTCGATGGGCGCGGCTCCTGCAATGACCAATACAGCCGCTTCGGAAACTGTGCGGTAGGCGCAGGCAACCCTGAGAGCGCCTCGCCGCTGTACTGCTGCGATCTTTCGCCGGTGGGTCTTCTGCTTTAATATGTCTGCCCATATCTCCGCTCCATAAAGCAGTACCGAGTGGACTGCTTCTAGAAGAACTCTTCTCTTTTTTGTTCTTGGTCCCATGGTGTTGGTCATAATTCGTGCTAGGCTAGACACAGTCTTGCTGGCTTTCTTGCATGCACTGTCGAGGTGTTCACGGAAAGATAGTTTCTCGTCTATCATTACCCCTAGATACCGCAGGGCCCTTGTTGACGTCAGCGTTGTTCCTCCCATGTCCATAGCGAATGGTTTTGGAAACCATTTTTGACGGGTCGAAACGACCATCTCGGTTTTCTGTTTGGCGAGTTTCAGGTGATGCTTATCGAGCCAAGTCTCGACGGTGTCGATGGTTTCCCGAACTAGCAGTTCGGCCTCTTCCACGCTGTCCGCCACTATAGTGGCTGCAACGTCGTCTGCAAAGCCTGTTAGCTCTACTTGATCTGGCAACGGGATTTCAAGAAGCTCGTCGTAGTCTGCGTTCCATAGATCAGGCCCCATTATTGAGCCTTGCGGCACGCCAGCCGTTATGGCGTATTCTTGTGGGCCTTCAGTAGTTTCCACTATTAGCTTTCTATCTTCAAGGTAGTTGTCGACTAGTGCCAGATTTTCTGGCTCCGCGTCAAACTTGTGCTCCAGAGCGTCTAAAATGTCTCCCCAATTTGCGCTTTTAAATGCGTTTTTGACATCTAGCGTGTGGAGAAGACATACTTTACGAGCTTTGAGGCTACCAGACCATGCTTGTGTTGCTGTCTTTATGACTTTCTTGATCGCTCCGACTGTCGAATGACCTTTCCGGAAGCCATGCTGGTTGGTGGCAAAACCTCCAGCACGGTCGATGTCGTCGCGAAGTCTCCCTTGTATGAGCTTCTCGAGCAGTTTTCCAGCAATGTCTAGCATACAGAGTGGTCTAAACGACGAAGGTGTTATGGGGGTTCCCTTACCTTTGTCTAAGAGAACCAATCTCTGCCGTTTCCAGACCGCGGAAAAGGTGCCAGTTGCCAAGCATGCGTTGTAGGTGTTCAGGAGTAAGTCTGGGTATTCCAGGGCTATAATCTTGATCACCGATGCCGGGATGCCATCAGGTCCAGGTGCCTTTCCTGTTTTGAGTGACTTGGCCGCGTCTTGTAGTTCCTTAGTTGTGAAGGGCGTTACTTCGTTGTTTTTAGTGTAGTGTTTCTTCTCCCGCGGCGGGTGTTTGGGGTAAAGCTCCGCTACGATGCTATCCATTAAAGCTGGAGACTTCGGCGCCTCTGGTGAAGCCTTTCCAAGTCGTTTGGCGACAATTTGGTAGGCTTTACCCCAGATGTCATTGTCGACATCGTTGCAGATCTCTTTCCACAACTTTGCTTTACTTGCTTTGATGGCTCGATTTAGCATCTTTTTGGCCTGCTTGTACTCTTTTGAATACAAGTCCTGGCTTGGGGAGCGTTTGGCGGCTCTCGTTGCGCGGCGTCGTAGTTGATGGCACATTTTGCGAAGTTCCGCTATGTCTGTTGACCACCAGTACGCCGGCCTGCGAAAACTCCGGTTTTTCAACCGCGGCATAGAGGCGTCACATGCGGCGGAAATCTCCTTCATCGTATTTAGTACTGTCCTTTCTGTCTCGCTGCAAGTATCCGGAGTCGGGTTGTTCTGAAGGGTAGACCAGCTCCGTGCAAGTGAAGCTCGCAGTGCCTCTGGATCAAGCTTCCTGACATTCCACTTTCGCTTAGAAAGGTCGTGTTGTGGTACCGGAGCAGATGCCAATCCAACGTTAAATGTCACGAACTGGTGATCACTGCCACTGTATTTTTCGGATACTGTCCAGTTTTCAATCATGTTGGCAATTTTTGGAGTCGCCAACGAAATGTCGAGGATGGACTCTTGGTACCCCGGTCTTCTGAAAGTCGTGGTGCTCCCAGTATTTAGCACTATGAGGTCGAGTCTAGCCACGACGTCAGCGACCTCGTTGCCTCTGGTGTCGGAGAAATCAGCGCCCTATTCAGCCGATTTAGCATTGAAATCACCAGCTACGATAACTTCGCCGTCGAACTTGGTGATCACATCCTCTATATTTGCCAGTTTCTGTCGGAACACACTAATCCCTTCGTTAGGTGAGAGATAGACGCTGATGAAGTAGGTTATGGGGGTTTGAATCCAGACAAAACCTGCTCCACTTCCGCTGTTGATGGTGGTAACGTTCTTTGTATTTGCAATCCAGATTGCCGCCGTGTCAGTTTTGTCTGCGAACCATGCTCTATCTTGGAGGTTTAGATATTGCTCACAGATGAAGCAAACGTCGATCCTCTCTTCAAAGACTCGCTGGCGAAGTAAATTTTGCGCCAACGCACATCTATTCAGGTTTCCTTGAAGTATGCGTGTCATTTCTGCCCTTTTGTAGCTTCGGCAAGTGCGGTGCGGAATACCTTACAAGCCCCGGAGCCTGGAATATGACATAAGCTATCTGGAGCTTCTTGTTCCTCTGTACAGAGGAAGCACTTTGGCTGTTCAACGCAGTCTGCAGCTTTGTGGTTTCCTCCTCCGCATTCAAAGCAGCACTTGCTTCTGTCAGGCCCCTTGCAGGAGTTCGTCGCGTGCCCGTATCCGAGACATCTGATGCAGCGTGTTACTTTTACAACTGGTCGAATGCGGCAGTTGACTCATCCGATCATTATACGAGCCTTGTCAAGGATTTTGAACGCGCTAGCCTCGTCTATCTCGCAGAAGGCTGCCCGGTTGCCTCGTCGAGTAGGCTTTGTCAAATTTACCCGTTTGATCTCCAGGCTGTCGGTGAAGTCACGTTTGAGTGCTTCGCGGACGTCGTTCTCAGTAGTGATGGCATCCAAGTCCAGGATCTCGATCGTTGCTTTTGGTGTAAGCGTTCTGACTGTACCGATGTTAGCAGTTGCTGTTTTTATCGCAGCCGTGAAAGCGGTAGTGTCTTCAGTCTTGCGACCTATTTCTAGAAGAACGCCCCCTCGCTTCGTTTGTTTGATAGACTTTATGTCTACTCCAGTCTCTGTCGGATTAACCTTGGCTTTGATTTCCTTGAGGAGATCGGCGTATGTTCGCCCTTCAGCTGGTTGGACAAGCACAGCTTTAGTTTTTATCTTCTTCCTCCTCGGTTTCTTGGAGCCAACATTGCTTGGCTGGTTTTGGGCTGTAGCAGATTGAGCCACTGGCTCCTGTTCTTCCTTTTTCTTGTTTTTCCGAGTCACTTTGGTCCAGGTATCACCCAGGGCTGTCTTCTTATGTGCTGGCTTATCGATTTCCGAGGAAGGGCTGGGCGTGGATAGCGGCCTCTTCTTGTTTTTCTCTTCTCTATGCTGTGTTTTCTCAGGAGTGACCGAAAACGTCTGGGATTTTTTGTTCAGATCCGGAGATGTTTGCGTGGTTCTCACCGTCTTCGTTACTGGTTTGTTGGCCAACTTATATGCCGTGGCAATGGACGCTACTATTTTTCTGAGTTCATGGTGGAGATTTCGTTTATCCTTTATGAACTCAGCTAATTCTTCGATCTTGCTACCGAGCCGTTCCATTGGCGATTGTTGACCGGTGACAGTCGGTAGAGAGTTTATCCTTCCTCGGCATGTGTGAGTGTTGACGGAAGCAACAGGTCTTCCACCTATTGGAGGAAAGTTTGTTTGCTGTGCGTCTACTTCCATCAGAGCTGTTTCTTTACTCCCTGTAGCATTGCTAGCATTGCTAGACAGCAGAGCCATGGGGTCTACTCCACTGTTCAAACGGTCGCTTGATAACGACGAGTTCAGGCCCGTTTGTACGCCTTCCCTCGCCGGCACTGAGGTATCCCTCCTCTGCACCGTAGACGATGTTTGAAATTGTTCTGACATTTCCATACCATCTTTTGCTAGGTTTTGGTCCAGCCCAAGTATTCTCTTTCCTCGGTACCCGACGCATCTGACGTGCAGATATGCCGGGCATTCCCCTATCCGCCACCTGGGGAGGCGCCCGATGCGGGACCCAGCAAGCCCGACACGAGGTGTGTGTGTGTGTGTGTGTTTTTTTTTTTTTTTTTTTTTTTATTTTTATCTTAGGGGGGGGAATCCTTCTTACGGATTCCAGGCATAGTTGTTTGGCCTGGATATGTGGCAACTCGACGCAGTGTCATACTAAAACTCGACCCTAACGCCCCTACCCACTAAACCCTAAACCCCTTTTCTTCTTTCCTCTAATCCCTCATGGAAACCGCCGTCAGGCATTACTTCGTGAGGGGAGGATCCAGCTACCGCTATTCCTTCTGGTGGCTAAGGTGTTATTTTTCCTTCCTTCTAGTTTCTGTCATTTGCTCTTTTTCTTTCAATGGAACGCAGCTCTGTAAGCACTTCTGTGGCAAAAGTGCTTGTAGCGTTCCAAGCAGTTTGATTCGACAACATTGCATCTACTATTGTCTCTAGTTGGATTCTCCAGTTCAGGATCCTCTCTAACTCCTCACGCTGAGGATCGAAACGTGGACACACAAAGAAAACGTGCCTTGCGTCCTCAATAACCCCTGGACAAGACGGGCACTCCGGAGAATCGTCGTGCTTAAAGCGGTGCAGATACTCTCGAAAGCACCCATGTCCTGACAACATCTGCGTTAGGTAATAGTTGACTTCACCATGGTTTCGGCTCAGCCAAACGTCGATCTTTGGTATGAGGCGGTGTGTCCATCTTCCTTTTGCTGCGGCGTCCCACTCAAGTTGCCATCGCGAGATGCTGTGCTGCCGTTCTTCTGTTCTTAGTTCTTCAGCGCTCAGTGTAGTTGACCTCTTTCGATGGTAAAGGGCCCGTCTTTCTTTAGCTAAGACTCTAAGCGGCAGAGTTCCAGAAATGACGCACACTGCTTCCTCTGATATTGTTCGGAAGGCGCTGGCTACTCTTAGCGCGCTCAGTCGGTAAACCGGACATGCTTTCCTCCATGATTCTTGGGTCTCAAGTGCGTCGGACCAAATGGATATCCCATACGTGAGGACCGATGTAACTACTGATGATAGCAATAACCTCCTTGTCTGCTTCGGGCCACCGATGTTGGGCATCAATCGTACTAGGTTAGCCACTACTGCTGATGCTTTGGCGGTCACGTGTTCAACTTGTTGTTTGAAGTTAAGTCGGGGAATCGAGCATCACTCCCAGATATCGAATGAATGGTTGGGATGTGATTTCTTGGTCTCCGACGTTTAAATTGATCGTTTCCACCACTTTTCTGCTAGTGATAAGTACAGCCTCGGTCTTCTGTTTAGCCAGTTGTAGGTTTACTGTGTCCATCCACTGGTTAATTCGCTCAAAGGTGATCGTGAACATATGATTTATCTCATCAATATGCTTGGCGACGATTACTACGGCTACGTCGTCCGCGTACGCTACCAGTTTGACATTTCTTGGTAGTTTCAGTCTCAGCAATCCGTTGTACATGATATTCCAGAGAAGTGGACCGAGAACAGAACCCTGCGGGACGCCTCCAGTAACATCATACTCCTTTGGACCATTCTTCGTGTCATATCTAAGGACTCTATTCGTGAAGTAGCTAGCGACTATCCTTCGTAGATATCCTGGTACGTTCATCTCTTGAAGAGCTTGCATGATGCGATCCCAGTTGGCGGAGTTGAAGGCATTTTTGATGTCTAGGGTTGCCACCAGACAATATTTCTTCGTTCCACCCTTCCATCTGGTACCGGCGATTGCGTCTTTGGCTATACCGACAACCAGGTTGATTGCGTCCAGGGTTGATCGTCCTTTTCGAAATCCGTACTGATTGTCTGCTAATAGTGGATCGACAACTGCTTCTATCCTTTGGTGGATTATACGTTCGAGTATCTTACCGGCTGTATCCAACATGCAGAGTGGACGATAAGATGACGGTTCTTCCGGTGGCTTTTTTCCTTTAGGAAGTAGTACCAGCCGTTGTTGTTTCCACTTCCGATGTGTGTGTGTGTGTGTGTGTGTGTGTGTGTGTGTGTGTGTGTGTGTGTGTGTAAACCTCTTATAACTTTTGAACGGCTCGGCCGATTGGATCAAAATAGCTGGCGATCCAAAGATTATCATTGCTATTAACATTAAATTCCGTGAAAATTTGAATCGATTCAGTTCGCTAGATTTTGAGAAATCTCAAAAATAAAATTTTCAAAAAATCGTTTTCTTAGAATAACTTTTAAACGGCTTTGCCGATCAATTCCAAAAACTAATTAGCTCTTAAGCTTAAAAAACCACATTGATTGCCACCAGTCCCATCAAACCAGTTGATTCGTTCAAGAGTTATCGAAAACGAAAAATGAAAAAAAAAAATTGTTTTTTTCACATAACTTCGAGATTTCTTTTTTGATAATTTTTGACGAAATTGAATAATTATAAAAGCCTAGAAAATCACGTCGATCGCCACCAAGAACTTGAACATTGGTTGATTGGTTCGTGAGTAATCGTTGTCGAAAAAATTCGGAAAAAGTGAATTTTTTAAATTTCTCTAAGATTTTCGGTTCGATCAGTTTGTGTTTAAAAGTATATTATAGATTCTGAAAAAGTGCGTGGAATACTGCCAACCGCGTTAAAATTGATTCATTCATTTAGAAATTATTGCAGTTTGAAAATTCAAAAAATATTATCTTATTAAAACTCTATCAGCCTTTTGAGCTCGAAGAGCTCAAAATAACACACAAATTGTATTTTTGAGCTCGAAGAGCTCAGAAACGTCATAGGTGCAATTTTAAGCGTTTAGGTATGGAATTGGCGGGAAGTTGCAGGGATGGCCTTTAGGGTCAACCGTTTTCCAGATTTTTTTTTTTACAATTGGGAAAATTTTGCCTGTGATTTTTAACTCCTTGCAACAAATTTTGCAACTGTTCTTTATTTTTGGTCAGACATTTGTTATACTCGTCTATTAGTGCACCTCCCCTTTCTGCTACATCATTGACAACGCTGATACGCTTAAAAAATGTCAGATTCTCTTGATAGCTCTCATCCTGTGCCCAAGATTCAACATTTTTGTACATGAAATTAGTAGGTAAATCAATAGCAGATAGAGGAGTTGCATTAATAGAAGATTATAACAAATGTCTGACCGAAAATGAGGAACAGCTGCAATATTTATTGCAAGTAGTTAAAAATCACAGGCCGAGCTATAATCTGGCAAGGTTCTTGCATGAAATATTGTCTTCAGTGATTGAAACGTTTCAATATAATGTAAAAAATTCATTTGACTTCGTGGCGTTCAGTAAAACCCTTAGCTTACCAGAAGGTTATGTACTGATATCATTAGATGTGGTGTCATTGTTCACAAATGTACGTCGAGACTTGATACTTAAAGTAATTGAGGAAACATGGGATAACATCAAACATTTGGTAAGAGTTCCTAGGAAGGTATTGGAGGACCTCATAATATTTTGTTATGACTCAAGTTACTTTGTGTATCAAGGGGAGTTCTATTTACAGATGGAATTAAGCAGCATGGGAAACCCTGCGAGTCCAATAATAGCTAACATCTTTATGAATTACGTGATTGGTCAGATTCTAATGCTTTTGCCGTTCGATGTTCACTTCTTGAGGTTATATGTAGATGATAATATTGTAGCCATACCAGAGGGTGAAGTAAATAACATCTTGGAATTATTTAATAGTTTTGACAATAATATACAATTTACCATGGAAGTGGAAAAAGATAATAGTTTAACTTTTTTGGATGTGTTAGTTAAAAGATCCGATGGGAAATTATTAACTGATTGGTTTATTAAACCAATTAGTTCAGGTCGACTGTTAAACTGGAATTCGAATCATCCTCGGTCTCAAAAAATAGGTATGATCAAAGGCTTACTGGATAGAATGTCGAGACTAAGTAGTAGTGACTTCTATGAAGTTAATTTCAAGAAGATTCGGAATATGTTGTTGAAGAATAATTATGATTTGTCATTGGTGGATAGCGTTATTAATAGATTTAAAGAAAACTTGAAAAATAAAACATCTAGTTTGGGTAATATGAATAATAGCATTAAATATTGTCGGTTTCCTTATGTAGCAGAACTATCACAGAGAATAGATAGGTGTTTTATAGGAACGAATGTGAGATTAGCATTTTATAACATCTTAAGAGCGAATTCCATCTATTCGAAGTTAAAATATCCAGTAAGTAAACAACAACAAGCTGGAATAGTGTATAGAATACCTTGCTCATGTGGGTCGTGTTATGTTGGACAAACCAAACAATATTTAAATAATAGAGTAAAACAACATATATACGATTGTAAAAATATTAACGTAGTAAAAGAGAACAAAACGGCACTAGCAGCGCATTATTTTGATCAACATCATAATTTCGCGTTTGAAAATGTAGAAATTTTAGACAAAGAAATTAATTGGTGGAAGCGTAATGTAAGTGAAATGATCTTTATCAAAATAAATGATACTGTGAATAAAAGAACTGACACTAATAATTTAAGTATTTTATATAATGATATATTAAGAGATTACAAATCTAAAAGAAGGAAATAATTTTAATTGTAATTGTGATTTGTATAATTTTTACTTTGTAAGGAAAATTGATATTTATTTTGTATTTATATTTAATTTGAATTCAATACTTAGAAGGTGTTAACTACCTTCCTTCTATCTTCTGCTATTTGCTCTTCTTCTTTCGGTGGAACGCAAGTCTTTAAGGACTTCTGTTGCAAACGTGTTGGTAGCGTTCCAGGCAGCTTCTGACGACAACATTGCTTCCACTAGTGAATCTGGTTGCATTCTCTGGTTCAGGATCCTCTCCAGTTCTTCACGCTGTGGATCGAAACGAGGACATACAAAGAAGACGTGCTCCGCGTCTTCAGCAGCTCCTGGGCAGGACGGGCACTCCGAAGAGTCATCGTGCTTAAAGCGGTGTAGATACTCTCGAAAACACCCATGTCCCGACAACATCTGCGTAAGATAGTAATTGACCTCACCGTGATTCCGGTTAAGCCAAATGTCGATCCGAGGTATGAGACGGTGCGTCCACCTACCCTTCTCTGCAGCATCCCATTGTAGTTGCCATCGGCCTATGCTCTTCTGCCGTTCTTCAATTCTAAGTTCTTCCGGGCTCAGTGCAGTTGACCTTTTTCGTTGGTAAAGGGCCCGTCTTTTCTCTACTAGAACTCTAAGAGGTAGGGTTCCAGCAATGACGCACACTGCTTCTTCTGATATAGTGCGGAAGGCACTAGCTACTCGTAGGGCACTCAGTCGGTATATTGGTCCAGCTTTTCTCCATGATTCTTGGGTTTCCAGTGCATCAGCCCAAATGGATATTCCGTAAGTGAGCACTGATGTGACTACTGATGACAATAGTAGCCTCCTGCTCTGCATTGGGCCTCCGATGTTAGGCATCAGCCGTGCGAGACTAGCCCTCACTACTGACGCTTTGGCACTGACATGTTCTACCTGCTGTTTGAAGTTGAGTCGTGCATCCAGCATCACTCCCAGATAACGGATAAATGGTTGTGATGTGATTTCTTGTTCTCCGACTCTCAACTTGATGGTTTCTACCGTTTTTCTGCTGGTGATGAGCACTGCCTCGGTTTTATGCTTGGCTAGTTGCAAGTTCATCATGTCCATCCACAAATTGACTCGTCTGAATGTAATATCAAATGCCATTTCTATCTCTTCGAGGTGCTTTACGACAATCACGACAGCTACGTCATCCGCATATGCTACAAGTTTGACTCCCGTAGGCAATGCTATTCTCAGGTGTATGTGTGTGTGTGTGTGTGTGTGTGTGTGTGTGTGTGTGTGTGTGTGTGTGTGTGTGTGTGTGTGTGTGTGTGTGTGTGTGTGTGTGTGTGTGTGTGTGTGTGTGTGTGTGTGTGAGAGAGAGTATGTGAACCACTTATAACTTTTGAACGGCTAATCCGATTTTATCGCTTCTGGTGCTATTTGAAAGGGCTTCGCCAAACTTAGATTTTGAATATAATTTGGACCGATTCAAATCAGTAGATTTTGAGAAATCTTAAAAAAACTAAGAAAACAAATTTTTTCAAATGTGGTTTTTTTGGATAACTTTTAAACGGCTGAACCGATCGATTCCAAGAACTAATCAGCTCTAGACAATAAAAAACCACGTTGATCGCCACCAAGCTGGTCGACATCGGTTAATTCGTTCGAGAGATATCGTGAACGAAAGAAAACCAAAAAAAGTGTTTTTTCGCAATTACTCCGAAATTTTTGGTTCGATCAATCAAAACCTGAAAATTCTTTATGAGGCTGATAAAACTGCGTCTAATGCCGCCACCCGCCTAAAAATCGGTTGATCCATTTAAAAGTTATTGCGGTTTGAAAATTCCAAAAGTAGTGTTCTATGAAGCTCGAAGAGCTCAAATGCATAAAAATACTATCTCTTTAAGCTCAGCAAGCTAAAAATATCACATAAATTATATTTTGAGCCCAAAAATCTCAAAAACGTCATAAGTACAATTTTAAACGCCCAGGTATGGAATTAGCGGGAAGTTGCAGGGATGGCCTTCAGGGTGAACCGTTTTACTAATATTTTTTTAATTAGGTATAAAAATATCGATTTTTCTCAGGATCATCGATATTTTGTAAAATTTTCATTGTTTTATCAAAAAACACTCGATAAGATTTACGAAAACTAAGATATTTTATGTTTTTGAGTCAATATTTTGTGATAGAGTATAAGAAATTGTAAGAGTTATCCTCAACTACTTGAGATTTGACTTTAACCTTGAATAACTTTTAAACGAGTCAACTTAGCAAAAATTGATTTCAAAGCTGTTTTGTAGATCGTTGAATTTCCTACAAGAATATGTATTTATTTTCACGAGACATTTATTCGTTCGAGTGCATTAAAAATCCAAACAAAAAAAAATTCTTATATGTTATTTAAATGCAAAATCGAAAATCGCAATGACTCACCTCTTAATATTAATATTAAGGGCTGAAACTTCACCAGAATTTTTTTTTCGTCATCTTTGACGATATTTGCGTAGGAGCTAAAAAAATAAAAATTAAAAGTTTTTTCTGGCCCTCCCTAATACATATATACATACATACACACATACATACATCCATACACACATACATACATACAGACTCTCTTAAAAATCGTCAGGGAAGCTTTCTAGAATCTTAAAACGTCAAGATGTGATGAAAATTCGATTTTCGAAAAACGGGGTGAAACCAAAGACTTCCAAATTTTCGAAAATTTTCAATTTTTTAACAGGAATCCCCACTGTGAAAGTGAATGTGTGTGTATGTGTGTGTTTTTAGGTAGATTTCTTTAGAAATCTAACTATTGCATTAGTCCTCAAGGTGAAATTTTTACCTGATTTTGCTATTATATGTTATAATTAGTCGAGTAGGTTCCAAAAATACCATTTGTTAAAAAATGTATGTGTGTAATATAACCAGCCATGTCATCAGGATATCTCACAAAGTTTTCAACCGATCTTGATGAAACTTGGTACACATATTCTTTGGGTAATGACCAAGATCAAGTTCGAAGATGAACAAAATTGGTCAATTAGTTTAGAAATGGCGGCCATTTAAAATTTTCAAAATTTTGTAAATTTCAAGTTTTGTAACTTTAACCGTGAATAACTTTTGACTGACAAAAATGAGCTCATTTCTGGAAACTTCATGGTGAAGCTGATTATATTTTCTTCAATTTGATCTGTAACACTTATACTTTAGGAAGATTTTTATTAATTTTATAGGCCATTTGAAAATTTTAAAGTAAAGAAAACTTTTTTTCAAATTTAATTTTTTTAGAATGACTTTTGTACAGCTTTACCGATTGATACCAAAAACTAATCAGCTCTTAACATCAAAAAACTACTTCGATTACCGCCGGACCGGTCAAAATCGCTTGATTCGTTTGTGAGATATCATTGACGAAAAAAAATCGAAAAAAGCCTTTTTTTCAAACAAATTCCGAAAGTTTTCATCTGATCTATTCACGGTTTGAAATTCATCATAGAATTCAAAAAACTGCATCGACTGCTGTCAACTACGTGATAATCGGTTAACTCGTTTAAAAGTTATAGTGGATTGAAAATTTAAAAATTACATAAACATTTGTTATTGAACAAATTAAATGACATAAATAAAGAAAATCTCATATCACATGAAATCTACCTTCCATTTCGGGTGAGGCCGAATGGCATTTTTTTTGTTTTTTTTTATAGAGAAGCGAAAAAAATCTTCCAAAGACACCGCTATCAATGAAAGATGATGGTCGGTAGTGTGGAATTTTTACCCACTAAAAAAAACTCCTCTCTCTTCCCCCGTGGGTGGTACATAGATGACTGGAACGGAACCGCGTTAGCATTACTCCAATCCAGTCCATGTTGCGTCTCACGACGCCTACTTCTTGTTACTACTGGTTTCTTATCCCTTCCTGCGATTTTTTCTTTTGAAAGGCGCTGCGCGTAGGCTGCGACAGCTGACCAGTTTTCTTTCTTTTTGATCATGCAGGTTACCAAGCTCTCAGGGGAGAGCGTGGTGCCTATTGTTTTTTCGGTGCTGCTTCTGTCGTCCTTCCACCGATCACACTCGAAAAACGTGTGCTTGGCGTTGTCAATTTTGTCTGGGCAGTATTTTCACGTTGGTGTGTTGTGCAAACCCATTTTGAAAAGATAGGCATTGAACTGCCCATCTCCCGTCAATAGCTGGGTCAGGAAGAAGTCCCCGTGTTTCCGAGAAAGCCAGACGTTGATGTTTGGGATCAGGCACGCCGTCCATCTGCCCGTCTCTCCCGATGTCCATCGGTCCTGCCACTCTTACTGCACTTCCGCCTTTATCCTCGTTCTTGCGTTCTCCATGTTTTTGTCACTGTTTTTAGCGTCATAGAGTTTTGCTCTCTCAAACGCGAGTAGGTTGATGGGCGTAGCTCCCGCTATGACCAATACAGCCGCTTCGAAAACTGTGCGGTAGGCGCAGGCAACCCTGAGAGCGCCTCGCCGCTGTACTGCTGCTATCTGTCGCCGGTAAGTCTTCAGCTTTAATATGTCTACCCATATCTCCGCTCCATAAAGCAGTACTGAGTGGACTGCTTCTAGAAGAACTCTTCTCTTTTTTGTTCTTGGTCCCATAGTATTGGTCATAATTCGTGCTAGGCTAGACACCGTCTTGCTGGCTTTCTTGCATGTACTGTCGAGGTGTTCACGGAAAGATAGTTTCTCGTCTATCATTACCCCTCGATAGCGCAGGGCCCTTGTTGACGTCAGTGTTGTTCCTCCCATATCCACAGCGAATCGTTTAGAGAACCATTTTCGACGTGTCAAAACGACCATCTCTGTTTTCTGTTTGGTGAGTTTCAGGGGATGCTTATCAAGCCAAGTCTCGACTCTGTCGATGGTTTCCCGAACTAGCAGTTCGGCTTTTTCCACGCTGTCCATCACTGTAGTGGCGGCAACGTCGTCTGCAAAGCCTGTGCTCTACGTGATCTGGCAGCGGGATTTCAAGAAGCTCGTCGTAGTCTGCGTTCCATAGATCAGGCCCCATTATTGAGCCTTGCGGCACTTCAGCCATTATAGCGTATTCTTGTGGGCCTTCAGTAGTTTTCACTATTAGCTTTCTATCGTCAAGGTAGTTGTCAACTAGTGCCAGATTCTCTAGCTCCGCGTCAAACTTGTGCTTCACAGCGTCTAAAATGTCTCCCCAGTTTGCGCTGTTAAATGCGTTTTTGACATTTAGCGTGAGAAGAAGGCATACTTTACGAGCTTTGAAGCTACCAGACCATGCTTGTGTTGCTGTCGTTATGACTTTTTCAATCGCTTCGACTATCGAACGACCTTTCCGGAAGCCATGTTGATTGGTGGCAAAACCTCCAGCATGGTCTATGTCGTTGCGAAGTCTCCTTTGTATGAGCTTCTCGAGCAGTTTTCCAGCAATGACTAGCATACAGAGTGGTTTAAACGATGAAGGTGTTATGAATGTGTGTGTGTGTGTGTGTGTGTGTGTGTGTGTGTGTGTGTGTGTGTGTGTGTGTGTGTGTGTGTGTGTGTGTGTGTGTGTGTGTGTGTGGATGTATGTAAACCTTTCATAACTTTTGAACGGCTTGACCAATTTGATCGCGGTTGGTGCCATTCGAAAGGGCTTGACTGAATTTAGATTTTGAATATGCTTTGGAACGATTCGGATTAGTAGATTTTGAGAAATCGCAAAAAAACTACAAAAAAAAATTTTTTAAATGTGGTTTTTTTGGAATAACTTTTAAACGGTTTTACCGATCAATTTTAAAAACTATTTAGCTCTTAACATAAAAAAACCACGTCGATTGCTGCCAGTCCGGTCAAAATGGGTTGATTCGTTTGTGAGTTATCGTTGTCGAAAAAAAAGTTTTTTCGGAATTACATCGAAACTTCTACTTCGATCAATAAAAGCTTAGAAATTCTATATGAGGCCTAAAAACTGCGTCGAACGCCACCAACCGCGTGGAAATCGGTTTATTCATTCAAAAATTATTGCGATTTGAAAATTCAAAAAATAGTGTTTTATCAAACTCCGATCAAAATTTTGAGCTCAAAGAGCTCGAAAGCATACAAAAGCTATTTTTTGAGCTCGGAGAGCTCGAAATGACACACAAATTGTATTTATGAGCTCGGAGAGCTCAAAAACGTCATAAGTGCAATTCCAAGCGTTTAGGTTTAGAATTGGCGGAAAGTTGGAGGGATGGCCTTCAGGGTCAACCGTTTTCCTAATTTTTAACTTCCTGCTAAGAAAATCTAAGATTTTCAAAGATCAGGAAGTTATTGGTTTTACCCCGTTTTGCAAAAATCGAGTTTTCATCAGATCTCGACGTTTGAAGGTCACAGGAAGCTTCCCTGACTATCCCCGCGAGGGTGTCACTATGTCTGTATGTACACTGTAAAAAGAGCGGTGTTAAAAATGGACTTATTTTAACACCGCACGGTGTTAAAATAAAATAACACCGGTGTAACGGTGTACTTTTCCGGTGTCAAGACACCGGTGTTAAATCGGTGTAAAAACGGAGTAATACCAATGTAAAAGCCGAGTAATCAATCTATTTAAAAAATCCAGATTATTAAATCTATAAAACATAATGGAACATAGTTTTTAAATTAAGAAAATATATTAAACTAGTATTCATTACACTGGCACACAAAAAAAAAAGTGGTTTGTACTTTTGACTGGACCTATCTATCTTTAGGTATTTTGACGCGCTGAATCCGAATCTGAAGTCAGTTTTGCCCGTACACCCTCAACATTTTTAGTAAAATACAAAAAAAAAACCCCAAAAAATTGCAAAAAACTGGTCACTGCGATGAATAAATTTTTGTGAACCCAGATAAATTATGATTTTTATGTATATTAATTCACTGAATCTGAATCTAAACGTTAAGTAGCCCCTTGAGCCGTCATTTTATCTTCAGGTTCTGAAGATAAAAATTCTGAGAATGAAGATCGTTTGAGAGTAAGAAAATTGCGATAACAACGAAGAACAGTTTAAAATTCAAGAAAATCATTCTCTTCATTCTACTTATACATTATTTTTTATATATATATATTTAAAAATTTTGTCAATTTTTCAATTCTAAGATCATATTTCATCCATAAAAATACACCCAAGCTTGATCCGGGTCTACAAAATTTATTTATCGCTGTGACCAGTTTTTCGCAATTTTTTGCCTTTTATTGGAGTTTTTTGCATTTTACTCAAAATTTTGAGGGTGTACGGGTAAAACTGACATCAGATTCGGATTCAGTGCATCAAAATACATAAAGATATGTGGGTCCGGTCAAAAGTACAGACCACCTTTTTTTTGTGGGCAGGTGTAATTTTTATGATTTTTAGTGAAATAAACAAAATTATGCCTATAAAAGTTAAGAAAAAAATGTGTGACTTAAAAAAATATAAAAAGTCTATGAGTATCATCTAGAACAAATTTTAATTTTGGTTTGTAGTTATTTCAATTGTTACATATGTAATACAAATTTTATTAAAAAATTATACAATTTTACACCTAGCATTACAATAATTAATAGTTTTGTGAATTAATTAATATACCGATCAATAGTAGTAATTTAGTGAATAAAAACATTCATAAAGTAAAATATCTTCAACATCGAAAAATATTTTAATACCGGAAAATTTTTAACACCGCTTTAACACCGGAAAAAAATATTTACACCGGCAGTGGTGTTATTTTAACACCACTTTCGGTGTTAGAATTAAACACCGCAAATTTTAACACCTACACCGCTTTAGACCTACCCCGGTTTTTTTACAGTGTATGTATGTGTGTGTGTACGTGTGTGTGTGTGTAAGTATGTAAACCTTCTATAACTTTTGAACGGTTTAACGGTTTAACGGTTTAATGGTTTTATCGTGGTTAGCGCCATTCGGAAGGGCTTTTCCAAACTTAGATTTTGAATACAATTTGGACCGATTCGGATCGATGGATTTCGAAAAATCTAAAAAAAACTGTAAAAAATTTTTTTTTTAAGTGGTTTTTTTGGAATAACTTTTAAACGGCTTTATCGATCAACTCCAAAAACTAATCAGCTCTAGACAATAAAAAACCACGTTGATCGCCACCAAGCTGGTCGACATCGGTTGATTCGTTCGAGAGATATCGTGCAGGAAAGAAAACCTAAAAAAGTGTTTTTTCGGATTTACTCCGAAATTTCTAGTTTGATCAACTCAAACTTAAACATTCTTTATGAGGCTTAAAAAACTGCGTCGAATTTCGCCAACTGCAAGAAAACCAGTTCATTCATTCAAAAGTTATTGCGGTTTGAAAACTAAAAAAATAGTGTTTTATCAGACTTTTGAGCTCGAAGAGTTCAAAAGCATACAAAAGTTATCTCTTTGAGCTCGGAGAGCTCAAAACAACGTACGAATTGTATTTTTGAGCTCGAAGAGCTCAGAAACGTCATAAATGCCATCTTGAGCGCCCAGGTATGGAATTAGTGGGAAGTTTCAGGGATGGCCTTCAGGGTCAACCGTTTTCCTATTTTTTTTTTCTCTGATTATCTCTAATATTATCTGCCGATAAATTAAATAAAAATAAATTTAAAAAATAAAATTGAAATTAACAAAACATATTTTGATAGTACACCTGTGCGAGGCTCTGTGGACGCAGGACAGCCAAATTCGAATCAGTTGAATTCCATGCTTGCTTTGATAGCGGCAAAAGAAAATGCCTCGACTATTGAAGAAGAAACATCAAACCACATAAATCCAGCGAGTAATACGACGGTGAAAAGTCCGGAGCCACTACAGCAGTCTGTTGAACGAGATAAATCCTCTAACGGTGGTGGCAGTGCAGGAAAGATGCAGAAGACATCAAAACCAAGTATAAATGTCACAACAAATCCACTTGATATTTCACTCTGTGCAGCACAACCCCCTTGTGAAGTTACGCAACCGTCCACTGGTTCCAAGGGTCGATGTAAACCACCAGGTATCGTAAATTCAATGAGTTTTTTTTTAATTGTTGTGATAAATTCAATAATTTACACTTCTATTAGTCCCGGAACATCATTTAAAAAAACTCGTTTATTTATTAATTAATCCAGTTATAAATAAACAACAAGGAGATAACTATCTTTGGTTACACGGAAAGAAAAGTAAAGTCAAAATCACAATAGTAACATCGTAATCTAAGACTAGTCTTTTAGGATCTTAACTTTTATAATTTTATACTTCAAAACTTACTATTTACTCATGAATTGTTACGATGTGAATATCGTAATTCTCACAAATGATCTAAGTAATAAATAACAAAAAAATGTTTACGTTGCTGCTGCCTACAGAATGTAATTTGAATTATAGAAAAGTACGATGTTACTCAGTAAATTATTTTCCCATAATATCAAGTGAATAAGGACGCATACTATGTTTAAGAACATGTAGGACAGAGAATATTCAAATTTTGGATAAAATACTGAGACGCTTTTTGACCTAGTAATTTTTGAATAAAAAATTATTAAACTTGGCAGGAGTATGTTAATAATAGTCATTCGTAAATTGATTCTTTTATTTTTAAATTTAATCATTGAAAAAAAATAGCAAAATTATAAATAAATAGGTAGAGTTCGCGCGTAAAACTGCCTTATCATCGGGCCCATCACGTATTCAAGTAAATAAACTTTACTATAAATAAATTACTAATAAACTTACAACCAATATAATCTTCGAAATTGATTTATTTTTTTGCTTAATCTTTACTTTAGTTTAGATTACTTATAAGACAGAATTATTAAAATGCAGCTAGGTTTGGATAGAAAACTAATTATCAAGAATAAATTTCATTTACTATAGTAAATAAAATATAGTTTAATTTTTTTGAACAGTGTTCGGAGTATTGACAGTCAGCCTGACAACCTCAAGTGCATTTTTATGTGTTTCAAATAAACAATCCGATATATTCAATTGGAATTTTTATCACTAGTCCAGACTGAATTACCGACAACAGACCATACTACATGCTCTTGAGTAAAAGATTGTTTAATTGATTGATTGATTAGTTATTTATTATGCCAAGGCTATAGGCCAAATGGCAATTTTGAAAATTTAATAAACATCAATTTGTAACAAACCGGCGACGTTAGCCAAGTGGTCAAAGGTGCACGGCCTATAGAGCACTCGAACTAACTCACTGGCCAGGCGTGGGTTCGAATCCCAAGCTGGTCTTTGGTTGTGATTTGATCTTAGCCTCGTAGGTTAAGATTATCACAACCCAAGAGACCCCAACTTACCACTCCAACAGTAAGTCGGCGATATGACCACAGGAATTAAAACCGACTCTGAATAAAAATAAATTAAAAAAAAAAATAAAAAAAAAACATTATTCACAAATTTGACTATAAATGTAGATACATAACACAATATAACTATAAGATTATTTTTAAAAACAAGATATAGCAGAGAATTTCAAATAAATTTTGATTCATTTTATAACTTTAATTTATAACAATTTCTTTTTTCATAAGCTCTAGTAAATACTTATATTATCATCATCGATTCTATTTTGACAGTGCAGTTGACTAGGAAGACAGACAAATTTTAATTTAAAACAGATTTAGTTTTCTAATAAAATAATAATACTGAACTATATCTAAGATCAAGTTGTCTCCCAACAAAAGTTCTTATTGTTTATCGAGATTTAAGAGGAAATCAAAGATATTATTTTAAATACTTGTAAGCTGCTACAGTTTACTATCTCCCCAGGTAGTTCATCCTAAAATCTTATAACATTCACCAAGAAAGACTTTTCGAAGTAGGAAGTTGCTAAATGAGACATTTTGAAGCGAAATTTTTTTTTTTTTTGCTAACCTATCTGAACGCCGTACATCAGTATCTTCTATAGATGAGTCACGCAAGTATCCTGGTTTGTCTACTTCTATCAGTTTTTAGAAGTAGCATTCCATGTAATATAACCTGCGGTATTTGGAGTGATGTGGAGTGATGTACTCATCTTTTTTAAGATCAAAGATGAATCTTATCGCGGAGTTCATTGTTCACTGTAATGTGATATCATTTCAGATGCAGAATCAATTGAGGAGCTGATTTTCAAAAGGGTATCTTTTCATATTTTAAAAGACCGGTTTTCTGAACTTTTAAATATTAATTACTTCGAGAATTATAAAGACTTATAAATGAAAATCGAATTGCAGCTTCATAACTGCTAGCACTTTATAGTTAAATTAAAAAAAGTTCAATACAAATATTTATAATTGAAGATAACTAGTTTTTTGTCTCGATTAATCAAAAATCAAAAGATACCATTTTGAAACTCAGCTCCTCAATTAGCACAACTGTACACTAATCAATGAGGCAGGATCTTTGCTGATAATAATTATTTCCTAATTTCAGTTGCATAAATATTTTTACTTACTTTAAGACTGTGAATAGTTAAATTTACTTTATTTAAGATCTGTGAGACGTGAATTTTCCAGGACAAATTTCGATTTATATGGACCCCCAAACACTTTGCTGAGTCAACGTAGGGTATGATGACACCATTTACTATAATAGGAGAAACTTCCATAGTTTAGATTTTTTTTTGTTGTAATTTGAGCCTAGAATCATAGCTTAAGTTTTTGACAAGTTTGAAACGGGGTGTTTTGTTTCCCTTGGTCGCCCCTTTTTACTCTTTAAGGGCGCCACTGGATTTTTGGACTCAGTATCCAGAAACTGGACCAGAACATGGAGTTATAGGTTAGGGTCATGAGAGATTGCTGAAAGGAACCAAAATTTAAACACAGAAATTCGTTTCACAAAATTGTGTATTTTCCAATCCTTTTTTTTTTACATTTGAAATAATGGCCAATATAACAATTAATAAAATTCCATAGAATAATTACACATTCACACCCCACTCTCATACGGTATATTTCGCGCTGTCCAGCTATACCTTCACGTGGCTGCAGTACCCGATGTCTACTGGACTTTCACACTACTCTATCTACTTCGCGCTGTCCCCTGGACCCTCACGCTACTCTAACTTAGTTCACGCAGTCTCACAGACTCTCACGTCACTGCGCTGGACCCTCACGTTACTGCACACGCTGTCCACACAGTGCACGCTGTCCCCCAAACTTCACGCTACTCTAAGAGAACTACCCCGAAGCCAGAGGAGTATACCATGAAACCGAGATAGTCTCTTTACTCACACACAACCACACTATATTCCAATAACAACAAATTATTTCCGACTAATAACACAATTTCCAATATTGTTTCCTAATTAATAATTTCTTATTTACTAATTATCAGTTTTTCTAATTACTAAATTATTGCCGTATTCTTAATATTACGACAATGATTATTTAAAACAAGAGTTCTTCGTATCTTGAATTAATCCTAATTCTTATGTCCGAGAATTCATTAAATAAATTTTAATCTTTATTTTAGTCTGAGTTAAATAAATTCCGATAATTGAGTAAACTTAAATTTTGCCTAAATTATTTTTATTTAATCCAAATCATTTTATTTAATTCTAAGCCATTTTATTTAATCCATTTATCAGCGGTAAATTTTACTAGATTTTATTTTCATGACAAAAGATTATTCTATTATATTTTATTTTGTCTCTTAAAACTTAAAATTTATTTTATTTTAACCGAACTAAGACTTTAGTCTCGACCTTGAGTGTCCTCTACTTAGCGTTCTCGCACGGGACAAGATGGTCGACTCTCTCTCTCGGTCTTGCGTCTTTGTCGCAAATTTTTGGTGTAATTTTTGTTCTGACGCATTTTTACAAGTTTTATTTTCTACTTTGATTAAATAATTTAAATTAACAATTATATTGATTCTAATGAAAATTCCAGACTCTAGCTTTCCTTAAATTATGACAAATACTAAATAATGCGCCAAATAATTTTAGTGTTGAATAAATTTTTCTCTTAAATAATTTTAATTTAGCGGTTCACTCAATTCTATTCTGCTGGCTTAAGCCAAATTATTATCTAACAATTCTCAATAAATAAATTTTACACATGACATAAGAATCTGGAATTAATAACCCGAATTAAATTCCTGGTATTACTAACCCGGACAGGTCTACGTGTAAAATAAGTAGTGTCAAAGACAAATTATTTTCCTTAAACAAATCAGTCAATAACCCGAAACAAGTCCTGGTATTATTAATTAATTGTTTTATAATTTTCTCTAATTTTAATACTTAAAAAACTACGATTGTGACCGAGCACGAAATGGCGGTGACCTTCAGCCGACATGTTGCCTGGCTGACGCCGCAGACTCGAGAGATAATTAACTCGTTATCTGTACCTGGAGTTTTTTTTTAAATTTGATTTGCACTCCCTCGGTGAGCTGAAACTCCTCGTCTTCGGGCACTGGTGTGAATTCTCCCTTGGTGAGGTAGTCTTGATTTGGCGGCAAAACTCTGGTCACCATCACTCGCTCTCTGGATATTTATAACGCCTGTAACCGCAAATCAGCATTAGAAATTATCACAAGTTAAAGTCAATCTAACCAAGCTGGCATTCGGCCTAGCAAGCATTAAATTAACAAAATGTTATCGCTTTGTTTCACATTGGACAAGCAGAACAATAATAATTACCTTAGCTGGATGTTTTAGAAAAATTTGCGTGTCGTCCAGTCGAGCCACTCAGTCACAATGAGTCTTACCAAATTTTGTTCTTCCTTTCTTGCTTCCTCAGCTCTCCCCACTACCACTACGCAGGCTTCTCCACCTTGGAGCCTTTCTTACTAGCTCTAAACGAGCTTTAGATCACAGCGCACTGTGACCTGTCGATAAATAACTGGGTACCGAAATAGGGGAATTTACTGAGTAGCGACCACTCCGTTACAAGTTTAACTTTAGGCCATATTCTTTTACCCAATCTGCAATCGCTTGAGCATCAACAGTGACTTGTCTGACAGCATCATGAAACTGGAAGATAAGAAAGTCCCGACAAATATACTTATCATCTGCAAATAGTCCATGCTTGCAGTAGATTATCCTTCTGACCTCTGCGTTCATGACTATCAAGAATAAGATTGGTTCAAGAATTGATTCGTAGGGAACTCCCGATGTTGTTTTTTAAAGCTTAATTGGAATTCTAAATTCGTCTAGTGTTGATTGAGATCTATTTAATGAGTATGAGTAGAACTATAATATTACCTCTATCGAAAAACCAAGTTCAAATAGAGCAATCAATTGACCATTGGATCGACATAATCAAAAGCCTTGCTCAGATTTTTATCTATTGTCTGTCTGATGTCATCAGTAAGCTTCAGCAATGACGTCTGTGTACTGTGATGCTTACGGATCCAGATTGGAATTAGTCAAAAAGCTGGTTCTCTTCCAGATAATTTTTCACTTGATTTGCAATTATTGTTTCTAATACCTTTGCCAGATGAGATAGATTATGGGCCAAGTATCAGATGGATATTTAACTGATCTTATTTTATTTAGAGGAAGTATATATGGGGTATTTCACGCCAAATCGGAAACCATTTAGCTTTTGCATCTCGGATTTTTTTGAAACTTTTTTATGTTTTAGCATTGGTTGAAAGATGCTTCCCGGATTTTTTTCAAATTTTTTCAACCAACCGTTTCCGGGATATTGATTTTTGAAAAATTTAGAGATTTTTGAAGTGAAACTTCTTTAGAATCGTTGTGATTTCAAACTCGATGAAACGAAAAAGCGAGTCCATAGAGACTCAAACACTTAAATGTATAGGATTCAGCCGGCGAGAGAATAAGATAGAATACATTACACGTTTTCGGTCTCCTCTTTGTGCGATGCTTCGTAGCGTCTCCACTATTGTCTACTAAGCATTGTCTATATGTATGCTCCTATGTAGTGGGATAGTCAGTAGGGGAAGGGGGGGGGGCAAAACGGGCCCCTTAAGAAAAAAATGTTGATATCTTTAGTGTTTTTCTCTGGTTTTACTTTTTTTTAGTCCCTTGCCAAGTATTTGACCTCAATTTGCTCTGTTCATTAAAAATAAAAAATTAAAAATGTGGGGTAAAACGGGCCCCCCAAAAAACTCAATATGTTGCTTACTTGTTTTATATTTTGAATTTTTTTATTATGTATTCAGTATAAAAAATTAGGATAACAGTAGACTCTAAAAGCCATCCCTGCAACTTCCAGCTAACTTCATACCTAAGCGCTCCACATTTCACGCCAAGAGCAATGATAAATCAGGTAAAAAACGTCGAAGTAATTTCAAAAATACGCGTTTTTTGAATTATTTCGACAACAGTATCTCTCAAACTAATCAACCAATTTCAATCGGGTTAGCGGCGATCAACGCGGGTTTCCAAGCTTAAAAACCGATCAGTTTAAAGAATCGATTGATGAAGCCAATAAAAATGTATCACAAGAAAAAACAATTTTTTAGAATTTTTTTGACAACGATATCTCACAAATGAATTAACCGATTTAAAAAAAACTAAAGGCATTCTATGCAGTCTTTCTAGAACAAAAAGATTATTTATTACTAACCAAACAATCGGACGTGAAATTTCAAAGATGTGTTAAAAAAATACTTTTTTTAATTTTTTAAAATTAAATCTCTCGAACCATTCAACCGATTTTGACGTTATTGGCGGCGATTTCAGTTATTTTTTTAAGCTCTAAAAATCATCTCGTTGAATCAAAAACGATCCAGGAATAAATGTCGGAGTTATGTAAGAAAAAAAAAACACTTTTCCCAAATATTTTGTTCACGATACCTCACAAACGAATCGACTGATTTTGATCGCGTTGACGGCGATCGACGCAGTTTTTTAAGCTTATGAGCTGATTAGTTTTTAAAAACGATTGATGTAGCAGATTAAAATTTATTAAAAAAAAAATTTTTTTGAAAATTTTATTTTCGAGATTATTCAAAATCTATTGGCCCGAATAACCTTAAATAGTATTAAATATCTAGGGGCAAAGAAACTCTTTCGATTGCTGTCAATCCCGTTTGAATCGGTCGAGCTGTTTAAAAGTTATGAGAGGTTTACGTTCACACACACACACACACACACACCATCGCAAAAATAGTCAGGGAAGTTTCTGTAAAATAAATAGTTTTTTAACAAAAAATATAGTAAATAATGCTGTTATTTAACTTGCGACCAAGTTCGTACTTTACCTATATAATTTTTTCTATAATTCAAAAATTCTAGAACGCGTTTAAGTGAAAATTATTCGTTGGTTTTTAAAGTCTAATCAGCCTATTATACCTCCCAAACACTTCAAGAGCTGAAAATGTTGGGGGCCCATTTTGCCCCCAAATATTTTTGAAATTGAAAATTTTAGAGGGCCCATTTTGTCCCCCCCCCACCTTCCCCTATATCTATATCTATATTATGTCTTGATCCAGGTCTGACCGTTTTACGTGTTTATATTATTAAGGATATTTATTGACATATTTAAATTTGTACATCAGTTCTTGCAATTGCATGATTGTAAGTGCTATCGTAATTAAATGTATTATAATACGTTTACTATTCCTCGTGAGTTTTGCTCAATTGTATCAAATATTGTTTGTTATTATGAATTTATATAACTTTTACATGTTTTTAGTTATTGTTTTATCTTCTTAGGTAAATTTTTTTTTTTTTTTTTATTAAAAAAACCTAAATAAATATGTTATGCCTTAAGTCTAAGTATTTACATTTGTACATCTTAAAACTATACTTCTTAGAAACTAAGACAAACGTCGCCGTTTGTATATAATATTTACTTTACAGTATTTTATATTGTTGTTTTGATTTTGTTTTATAATTGTATTATTAGATTGTTGGTTTATTATTATTTGGTTAAGTACTTTGTGCTTTAACCAGGGATTGTCTTTAGCAGTTTTGCCTACTTCGCTTAATATTTCTAGTTTATTAAGTTTTTCATTAAAAAATTTAGTTGACAATTCATGAACGATATCTTTGATTGTCGGAATCTTGAGCGCTTTATGCATTTCCTCAGTTGATGACCGGTATGATAGATTGAGTATCATTCTTAGGCATTTGTTTTGTAGCCTTTGGATTTTTGTATAATTAGTATTGCATGTGTTTGACCAGACAGGGCATGCATATAATAAAATTGGCCTGATACACATTAGATATATTATTAATTTGTTTCTTGTATTTACATAACTATTGCGACATATTAATGGATAAAGTGTAGATATAGCTGCGTTTGCTTTATGCAGAACACTTTTAATATTTTCTGTGTAAGTTAGTTTTCTATCTAGTATAAGACCCAATTATTTAGCTTTGTTAGTTAGTTTTAAATGATGTTGATTCATTATGACTGGTATACTGTCATCATCACGCTTGTGAGAGAATATTAGTATCTCAGTTTTCTCCTTATTAATTTTTATTTTCCATTTGTGATAGTACTGTTCAAGGATATTTATATGATTCTGTAACTCACGTAGGATAATATATTTCTTGTGTGATGATGTCATTATACCAGTATCATCCGCAAACAATGTAATTAAAATATTTGGTGTTCTTGGGATATCGTTAATGTAAAGCAGGAATAATAAGGGGCCTAATATTGAACCCTGCGGTACGCCAGCTGATATATGTCTTTCTGTACTAAATATATTTCCAACTGCTACTGAAAATTTTGTCACAGGGTTTTTATTCCCTGTGTGCGTCCCTCCCTGCGCCTAAATTTGGCAACAGATCCACACTCGGTGTGTCTCTGAATTTATTATTTTATATTTATTTATTAATTTATTCATTGAATTTATTACTATTAGTATTATTTATATTTGAAATTTCTAATATTATTGTTATTAATTTAAGAATTAATTTTATCTTTATTTCAGACATTTATAATGAATTATTTATAATTTATTATTATTATTATTATTTGTGTGCATTGCCGTAAATCATTGTCATATAGTACCTAATTTTACTATGAGTGATAAATCATAGCCTTTACTCGCACGGGTGAGGCCCTACAATATCGATCGCGAGCAAAGAGTTTATTGAATTAGGGAAAATGGCTAGAGAGGCCATTGTTGTCGAACACGAAGCCTCGAACGGTTTGCGGTGACAAAAATTGAGCAGACACGCGGTGGCCCGCTTGGTGTGAGGTATACACGCGGGACCTCCGCTATTGTAAGGAGTGTGGATTTGGTGCCTTGGGTTGAGTTTCCTTTTTGGTGAGTACTCACAAGTTGAGATCGATTAATATCCGCACACCGATGTCTCCTGGCTTAAATAATTTATTCTTTTATTGTTTAACTAAATTCACTATCGATTTATCGGGTCGATCCCGTAGCGAGTAAGGGTTATTTTAAGGGAATACTTATACCTATCCCGAAAGCCTTGTGTGGGTCCCTGAAATGGCCCACAATTACTAATTAAAGCATTACACTTACATTAATCATTATTACGTTTGTAAATAATATTGAAAATCTAATATCTAAAATTATCGTTTATATTGGTTTAATTGTTTGAAATCTATTATAAAGTTCCATAAAGGATTTAATTTGTTATTTGGAAAGTAGATTTAGTTTTAAGTAATACCGTTTATAAATAAATAATTTATTTTTATTAATATTTACCAATTAAACAATGATTTATTTTATGTAAGTTAATTCCCGGATTCTTTTCCTATGACTCATCTTCCTAGTTCAATTCGTTAATATAAAATATTATTTGATAATTAATTATTTATTATTTCTAATTGTAAATTCTATCTTGACCTTGACTTTAGTTACTTTGAGATTTACCTTTTCATTCGCATTAGTTCAAATTGTTAATTGATTGTCCGGCGCGGCCCCTGGAATTGTTATTATTTTTGGTAATTTTTCACAAAAATTACCTGGCGTCCAAATGTGTACTAACCCAGCCTGAGGGGTTTCCGGGTTAATTTATTATATATTTAAAAGAGCGAGCGTAAAATACCCTACCCAGCCGATATCTCCGCCTTCGGTCGAATTTAGTTAAATTTTGGGGAAAAGTATTGTTACAATTTTCGATTATTAATGTAACTTACAATGAATTTAATTAGGTACGTAGGAATTTTACACAATGATAGTTTGTGAATCAGGGCTTTATGCCATACAGTATCAAAGGCTTTCTCGATATCAAGTGACACTAATCCCGTACTTCTTTTCTTATTAAAGTTTGTACTGATATAATCTGTGACTCTAGCAAGTTGTTGGATTGTGCTATGGCTATTTCTAAATCCGAATTGTTCTGGGATTAGTATGTTACCTTCATCGAGAAAGCCTTTAATTCTTGTATTGACAACTATTTCTAACAGTTTACCCATTGTAGTTAGTAGGCTAATAGGCCCGTAATTTTGAGGAAATAAATTATTTTTTCCAGGCTTTTGAATAGGTAAAATATTTGCTAGTTTCCAAGACTTGGAGAAGTAAGACAGATGTAAGCAATTATTAAAAATATGTGTTAATTCGACAAGAACTTTTTTGGGCAAATTTTTTAATATTATATTTGGGATGTTATCATGTCCTGGTGCTTTATTAGATTTGATTCTTTTAGCAGCTTTTATGATTTCTTTTGGTGTAATTAATGAGAATTCTTTATCATTTATTTTATGTCGTAAGATCATATTGTAGGATTTGTTGACTAGTTTAGTAGTAGCATCATCGCTCATATCTCGAGATAGTTTGTGTGTCTTTTGAAAAGTATCAGCAATTGCTTCTGCCTTGGATTGATCATCATATACCAAGCCATTTTCAGAATGTAGAGTAGGAATACTAATATTTGACTTTTTTCTAAGTTTAATGGCATTCCACAAAGTATGGTCTTTAACGTTAAGCGTTTTAAGTTTATTTTCAATTTGCTTGTTACGATAATCTTTGATAATTGTGCGTATTTCTTTGACTAGAGTGACGTAGATGTCTTTGTCCACAGGCAGCTGGGATCGCTGAAATTTTCTGCGATAATAGTTTCTTATTTTAATTTTTTCTATTATGTAATCAGGTAGCTCGTTCTTATACTTATAGAGATTACGCTTTGGTATAACATTGTCAATTGTGTTATTAATATTTCTAGTTATCAGATCTACCTGAGCATCAATGTCGTTCTTGAAATTTATTTTAGAATTAATTGTAGTTATTTTATTGAGGGTGGATTTAAAGACCGCCCAATTTGCTTTGTTGTATAGAGTTAGAGTTTTAGTAATTGGTGTAAATATTAACAGCCATATTAAAGCAAATTTTAAGGGAGTTGGGAAAGAACGGATAGGGGAAAGGGGGAGACCTACTCAGTGGGAATTTTTCCGTAATTGAAAAAATAATCAGACAGCCCAGACTGGGGATCGAACCCAGATCTCTCGGTTACGCGCCAAGAGCTCTACCAGTTAAGCTATCCGAGACAAGTACTGACTACTTTATTCAGTCACGTATATAAGACCCACCGAGCAAACAACGCCACCGTCCATCTTACGGTAAAGAGCCATATTAAAGCAAATTTTAAGGGAGTTGGGAAAGAACGGATAGGGGAAAGGGGGAGACCTACTCAGTGGGAATTTTTCCGTAATTGAAAAAATAATCAGACAGCCCAGACTGGGAATCGAACCCAGATCTCTCGGTTAAGCGCCAAGGACTCTACCAGTTAAGCTATCCGAGACAAGTACTGACTACTTTATTCAGTCACGTATATAATAGAAAATTTCACCGGGTTATGATCTGAATCTAGGTAATCCATAGATTCTGGTTTAGTTATCTCAATGTTTTTAACTAATATATATTTAACTAATATCTATTGTAGACGGCAGTGTATTATTCATAGGTATTCGAGTAGGTGCATCAGGGAATCTAATGTCAGCATTACTTGTTTGTAAATATTTAAACATAATATTACCACTTTTATTGGCGTACTTACAGTGCCAAAACGAGTGTTTGGCATTGAGGTCACCAGCTAGTATTACTTTATTATTAATTCTAAATATATGATCAAGATCTTTAGTGTTGATATTGGTGCTTGGGGGATTATAGCAGGAAGCAACCAATATATTTCCAGGAATTTTAATAGCAACTGCTTCTAGTGACTCGGTAGTTAGAGGTACAAAATTATGTGAAATATTTTTCTTAATAAATATAGCAACTCCGCCTGAAGCGGTATTATTTGGTCGGTCTTTTCTATAGCAAGCAAAACCTTTAATGTTACAAAAGTTATTTGTTTTTAATTTAGTTTCACAGACAAGTACTATGTCTATTCTAAATTCTCGGATAAAATCAGTTAATTCGGATAGCTTATTTGTAATACTATTACTGTTCCACTGTACAACATTGATGCTCTTACAATTAGTTTTATGAGCCATTGTTAGTTAATGCATTACTAATGATAATAATTTTACTGACGTCATCAGTACAGCTTTCTAATTGGCTATTAATACTAGTGACTATTTTAAGCATATTTGAGATATTACAATACGTATTTAGTCTTTGTATTTCTAATAATAGATTATTAAACTCTAATATTTGATTTATTTGATTTTTATTATAGTTTTTGTTACCATTATGAATACCAACTGCGTCTGTTGTCGTGTGGCTATCATTCCTATGTGATTCGCTGGTGCTCTGGGTCTGTTGAGTGAGACCTATTGGTTGTTGTTGGTGTTGGAGCTACTGTATAAGTTGTTGGTGGCCCTTGGTATTGCTTGCCACGAAAGCTTGAAGTCTATCTCGGCCTTCAGGCTGCTTGACATGACCTTGGAGTTGGTGGTGAGTGCGTGGCAGCGCAGGGAAATTAGCATTGTGCAGATTAAATGATTTTATGTTTGCTGGTCAGCTCTTTCTGTTTGCTTGGATTGTGTTAATATGATTTATATATTTAGGGCAATCTTTACTATTTGCCGTGTGTTTGCCATTGCAATTAGCACACTTAATATCATTCGTATTGTCTATATTACAATCTGTTGTTGAGTGTTGTTGAGCACATTTGACACATTTAGGTGGGTTTGAGCATGTTGACATTCCATGTCCAAATTTCTGGCATCTGTAGCACTGTGTCACTTTTGTTGAATTACGATATTTTTCCCAGCTAATTTTGAATGATTGTAACGTCTTTATTTTGCATATATTATTAAGATCTTCTTGCGTGTTGAGCGTAATCAAGTAGAGTGGAAACTCTATGTAAGTCTTAGGCTCTTAGGTGATTTTCTTCTTCATTTGGACAATTCTCTTGGGAGTTATACAGTGATTCTTTAGCTCTTCATCAAGCTTCATAATATTTATACTTGGTAAGCCTCTAAGTACTAAATATTTTGGTTTGTCTTCTTGTAGCGTGTAGGTATGATGAGCTACGTTCAACTCTTTAAGCTTCTTCAGGACCTTTTTGTAATCCACTATTGTCGTCGTGTATACACTCATAGTCTTGTTATATTTAAACGTGACTATGTTGCTGCAGATACTCTTCATGCGATCAGTAAAGTCACTGATATTAGTAATAGATTGACTAATAACTATCGGAGGGATTCTCACCTTCTTAGCAATTGACTCATCTACAACACTGTCTGTATCACTAATATCAGAGTGATCTTGTCGTTTACGCTTGGCACTTTTATCGTAATTTACTTTTGTCAATTCCTCTTCTGGAATGGTAGTTTGATAGCTTGTTGGCTTACATGGAGGAATATTGTCCTCCATGTTGTCGACACGTGCTAGCAGTATATCTATAGTTAAAACACAGTTTACGAATAACGAAGTGCACAGCTTGGCTGCTCGAACGAGACTCCATTTACGTGTTTATGTTAGTATGTGTTTAATACATGTGTTTGCGCCTGCGTATGAGTAAGCTTAAATATGAAGCAAGCGTGTTGATTTTTGATGCATTTTTAATTGTGTGAATATTTTCATCTCCTTAATTTTACAATTATGCCAAAAACTATCAGATCAAAAACAGTTATTGACGCTGTTTTCTAAAGATGGTTATTATTTACAAATGGGATCAACCCAAGCTAAGCCATGTTAATTTTTTTCTTTCATCAAGTTGAACATTTTTTTTTAATTCAAATTGTTCGTTTTTTTATGTACTTTGAAAAAAAAATATATCTAAAACATCAAAAAAAGATCAAATAGAAATTTTATCCAAAAAGATAAAACCTAAAATTTTTTCATTTTGAAGGCAAAAAAGCTATCGAAATCGTTATTTTTTTCTTTCAATTTTGTCTTAAATGCGCCGTAAAAATAAGCAGAATAAGAAATTTTAATTTTTCACTTAGTTATGGCCCAAAATGGTGTTGACCCTACTTGTAAATTATTACCCCAAAGATATATAAATCAAATTGAAACTAGAGCCTTTGTTTCCTATCCACAGATTCGGCAGAATCTGGCGCCAAGTTCCGTTCAAATCCGTTGTAAACGGAGCGCCAGACTACCGAATGTGTTTACTGTAAGCAGAACGATTTTTTGAGGTTGCGAAATTTTATTCAATTCTACGGTACTTTTTTACCCAATTTGTTTATCATAACAGTAATTCATAATTTATTTCACCGTATTAATTAATTATATTCACTTATTACAATTTATTTGGCACATTAATAAGTCGACCAGTTACTTCTCTACCCCTCTAACACGTCTACCATTACTAACTATACCACTAGACAGCTCTACCAATTGCAAGTATACCAGTTACTTCTCTACCAACATTTAAGTCATCCAATCAGAAAATCTACCCGTTAACAACCTTACCGCGAAACAACTCTACCAGTTTGAAACTCTACCACGTGTCAAACTATACCAAAACAATCTCTACCAAAATCAATATCAACCATATAAAAGCCTACCATTTTACATCTCTACCAGTTTAATATCTACCAGAAACAACTCAACCACATAACAACTATACCAAAATGAATTTATACCAAAAAATAACTTTACCGTAATACAGCTCTAACATTTTGTAAGTCTATTAAATTAAAACTCTACCATTTCAAACACTACCAATTTTTTGCAGTAAACGGTGAAGAAAATATTGCTTAACGTTCGTTGGTACAGTAGTGAATCACCAATCTTTAAAAATTATCTAGATATAATTTGAATTATGGCGGCAACTGATAAATCTAATACAATTAAAATTTTCAGTATTAATAAAAATCGGCTTATTTACTTAATAAATAATAACAATGAGCAGCTTGGAGTCACTATGCGATTTTATTTGCACATATGTCAAATACTTTTTTTTTTTTAAATACGTAGACGGCTGTATACATACTCACTATTGTTTTTCATTTCTTAGAGTAGAAAACAGCAACTTGTTTTAATTTAAAAATTTTTACCAATTAACATTTCTACAGAAAAATTATGGACAAATATATAATTTTATTTTTTTCTTTCTGACTCTATAAAAATTCTATATGTATTTTTGACCATATGTTCTTTAAGGAATTTTCTACAGGATTTGATATTTCTATCACTTGAAAATAATCTGAAAAACTTAGAGGACGCGTTTGTGAAAATACTCATCTTTTTCCTTTTAAAGAAATATTTTAAATTACAAATTTTTAAACTAAATATTTTGTTTGTAAAGTTCAAAATTAAATTATTATTTTATTTAAAAAAAAAAATCTTCTGCAAATAATTATTGCTTTGTATTATATATTTTAATCAATGACGAATAAGAAATCAACAATTTCATTGTAATTAAATCGAATCATGTTATTTTTAAGTTTTTAAATTTGAAAAAGTTGATTAGTAATAATTGAGAATAACAAAGAAAAAATATAAAAGGAAATAATATACTTAATCAAGTACTATTAATCTAATTATTTTTCATTATGTCAATAAACTATAAATATTCTTATAAATAAAAAAATGATGACAGTAAAAAATATTACACATTTTTATTTTCTAAATTTATATATTTTATTATGATTTAAACGCATGGTTATTAATTGGTTAAGTAATAACCAGATGAAAAAATTAAAAAAAAATTACAAGTACTAATTTTAAAAAATATTTTATTTAAATTGTAAATTAAAAAAATAAAAAATTTCAATTAAAAAATCATCCGATATTTTTTAATAATAAACTTTTCAGGATTACTGCTTGGACTTTATCGGCTGGTCAAACCTATGGATTGGAGCTCCAGCTACAATCGTAGAAACTCCAGGCTTCCATGGCTGGGGAGCTATTTGGGAGCTAGATAAAGCAGACATTGAGCACTTGGAACATCAGCAGGCTGGTTACAACGCCTTTCAAGTCCATGTCGTTACTTACAGCGGTGCCAAGTATAATTGTCGAGTTTATTAGCAGATCAAGGTTCCTAATGCTTATGCTAAGCTCAGGGAACTTCGTAATCCCATGATACCCTCTCAGACTTACTTGTGAGTAAATTTTTAGTATTTTATTGATTTCTTATAAAAATCATTTTATTAGATAAATTTATTAATTTATTCACTTAGGAAAATTATTGTAAAGGGAGCATTAGATCGTATACTGCCGATAGAATATATCAATATGCTCCGAAAAATAAGATATAATGGATTTACGGATTCTTACAGCGATATTGGCTACACATTTTTTTTATATTTCAATAAACTTTCAAGTATTGTGAAATTAATTGTTACAATTTTCTTTAGCCAAGAAGTTGTTGGAATTTATCCGTCATACAAAGCTCCATCAATCAGAAAAATTGAAAACTAATTAATGCTAATATGTTAAAAAATATATACGAATATTTTTTTATCGCTTATCTTCAAGTAATTTATAATAATATTAAGTATGGTTCATAATTATTAAATAGAATATTATCTTTATAATTAAAATTTTTGGCGTATTTTTATCAAGATAAAAAATCTTCAGAATTTCAAAATATAAATTTTTATGATAAACTTTGTTATGAAATTAATAATAAATAAAATTTCCTAAAAATTACATTTTTTCTACCTATTTACAAATAATACTGTAATAAATATGAATGTAATAAATAATATGAATGTAATAAATAAATTTTATCTCAAAAATCTAAAAAAAAAAAAAAAAAAAAAAAAAACAATTTTTAATACAATTTTTAAAAAATAATTTTCTAGACCTTGTTTATTTTCAAATAATGATAAAAAAAATTTTAAGTTTCTGCCCATTCCAATGATACTGAAATTTAGAGACATTTAATAAATTTTAATAAATAAATTACAGCAAGAAAAATTTGTTTAAGTTTAATTATATTTTTAAACAATAATTTTATTTTTTCAATAAAAATCAAAAAATTATCAAGTGTCTAATATTTAAAATCTAGTTTCAACTTTAACACTAGCAAGCTTGATAGCCACTTGAAATTTAATTTTTCCATCATAATTAGGCTCGTAGTAATACTCCCTGTTTAAAATTTCCAATAGGATCCCATCAAAAGCGACAAAAGCCACTTAGAAACCCATAAGTTTTATTGGTTTCTAAGTGGCTTTTGTCGCTTTTGATGGGATCTTATTGGAGTTTTTCAACAGGGCTTGAACCCTAAAATTTTTCTATCTTTGATGTGTCTACTAGCTCCTGGTGATTTAAGTGCTAAATCTGCAGCATCTTCTGCTGATAGTTTGTCCAAGTTAGACTTCTTGATCTTCAGGACATTTACTTGCGCCCTATTAACCTAAAATTAATTAATTCATATTACAAATTATTTATGATATTATTTGTTAAATTATTCAATAAATTATTTATTAAATTATTTAATAATATTTCAAATAAAAACTTACAACAACATCAAGATCCAGCTCAAAGTCGCTATCAACAACCGGCCAGTTCTGCTGAAGCACGTCCTTGTCCCTCATGAAAAAATCGTTTGCTAAGAAATACTTAGCTGAGCAAAATCCGCTCCACAATTTTGAAGCAAATCTTGGAATTATAGACGCCAGCATTATTATTTGGGTAGCCAGAGTTTTTTCGTACTCCACACTGTGGGTCAGACAGTTGAGAGAGACTTTCCTGATGCTATTAGTCAGTCCTTGTATCTTGGAAATAGCGACACTCAGCTGCTGAGATCCTATGATGTTAAAAGTCACGGCTTTCACGTAATAGTTTCTGCTGTTGTAGAGATACGCATTGTCTTTTATAAATTTTTCCGTTGTTGGGATGTTTACGACTTCTTCCAGTGATTTAGTCTCGCGACCCTTCAAAAATTGTCGGATTGTCAGCCACAGTATTTACTGCCAGTTGAAAATTCCTTAGAACGCTGAGGAGAGATAAAATTAATCTTTAGTAATTTAATTAAAAAATTAAAAAAAAAATAAATAAGTTATAGAAGAAAATTATTTTAAATAAGTAACTAATAAAAAAATTTATTTTTTTTCAACCCCATAAAATTTGATAAAAAATAAAACATAATAAAATAAAATTTTGGTTTATTAAATTTATGACTTTTGTTAAATTGTACTTTACTTTCTTAACCGTTGACGATTTTAAAGATATAAGCTCATCCCGATGTTACACACATCAAGAGCTTTCATTTAAGTACCTACATGCATTTTTGATATATTTTTCATATATACATATTAGGGTGTGCCAAAATGTAACTTCCGTGGAAAACATTTTCAAATTGGAATTTTGAGTTCCACTTTTAACAGCAGCTGTGTTTGGGCATTTTCTGAGATATTTCGGGTTGAGAGAATTCATTTGATTATTTATAGGATTTTTGACAGGAGATTTAATTGGGCACTTCCGGCCAAATTCTGAATTTTCACCGGAAATACCCAAACTAAGCTTCTGTTAAAAAATTCTATGAAAATCAAATACATTATCTCACACCAAAATATATCAGGAACCATCCCCTGGACCAGCAGCTGCTTGAACGGCTCCCTCGTCGGCAACAAGCCTTCTAAGTGCAAAAAATGGTTGACGAACCTCACGTAGTATAAATGCAGCGCTGCGTGTTATTTTCCGCCGATGTACAAGTCCACCGACAGAAACTTTCTAGCTTTTTCTTTTGAAAACATCTCAAAGGTATTTTTTACATCGATGTATCTCATAAGGTACCACGAGCTGTCGACGAAAGTGTTCATAGTATCGGCGTCACACTTCGGACAAGAGATCTTTAGCCAGTCGACAGCTTGCTGCGAATTGGGAATCCCCTTGTCTGAGGTCAGTTTCTTTGGTAATGTTACTGGTAGTTGGTCTCGTGGTACTGGAACAGTTCCACAGGATTTGCAGTAGATTATTGGGATTGGTGTGCCCCAGTATCTTTGTCGCGAGATTAACCAGTCTCTTAATGTTAGACTGACCTCGTAGCCACCTATTTTCCAGTCTTGAGCTTTTTTTCATTGATAGTTGACGCTTTTGTTGGAATTTTTCATTGGTTAGTCCTTGTAATTTGGTAAAATCGATGCCGTTATAGACGCAAAAAGCTGCATCTTCTTCGGAACAACTTGGAAGAATAATATAATTAATATATTGGTACAAATTTTAGAATTTTTTTTTTAAATCAAAATTTTATTAAAAAATTGTAAAAATAAAATTTTGCTTTATTAAATAATAACTTTTGTTAAATTGCACTGTACTTTCTTAAATATTGATGTTTTTGAATATATAAGCTCATCCCGGTGTTACATTCATTAAGAGCTTTCTTTTGAGTACCCACATGCATTTTTGATATATTTTTCATATATACATATATACAATATATAAAATATATGAAAAATTGATGTGGGTACTCAAATGAAAGGTCTCGATGAGTGTAGCATCAGGATGAGCTTATATCCATAAAAATCTCAATAGTTCACAAGATATAAGGTCATTTCTTAATTATGTATTTAGAGATCGAGCATTATCGAATGTAGCCTAAATACTAATCATATAAATACACTGGCCACAAAATTTTAAAATAAATTAAGGTTTATAAAGTATAATTCTAATAAAAATGAATTACCTGGGATTCCTAATCGATTATCTCTAAGCTGAGAAAATTCAAAATTTTTCGTTAAACAAATTGGAATTTCCTGATTATTAAACAGATTAAAAACCGTAGCATCTAAAAACACAGTTTCCAACTCCGGATCATCAAAATTCTTAATCCCAGATTTCGCTAAAAAATTATCTCTAGACACAGCAACAAATTTAGCATGTTCAATAAACTCAGGCCTGTCTGTCTAGATATTGAAGCTGTCAAGCTTCCCGGGCAAATTAGTAACCAGCTTAAAGTCCAAGGAAGTTCCAGTGCACTCTCCAATCCAATGTTTTTGAATTTTAATAATATCCCGCCACTCTTTAAGCATCGGATCATCAAGCCCGCTCATCAAGGACTTGGTAAAGGTCGTGGTACGAATGAACCACTGCTTCAAAAGCTTCTTCTGAACCTTAGCTCCAGAGCGCCAGGAGTTTCCATTCTGATCTACCTGCTCATCAGCGAGCACAGTCTCGTCCACGGGATCCTAGTTTACAAAGGACTGCTTCTGGTAAGCCAATGCATGGTCAAATAATTCAAGGAACAACTCCTGGATCCAGCGGTAGTACTCCGGATGGCAGGTCGCTAACTCGCAGTCCCAGAGTCTTCAACTGGGTCTTCATGTTCGAGATGTTACTCTCGGTCCACTCTTGCGGGTCAATGTTCCTCTCCAAAGCCACGTTTTCTGTTGAGAGGCCAAACGCGTCCCAGCCCATCGGGTGGATCACGTCCCGACCCTTCAGACGGTGGAACCTGGATACTGCGTCGGAGATGGCGTATACTCTGACGTGGCCTATGTGTAAGCTTCCAAACGGGTAGGGAAACATTGACAGGACATAATATTTTTCTCCAGTCCTGGTTTCTGATTTTTGAGATAATATTTTGTCTTTCCAGTGGTCTTCTATTTTATGATGGATTTCATTTGTCATGTTCGACTCCTGGAATATTTATTTTATTAATTAAAAAGATTTTAGCAACTAGTAAATTTTTTTATAATTAATTTGACAGATATTTAATAATATTTAGAATTTTTTTTTAACAAATAAAATATGACAAAAAAAATAAGAAAAAAATATTGACATGTAAAAATATTAAAAAATTATAAATGCAATTTTTTTAAAGTAATTTTTCAGAAAATATTCTATTATTAAATAAAATTAAAAAATTATCAAGTTAGTTATAATTTTTTTAACCAATCAAATATAATAAAATAAAATACTTAAAAATTTTTATGACATTAAATTTTGCTGTCACTCAACAATTTTTTAATTTTCTTTAACAAATTTATTTAAAAAAATTGCATTTTTCATTTTTTTTTAAATTTCTAAATGTCAATTTTTATAACTATAAAATTATTAAAAATTTTTTGAATAAATAAATTATGACGAAAAAAAATTATTATAATATTTGACATTTAGAAATTAATTTATTAATGTTAATTAGAAATAATAATTACAATAATAATAAGTAATATTAATCACAAATTCTAAGGTTATCATAAGCTTTTAAATATTAGACACTTGATAATTTTTTGATTTTTATTGAAAAAATAAAATTATTGTTTAAAAATATAATTAAACTTAAACAAATTTTTCTTGCTGTAATTTATTTATTAAAATTTATTAAATGTCTCTAAATTTCAGTATCATTGGAATGGGCAGAAACTTAAAATTTTTTTTATTATTATTTGAAAATAAACAAGGTCTAGAAAATTATTTTTTAAAAATTGTATTAAAAATTTTTTTTTTTTTTTTTTTTTTTTTTTTAGATTTTTGAGATAAAATTTATTTATTACATTCATATTATTTATTACATTCATATTTATTACAGTATTATTTGTAAATAGGTAGAAAAAAAAAATGTAATTTTTTAGGAAATTTTATTTATTATTAATTTCATAACAAAGTTTATCATAAAAATTTATATTTTGAAATTCTGAAGATTTTTTATCTTGATAAAAATACGCCAAAAATTTTAATTATAAAGATAATATTCTATTTAATAATTATGAACCATACTTAATATTATTATAAATTACTTGAAGATAAGCGATAAAAAAATATTCGTATATATTTTTTAACATATTAGCATTAATTAGTTTTCAATTTTTCTGATTGATGGAGCTTTGTATGACGGATAAATTCCAACAACTTCTTGGCTAAAGAAAATTGTAACAATTAATTTCACAATACTTGAAAGTTTATTGAAATATAAAAAAAATGTGTAGCCAATATCGCTGTAAGAATCCGTAAATCCATTATATCTTATTTTTCGGAGCATATTGATATATTCTATCGGCAGTATACGATCTAATGCTCCCTTTACAATAATTTTCCTAAGTGAATAAATTAATAAATTTATCTAATAAAATGATTTTTATAAGAAATCAATAAAATACTAAAAATTTACTCACAAGTAAGTCTGAGAGGGTATCATGGGATTACGAAGTTCCCTGAGCTTAGCATAAGCATTAGGAACCTTGATCTGCTAATAAACTCGACAATTATACTTGGCACCGCTGTAAGTAACGACATGGACTTGAAAGGCGTTGTAACCAGCCTGCTGATGTTCCAAGTGCTCAATGTCTGCTTTATCTAGCTCCCAAATAGCTCCCCAGCCATGGAAGCCTGGAGTTTCTACGATTGTAGCTGGAGCTCCAATCCATAGGTTTGACCAGCCGATAAAGTCCAAGCAGTAATCCTGAAAAGTTTATTATTAAAAAATATCGGATGATTTTTTAATTGAAATTTTTTATTTTTTTAATTTACAATTTAAATAAAATATTTTTTAAAATTAGTACTTGTAATTTTTTTTTAATTTTTTCATCTGGTTATTACTTAACCAATTAATAACCATGCGTTTAAATCATAATAAAATATATAAATTTAGAAAATAAAAATGTGTAATATTTTTTACTGTCATCATTTTTTTATTTATAAGAATATTTATAGTTTATTGACATAATGAAAAATAATTAGATTAATAGTACTTGATTAAGTATATTATTTCCTTTTATATTTTTTCTTTGTTATTCTCAATTATTACTAATCAACTTTTTCAAATTTAAAAACTTAAAAATAACATGATTCGATTTAATTACAATGAAATTGTTGATTTCTTATTCGTCATTGATTAAAATATATAATACAAAGCAATAATTATTTGCAGAAGATTTTTTTTTTTAAATAAAATAATAATTTAATTTTGAACTTTACAAACAAAATATTTAGTTTAAAAATTTGTAATTTAAAATATTTCTTTAAAAGGAAAAAAGATGAGTATTTTCACAAACGCGTCCTCTAAGTTTTTCAGATTATTTTCAAGTGATAGAAATATCAAATCCTGTAGAAAATTCCTTAAAGAACATATGGTCAAAAATACATATAGAATTTTTATAGAGTCAGAAAGAAAAAAAAATAAAATTATATATTTGTCCATAATTTTTCTGTAGAAATGTTAATTGGTAAAAATTTTTAAATTAAAACAAGTTGCTGTTTTCTACTCTAAGAAATGAAAAACAATAGTGAGTATGTATACAGCCGTCTACGTATTTAAAAAAAAAAAAGTATTTGACATATGTGCAAATAAAATCGCATAGTGACTCCAAGCTGCTCATTGTTATTATTTATTAAGTAAATAAGCCGATTTTTATTAATACTGAAAATTTTAATTGTATTAGATTTATCAGTTGCCGCCATAATTCAAATTATATCTAGATAATTTTTAAAGATTGGTGATTCACTACTGTACCAACGAACGTTAAGCAATATTTTCTTCACCGTTTACTGCAAAAAATTGGTAGTGTTTGAAATGGTAGAGTTTTAATTTAATAGACTTACAAAATGTTAGAGCTGTATTACGGTAAAGTTATTTTTTGGTATAAATTCATTTTGGTATAGTTGTTATGTGGTTGAGTTGTTTCTGGTAGATATTAAACTGGTAGAGATGTAAAATGGTAGGCTTTTATATGGTTGATATTGATTTTGGTAGAGATTGTTTTGGTATAGTTTGACACGTGGTAGAGTTTCAAACTGGTAGAGTTGTTTCGCGGTAAGGTTGTTAACGGGTAGATTTTCTGATTGGTTGACTTAAGGGGTTATATCCACTTGTGTTTTTAAAAAAATTGATTTTTTTTTCATTTTTTTAATGTACATATATTCAAGAATATTCTCTGAAAATTTCAAATCGATCCGACAATTAGTTTCGGAGATATGAGCATATTAGTAAGAACGTCTCCGAGCGTTCGAAAGTAGGCGGAGCACGAGCCGGAGTAGAAGAAAGAATGTATTGGGCATGTTCAAAAAAGAATGGGCAAACGGCTAAGAGACATAGTAAATAATACAGTAGAAGAAATGAAAGATAAGAATGGAAAAAAAAAAAAAAAGTTACTTGGTGGCAAAGGTAAATTGACTGGGAAACTTATTGATAAATTAACTGTTTACTATGGTTTAGCGATTAGGAGACACTGTGATTCTGTTGACAGTATGTATAAAGCCATTTGGGCATCTTATTTCCATAACTGCTCTACAGATAAAAACCCTCAGCATGATAATTGTCCTATAGGAGAAAACTCGTGGTGTTCGTGGCAAAAAGCGCGAACTTTGGGAACTTTGCCCAGCTATAAACATGGTTATGAGGCCTTACCACCTGATGTTGCAACAGCTATTTTTCCAATTTACGAAGATCTAAGTAACAAAAAATTATTGGAACGATGCGTTGGTGGTTTTACCCAGAACAATAATGAAAGTTATAATCAGCTGATATGGAAAATAACTCCAAAAATTATTCCAGCTGGCTCTAAAATTGTGGAAATAGCTGCAAACATTGCAGCCGGGGTCTTTAATGGAGGTAAAACATATCTTCTTTATTATATGAGTGCTATGGGATTATCACTTGGACCCAATGCTCATTCCTACGTGAGTAAAGAGAACGCAGAGCGCATCTCAATTTCGGACGCAAGAGCGCAAGGGTTGACGCGCGAGGGGAGAATGGCTCGTAGACAACAACAACTAAACATTTTGGAGGCAAACGACGAAGCAGAGGGTTCCTCTTATGGTGCTGGAATAGATGACACGATGTAAGTTGAAAAAAAAAATTTTTAATTTAGTGTAAATCGTTCCTGAAACTTTAAACGAATTTATCTCAAAACCGTGTTTTCAGAGTCGGCGAGGAAAATTTCTCCGAAACCGCTAAACCGATCGGTTTGAAATTTTCACACGACTTACTCAGATATATTTTTCAGGTAACGAATAAGGTTTTGGACAATAATTTCGATTTTTTAAGCCACTTTGAAGTGAAAAATTTTCATGAAAAAGTGAATTTTTTTTTTGAACAACCGCCATTTTGTCAAAAATCAAAATTTTGACTAGACCTTCGATCATTACCTGTATTTATTTATTACAAAACTAAATATTTTTGGTTTTTGGTTTCCAGATAATTTGGACCAGAGATATCTTGCTCACCGCCAAGCACTTTTTTTGGAGGTCTCTCCGCAGATCATCTACAGGAGCTAGGGGATCCAATATTTTTTTAAATAAACCGCTGATTGTTAAAGTACATTAAATTCTGTTTAAGTACATTTTTTCCATTAATGTATAAAATAAAATGCCTCTTTGGAAAAAATTCACAAAAAAACGCGTTTTTTCTGCCTTGCAAGTGGATATAACCCCTTAAATGTTGGTAGAGAAGTAACTGGTATACTTGCAATTGGTAGAGTTGTCTAGTGATATAGTTAGTTATGGTAGACGTGTTAGAGGGGTAGAGAAGTAACTGGTAGACTTATTAATGTGCAATTTATTTACTTGAAATTATTAAATTTTATCAGCACATACTATAGCTCGTTCACAAATTTTGATCCTGACTTTTTTTTGATGGAGAAAAGTCAACGCCACAGACTAGATAAAATAAAAATGTGTAGTAATCCTCCTATAGATACGCAACTACAGTTAAAAAAAGTAATTCACAGCTTACATTTACGGCCATCAGGGTGCACTGGAATTATATCTACATAAACTGTAGCTTCAAGGGGATAGTTTGCAGTAAAAAATGCTGCCAACGCGAGATTTAAGTTGGTACCAATTGTAAATTTCCATTATAATTACAAGAAATACTAAAATCCGTACAAAAACAGTTTCACTGTAAAAAAAAATCGCGCTAAGTCCACGTTCATAAGACTATTAGGAAAAAAAAAAATTTTTTTTTCTTTACAAAAAGATACAAAATAAAAAAATAAAAAAATCCAAGTAACCGATATGATTGTTTATGATTTTTGGATATTAAAAAAAATCTCATTGTAAATTTAAAAATAAAAAAAAAATTTTAGAACACACTTGGAGTGCGTCATTGTGTATTTCTATTTTTTTAAAGTCCTAGTAAATAGATTTTACGAATTTCATTAAAAGTAAAATATTTTGAAAACTACGCACACTAAATACGTTCTAAAACTTTTTTTTTAATTTTTAAATTTACACTAAGATTTTTTTTTAATTTCCGAAAATCATAAACAATCATATCGGTTACTTGGATTTTTTTATTTTTTTATTTTCTATTTTTTTTTTAAAGAAAAAAAAATTTTTTTTTCCTAATAGTCTTATGAACGTGGACTTAGCGCGATTTTTTTTTACAGTGAAACTGTTTTTGTTCGGATTTCAGTTACTATAAACCTCTCGTGTCAATTGTTCAATGTGAAAATAGAAAGACTTAATATCATATATGTAATATAATTGTTTACATTAGGCTCGTTCAAGTTTACTAAGCTCTTGGAAGATCTTAGCAGATCATGTACTAAAAACTGAAAGTGACTACATTCTCTCTAAAGAATATGCATAAAAAATAATGCAAGGTATAATAATCTAAGCTCAGCCCAGCAAAGAACTTAGTAAACTTGAACAAGCCCATTAAAATATTAAATAATTTTTAGGCTCGGTAAAAAATAATAAACCTTACATTTATCCTAATACTTCTGATACTCTATATCTATCTCAATATCTCGTAGCCTACCCTTGATTGAAAATACTAATTGAAAAGTATTGAAAATGATGAGATTTTAATTGTTTTCAATAATCTCAATTATTTTTTTATGTATTCATAAAGGCCCTAGGGGTATAAGCATGGTGAATTTGCCCCTAAAAGGTATCAGCTCGATACTGCGGGGATTTTTAGGTACTTATGAAATAATGAGACCCTGAAAATTTCAGCTTTCGAAACTAATCGGTATTCGAGAAAAAGCCAAATATGTAAAAATCAGACGAAATGAATATTCTCAGGGACTATTTTATCGATTGACTTATACTCGTGATATGTTTTGGGGGTTGATAGTAGCTTTTCGGAAAAAAATTGGGAGCTTAATCGATCGACCATAACCTCGAAAAAAATGACTTTTTAGTTTTAATTTCGATTTTTCACTATGATACAGTTCTGGTACAATTATGAAACAATTTTTTTTTTGATTCCTCATCCATTTTCCTATAGATTTATGTGCTTTGAAATTTTTTAAAAAAGTTACGCCATATAGCAAAAAAATAAAAACCACTTTTTAATTAATTATGTATTTTTTTTGCAATAATATTAAAATTCTTTTGAAATTGTCGCTTTTAGTTATTGCATATGGTATGTTATCGACTCAGTTGTCTTATGTCCACACGACCGACGCGCCCACTGGCGTATTTGGTCGCATATACAACAGCTGACACATGTGTTGTTTATGATCTGAATCTGAGAGATTGTTTGTTCACATTTCATTTGTTAAACTAATAAAATGACTCCAAATAAAACAGTCAATGATAAGTTTGCATTTGCTCAAAAATAGTAAAGAAAGTTCCAGGAACTCCTAAAACTTTATTAACAGAACAAGACATTGATGAGTTTTTTGCATTATTTGATGGTGAATTTTTTACTGGTGATATTGTTTGTAGCAAATGTCGTGTAGGGATGTATAAAAAAATAAAAGTTGATCCGGTTGCTATTGATTCTGAAGATGGATCTGAATCTATCGTTAGTGAAATGTTAGAACGAACGGAGTCTAGTCTGTCACACATGACATTGTCTCAGTCAAGTTCAGATGATCCTTCTTTTAGAGTTAACATCACTCCTACTGATAACTGTACAGAGTACATTGAGATTCCTATGAAAAGAACTATTTTAACTCATCGATATTTTTGTCTCTGCAGTAATACTAGTGATTTAAGTATTATTCCTCAAAAATCCCGAATGCAGTCATTCATTAAACGACGAGTTTTCATACCAGATGGAAATCGATGCTGTCGAAGTCATTTAATAAATAAACGATTCTATGATGAATCTCTAGGTTTGATCAGAGTTTATTCTAACTAGACTTCAATTTCATCCATAGAATTAAGTAATATGATGGAAAATTTTACTGTTGAATGCGATTCAAAATTACTGGATAAAATGGAAGATTATCGTTTATCAGATGAGAAACTTCGTATTTTGACTGGCTTAAAATGGGAAAATGTTATTGAGTTGCGGAATTGGTTAGTTTCAATGAGAAATACTGATGCTCGGAGTGTAACTCAAGCAATAATAGTGTTTTTAGTCAAGCTTCGCACAGGTAATTCAAATAAGTTGATATCTACAATCTTGGATATTAATGAAGAGCAGTCAGTGTCAAAGTATTGTGAACAAGTAATCCAATCTTTTGAAAAAGACGTTTTACCTTCGCGCTTTGGTTTAAATGCAGTATCTGGAGATGATCTTATTGAGAATCATACATCTGCAGTTGCTAAAAAACTTCACAATGATTTGAACGACAAAATCATTTTAATTTGTGATGGGACTTATGCTCGTCATGAGAAAAGTTCTAATAATGAGTATCAAGGAAAGTCATATTCTGGTAAAAAAAAAGTACCACTGTGTAAGCCATTTACGATTTGCACTACTGATGGATACATAGTTGATATGTTGGGACCGTATTATGCTAACCAAAATGATGCTACTATAATGCGAGATATCATAGATAATCCTGATGGTATATGTCATTCATTAGAACCTGGCGATGCATTTGTGGTCGATCGAGGATTCAGTGATGTGAAAGAATAGTTGGAAAATAAAAATTATAAAGTATTAATGCCAGCACTCAAGGGAAAAAAAATCAATTAACAACAGCCGAGTCTAACTAACGCTTCAAGAAATGTAACAAAAATTCGTTGGGCCGTAGAGGCAGTTCATGGGATGTTAAAACAAAAATATAATTTAGTCGATCAAAGACTTGACAACAAAATGCTTCCTAGGATTGGAAGTTTTTTTAAGATTGCCTCATTCTTGCATAATATGTATAGTCAGCGTCTAACTTCCGACTCAGAGTTTTGGGATGAAGTCATCGAAACAATGAAATCGCAAAATAATGTAGTGAATACGTTAGCTGACGACGTTCAAAAAAATGGCTGGCAGCGTAAAAAATTGACGTTTTAAACAATTTTATCTGAAACTCTAGAAGACTTTCCGGAAATGACAGAAAAAGATCTGCGTATTTTTTTCACTGGTTCCTATCAATTGAAGCAGGCCGTTTCCTATTTAGCAGAAATGCTTGATGAAGCAGGTAATCTCACAATTCAATATGTAAAAGACCAGTCAAACATACTCAAAGTTCAAGTTCAATCCAGACATATTAATAAAATGGTTTATAGATGTTTTATTGAGTATAAAAAAAATGCTATTGGTCCAAAAAGCATATTGAGGCATAGTTGTGAATGTGCAAATGGTCTGAGAACAATTGGATGTTGCTCTCATGTCACTGCTGTCGTTTATTATTTATCACACGGGAGATATTTAACAAAGATTCTGAGGTCTGCTGAAATACTCAGCAAATTTTTTGATACAGACAATGTTTCACCTGTGATTGAAGACTGATAAAATATGATTATATATTTTTTCCTCAAGTATATCTTTCATTTGTTGTTATGTTTTTATAATTTACAAACTGAAATCTATTTCTTATTTTATAAGTATATAATGTTTATGATGTTTCAGTTAATATTAATTAATATTAAAAGATTTAACTGCTGATGCAGGAAGGATTTTTGTAAATAAGATTCAAAAACATATGAAAACTAGAAAAATAATGATTCACACTTCAAACATATAACTAAAGTAAATATTTGCTTAAAAAGTGGTTTTTATTTTTTTGCTATATGGCGTAACTTTTTTAAAAAATTTCAAAGCACATAAATCTATAGGAAAATGGATGAGGAATCAAAAAAAAAAAATTGTTTCATAATTGTACCAGAACTGTATCATAGTGAAAAATCGAAATTAAAACTAAAAAGTCATTTTTTTCGAGGTTATGGTCGATCGATTAAGCTCCCAATTTTTTTCCGAAAAGCTACTATCAACCCCCAAAACATATCACGAGTATAAGTCAATCGATACAATAGTCCCTGAGAATATTCATTTTATCTGATTTTTACATATTTGGCTTTTTCTCGATAACCGATTGGTTTCGAAAGCTGAAATTTTCAGGGTCTTATTATCTCATTAGTACCTAAAAATCGTCGCAGTATCGAGCTGATACCTTTCAGGGGCAAATTCACCATGCTTATACCCCTAGGGCCTTTAAATTTTACATGAAAGGACTGTTTATTTTTTTAATACTTTTCAATGAGTATATTTAATCAGCGACTTTTCGGAAGTTTCACTTGTACCGTGTGTGACTTGCACACACACACACACACATTTTTTTTTTCAAACGCCTGTAACCTCGCGAAAAGTGATCTAAATGAAATTTTCAAAGAGACAAAAAATGTTTGTTTCTAAAAATATTTTCAGTAAAAAATATAAAATAATTTTTTTGAACCACACTTTTATGAGAATTTTAATTTTTAAGTATAAACTAGCTGACATTTTATTATACCTTTCGAAGAGCGATTATCAATTTTTAAACTCTAATCTACTTCGATAAAGAATAAATACTGGCTGCATGAAGTGCGGTTAAAATTTTGTCAAGTTATTAAATGAAACTCGCTTCTTATTATCGTCTGAAAATCAAGATCCCAAAAAATGAACACTGAATTCACGAAAATTTTTTGTTTGTCCATATATACAGAAGATAGACGATTAACAATTGTAGATCTGTTGATTTCCTTAGCTGAACTTTCGGGTTTTTCAAAAATTTTATCCTTTCGAAAACATCCCTGAACTATAGCGAACAAACCAAAAAGAAAATTGTTGAAATCGGTCCAGTCGTTTTTGAATTTTAGCGAGACTAACGCACATCTATTTATTTTTATATATGGGGCATTCCATGCCAACTCACCCTACCAATTGACTTTGCATCTCCGATTTGGCTGAAACTTGTTCATCTTTTTGTACCCTTCGAAAACGGCTTCTGTGATTTTTTTCGAATTTTTTTATCCAGTCACTTCAGAGATATGAATTTTTCAAAATTCCAATTTTTTTTTTTAAATAGCTGTAACTTTATGATAAATTGTCCAATTTGGGTCTTTTTTTTTTTAAATTCGTGTTTTTTAATAAATTTTCTGAAAATTTCATGTAAAAAATTTTTCATGATCATTCTGATCGGTTTTTATTTATTTTAAAGTGAAAATATGAATTTTAAAACGGTTTATATTGTTCGATTTTTTTGAAAAAATTCTCATAAATACTAGTTCTAAAAATACAAATTTTAAGCCTAGTCCGGTAAGGGGATGATGATGGTATATAATTTTTTTTTAATTTTAAAAATAATTAATTCCTTATTTTTTTGTGTTTTTTTTACGGTTAATGTATCATCGACGTATTTTCAGATGAAATTTGAGAAAAGCTCATACATGAAAATAATTAACCGTTATATGGAAAAAGTGCATACATGAAAATAATTAACAGTTAAAGTCAAAATTAAAATTTTCAGAGTAAATAGTATCAATAAACTAACGAAAGTTTTTTTTTTTTGGCGTTTAAATATTTTACAAGAGTATATTGTGATTGAACATCAAATCAATTTCATTGTGAGAGATCCATCTGTTTTTGTTACAACGCAATGATACTTTTGTGTATCTGTTTTGTCGAAAACTATCCACTTAGGATAGTTTCCAGAATTGTTTTAAAAATTATGATTTATTTGGGATTAGGATATTAAATAAAATATACGTCGATTTGTTGGGGAATAAAATAAAGATTTATTTATCCCCAGAGGAGGAAAACTCAGTCGGGCTGAGAAAAAACCTCTTCGAATGAAAAAATGTACAGGTAAGAACGTAAAGCGTGTAGTGCGAATGAATAAATATGTGTAAATTGCCGTCGCAAACAACACAAACGAGGTGAGCTCAACCGCTTTAGAAAAGCAAATGGTATTAATTCAGAATTAATGAATTGACGCTAGCTTTTAAGCTAACTAGAGTCAATTAATAGTGAAATACTAATTAATTGACGTAAAATGTCAGTGCAGAGACTGATTGATTAATTAGAATTATTAGTGTAGGGACTAATTAGATAATTCGATATCAGAATCGAATAGTTGATAAAATTTGATTTGATAGAATGATGATTAAATATTTAGCAATGAATTTAATATAATTTGTTACAAATATTGCGTGTTAACTATGGATTGACTAAAGCCGCGTGGCTGATGCAATCCTTTGTTAAAATGGCGCGTAATAACCGCGTGGCGTCACTTATTAATTTTGATTAATTTAATTCACTGAACAGTTACTAATGATTTTTAATGATTTGAGAATTTAATTGGTAATTGAAGTTAATGAAATTAATAGTATTTAATGAATATTTTAAGTGTTCAAGTAAATGCGTAGTATACGTGATAAATCAGAAAACGATTGACACAGAGTAGTCGTACTAATACAAGCGTCCAAGCACAACTGCTTGCCGCCAACCACGTGAGCCGGCTTCTCTCCCGCTAACCAAGGCGCGCATGAGCAACAGCTATGGTGTGACACGATTTTTTACGAGTTGGAGCGATCAAGCCCGAAGGCGCAACTCCTCTTATAAATTTTTATTAAATGTCTTTTCTATCGGTTAAACAGTACCTGTGATCGTTTTAGCTCGAGAATAACGTACATTTAAACTTTCTGCTGCTCTTTCATAATCAGCAGTACTTGAATATCGTATTTCAATTTTTGGCAAGTTATTTGGTTGCACAGCCTATTCATACAACTCTCGGGCGTTTGAAATTTGTTTATCAAATGACAACTGAAGACTAGTTCTGGCTGCTGCTCTTTGTCTTTGCTCTTTGCTATCATAAAACTCAAGTAGATATTGTAACCTATAATCACTGAATTATTAGCAGCGGACTGGAATAAGATTAAGAACCAAAACAAATATCAGATGATAGGCGAAGGCAGCGCCACATAGTAGCTGAATGATTAAATAATAAAAACTTCAGTGATTTCGAATGTTTTTATTTATTTATGCAACAAATAAAGTATTTTATAGAATAAAAAGAAAAAAAAAACACAAAAAATAAGGAATTCATTTTTTTTTAATTAAAAAAAAATTATATACCATCATTATCCCCTTACCGGACTAGGCTTAAAATTTGTATTTTAAGGAGTAGTATTCATGAGAATTTTTTTAAAAAAAATCGAACAATATAAACAGTTTTAAAATTCATGTTTTAACTTTGAAATAAATAAAAACCAATCAGAATGATCATAAAAAATTTTTTACATGAAATTTTCAGAAAACTCATTAAAAAACACGAATTAAAAAAAAAAGACCCAAATTGGACAATTTATCATAAAGTTACAGCTATTTAAAAAAAAACTCGAAATTTTGAAAAATTCATATCTCTGAAGTGGCAGATCTCGACGTTTTGAGGTCCTAGGAAGCTTTCCTGAATATTTCCGCGGTGATGTCACCGTGTCTGTATGTGTGTGTGTGTGTGTGTGTGTTTTTTTTTTTTTTTTTTTTTTTTTAGGGGGGGGAATCCTTTTTACGGATTCTAGGCACAGCTGTTTGGCCTGGATATGTGGCGACTCGACGCAGCGTCATACTAAAACTCGACACTAACGCCCCTACCCACTAAACCCTAAACCCCTTTTCCTTCTTTCCTCTAATCCCTCATGGAAACCGCCGTCAGGCATTACTTCGTGAAGGGAGGATCTAGCTACTGCTCTTCCTTTTGGTGGCTAAGGTGTTAACTACCTTCCTTCTATCTTCTGCTATTTGCTCTTTTTCTTTCGGTGGAACGCAAGTCTTTAAGGACTTCTGTTGCAAACGTGTTGGTAGCGTTCCAGGCAGCTTCTGATGACAACATTGCTTCTACTAGTGAATCTGGTTGCATTCTCTGGTTCAGGATCCTCTCCAGTTCTTCACGCTGTGGATCGAAACGAGGACATACAAAGAAGACGTGCTCCGCGTCTTCAGCAGCTCCTGAACAGGACGGGCACTCCGAAGAGTCATCGTGCTTAAAGCGGTGTAGATACTCTCGGAAACACCCATGTCCCGACAACATCTGCGTATGATAGTAATTGACCTCACCGTGATTCCGGTTAAGCCAAATGTCGATCCGAGGTATGAGACGGTGCGTCCACCTACCCTTCTCTGCAGCATCCGATTGTAGTTGCCATCGGCCTATGCTCTTCTGCCGTTCTTCAATTCTAAGTTCTTCAGGGATCAGTGCGGTTGACCTTTTTCGTTGGTAAAGGGCCCGTCTTTCCTCTGCTAGAACTCTAAGAGGTAGGGTTCCAGCAATGACGCACACTGCTTCTTCTGATATAGTGCGGAAGGCACTAGCTACTCGTAGGGCACTCAGTCGATATACTGGTCCAGCCTTTCTCCATGATGTGTGTGTGTGTGTGTGTGTATGTGTGTGTGTGTGTGTGTGTGTGTGTGTGTGTGTGTGTGTGTGGGTGTATGTAGATCTCTCATAACTTTTGAACGGATCATCCGATTCGATCGAAATAAACGGCGTTCTGAAGAGTTCCTTTGCCCCTAGAATTTTGATACTAATTTACAGAATTTGAGTCGATCAATTTTGATAAATCTCAAAAATAAAATTTCCAAAAATTCGTTTTTTTCGAAATATCTTCTAAACGGCTAAACCGATCAATTCAAAAAACAAATCAAATCTAAACCTCAAAAAACCACGTCGATTGCCACCAGCCCGGTATCGTTATCGAAAAAAATTGGAAAAAATGTTTTTTTCAGAATTTCTATGAAATTTTCAGTCTGGCCAGTTTACGCTTAAAGATTTTTTAAAGAACTCAAAAAATTGCGTTGAATGCCGTAAATCGCGAGAAAATCGGTAAATTCATTCAAAAGTTATTGTGGTTTGAAAATTCAAAAAATAGTGTTCTATAAAACTTCATTAGCCTTTTGAGCTCGAAGAGCTCAAAAGTACAGAACAGCGATTTATTTGAGCTCGGAGACCTCAAAATTACACAAAAATTATATTTTTGGGCTCGAAGAGCTAAAAAAATAAGTGAATTGTTGAGCACTTAGGTATGGAGGCAGCGGGAAGTTGCAGGGATGGTCTTTAGTGTCAACCGTTTTCCTAATTCTTTTTTCAACTTTTTCTTTTTCCTAAACCACCCTTGAACTGTAACGTACAAAACAAAGAAAAAATTATCAAAATCAATCCAGTCGTTTTTTAGTTTTAGCAAGACTCACGCATAGCAATTCATTTATAACTTTCCGCTAAGAAAATCGAAGATTTTCAAAAATCGGGAAGTTATTGTTTTCACCCCGTTTTGCAAAAATCGATTTTTCATCAGATCTCGACGTTTGAAGGTCACAGAAAGCTTCCCTGACTATCCCCACGAGGTTGTCACTATGTCTGTGTGTGTGTGTGTGTGTGTGTGTGTGTGTGTGTGTGTTTTTTTTTTTCCCCTTAGGGGGGGGGAATCCTTTTTACGGATTCTAGGCGTAGCTGTTTGGCCTGGATATGTGGCGACTCGACGCAGCGTCATACTAAAACTCGACGCTAACGCCCCTACCCACTAAACCCTAAACCCCTTTCCTCTTTCCTCTAATCCCTCATGGAAACCGCCGTTAGGCATTACTTCGTGGGGGGAGGATATAGCGACTGCTCTTCCTTCTGGTAACTAGGTATTATTTTACCTTTCTTCTAGTTGTTGTCATTTGCTCTTTTTCTTTCGATGGAACGCAAGTCTATAAGGACTTCTGTTGCAAACGTGTTTGCGGCGTTCCAGGCAGCCTCTGATGACAGCATTGCTTCTACTATTGTCTCTGGTTGGATTTTCTTCTTCAGGATCATCTCCAGCTCATCGCGCTGTGGGTAAAATCGTGGGCACTCAAAGAAAACGTGCTCCGCGTCTTCATTGATTCCTGGGCAGGACGGGCACTCCGGTGAATCATCATGCTTGAAGCGGTGAAGATACGTCCGAAAACATCCATGTCCTGACAACATCTGCGTCAGATAGTAATTGACCTCGCCATGACTCCGGTTTATCCAAACGTCGATTTTCGGTATGAGACGGTGTGTCCATCTTCCTGTTGTCGCGGCGTCCCACTGCGATTGCCATCGTGCGATGCTGTTCTGCCGTTCTTCAGCTCTGAGTTCCTCGGCACTTAGTGTGGTTGACCTCTTTCGTTGGTAAAGGTTCCGTCTTTCCTCAGCTAGAACTCTAAGCGGCAGAGTTCCGGAAATGACACACACTGCTTCCTCTGATATTGTTCGAAAGGCGCTTGCAACTCGTAGGGCACTCATACGATATATTGGTCCAGCTTTTCTCCATGAATCTTGCACCTCTAGTGCGTCAGCCCAAATTGATATTCCGTAGGTGAGCACCGATGTGACTACTGATGACAATAGTAGCCTCCTGCTCTGCTTTGGGCCTCCGACGTTCGGCATCAATCGTGCGAGACTAGCTCTCACTACTGACGCTTTCGTACAGACGTGTTCCACTTGCTGCTTGAAGTTGAGTCGGGCATCAAGCATCACTCCCAGATATCGTATATGAGGTTGTGATGTGATTTCTCGGTCACCGACTTTTAGCTTAATTGTTTCAATTTCTTTTCGGCTGGTCATAAGCACTGCTTCGGTCTTCTGCTTGGCTAGTTGTAGGTTCACTGTATCCATCCACTGGTTGATCTTCTCAAAAGTGATGTCAAACAGATGTTGAATCTCGTCGAGGTGTTTGGCGACGATCACTGCGGCAACATCATCCGCATACGCTACCAGTTTGACACATCTTGGAAGCTTCAGTCTCAGGAGCCCGTCATACATGATATTCCACAGAAGTGGACCAAGAACAGAGCCCTATGGCACACCACCGGTTATATCATACTCTTTTGGACCATTCTTTGTATCGTATTTCAGCACTCTATCTGTAAAATAGCTAATCACTAGTCTGCGAAGATATGTTGGCACGTTCTTCTCGTTGAGAGCTTGCATGATGCAGTCCCAATTAGCGGAATTGAAAGCATTTTTGATGTCCAAGGCAGCCACTAGGCAGTACTTCTTCGTTCCACCCTTCCATCTAGTTCCTGCGATTGCCTCTTTGGCCGTATTAACAACCAGGTTGATCGCGTCCAGGGTTGATCGTCCTTTCCGGAATCCATACTGGTTGTCTGTCAAGAGTGGGTCAACTGCTGCATCTATTCGCTGATGGATGATACGCTCAAATATCTTACCCGCCGTATCTAGCATGCAGAGTGGTCGGTAAGATGACGGTTCTTCTGGCGGTTTCTTTCCTTTAGGTAAAAGTACTAACCGTTGCTGTTTCCACTTACGAGGAAAAGTCCCCTCCTTGAGGCATGCGTTGTAAGCGTCTAGAAATAATGTTGGTTGTTACGTCCGGGTGACGATAACACAATTAATTAATCAGTTCCTTAAATTTGAGACTAATCACTGAAGATTATATGTCTCGGGAGGCGGGAACCGCGCCTATAGGCAACTGCACGCGGGTTTTTAATGGACAATGCATTCACGAATTTATAATGAACCGTGAGGAATTCTTGCTCTGTTGGGGTATCCCTGTTGGGGTAGGTCGGGGCACAAGTGAAAGAGAAGACAAGTGAGTTTGTATGGAATAGAACTGAGAAAGAATTATACCTGTATGAATAAATACTGTTGTCGTTGGGTCCTCATCCAAGTACCTGAGCGTCCGAAATACTAAGGGCGTTGACCGATGGTAATGACTGGCAATTAATTAAGTAAATGGTTAAGTTAGTTAATCAAGGTAATTCATTAACAAATCCGTAATATTTGAATAACTTACGATTGTTTATTATGATAAATTTTGAATACAAGAGTAATTATCGATGATTGACTGGTTGGAATTCAGAATTTATTAATTACTGAGTAAATTTCAGAAGAACACTGAACTACTAATCACACCCGTGGTTATAGGGAGTACTGGTGTTTTTCGGTTGCCGTGGCTGGGTTTTTATACGAGCGTAAGTCCCTCCTACTCATTGAAATTTTAATAACCCTCAATATAGAATTTTGATGTAATATCTGGGTAACGGCTATGGAATTCGGCGTTTGGGAATCACTATGCAATAGCAATGCTAAAGCATGAAAACTTTTCTTACTTTCTGAAGGTTGAATGCGACCGGGTTAATTCCGATTGCCTACGATAGTTTTGTGGCTCCGGGCCTCGCCCCGTGACTCAGCAGTTGTTTGCTCAGGTGAGAATACTCGTGATGGACTTGTTCTGTACTGTCGCGTCTAACTTTTCCCTTACCTTTCCGAATAAATTTCTTACAGTGAGATTTTCTTATCTCAACAACAAAATTTCATGTTTTCGAACTGGATAGTTGGATTTTCGATAGTGGCCGATGTTGTCCAGTGGTTTTCGGTTTAGTAATTTTCTATTTCTTATTTTCGACTTGGCGGCTATTTATTTAGGACGCGTGAGGTATCGCGATTTGCGCTCACGTACCGTACGTATTCTGTTATTTCGAGATTCCTCTATTGATAGTTATTATTCCCTTTTTTCACGATGGTCGAGCCGTAATGATTTTTCTTTTCTAAATTCCAGCTAGCTGATAACCGTATGCAGCGGCTCAGATTATTTACTCGAGAGTTGAAATATCTTTTGTTTGATTTATTTTATCGATCCAAGGAATTGTTTGAATAACTATTTTTAAATGTGAATTAATTATTTAAGCCGATAACTTGTCAACCAATATAATATAAAACGTAGAAATAATTAACTGTTTCTGTCTTAATCCAATTAAGCTAATTTGTAACTTTCTAATTATTAATATTTATTTTATTAAAGCCGATGGCTTGTCTATTGAATTTAGGCACTCGGTAAATTCAATAAAATAAATATTCAATGTAAGAAAAATATCACGGACCGTAATACTGGTTACCGACTTCCCGATGAGTGCCGCCTTTGCTTCCGCGGCTGGGGTTTTTATATCCGCGGATCCGCCATTGTACCATGGTGGCTGGTCGCGTAGCCAGGCTCAGGCGTTGCCGTGTTACGTAACTCGTTTGAAAAAGGGTTTATATGCGTCAAATATATAATCGAATGCATTATAATGCGATATACGAAGTCGTGTCCGTATTGACCACAGATATCTATAAAAAATATATCGCAATTAAAGGTATATCATCTCATATTCCATTATTATTAATTATTCTATTATTAATATAGGATATTCATCAATTATATATTATCTTTATGCATAAACCATACATTCATCAATATGTTACTTCGCATATGCACGATTCTTATGTGTATCGATAAATATACTGTGTTACATATATTCTTCATAAATTGCACATGATATACAGCACATATAGTTTCATGTGCTGGTGATATAGTAGATGATGCATGGATTACCATACATCAACGATCATACCATTCATGCAACCATACATTCGTCATTCATTTGCAATACATCGTACGATATATTTTTAATAATCTGTAGTATTTCTATGCAGGAATGCGCGAAGAATATTTTTATTAAAGGTCATGTTCGTGGAATTTGGCCGCTGGCTATTTCTATTAAAGGTCATGTTTAGCAGCTGGTTACTTCTCTCATGGCTGCATACGCGATGGGCTCCTAGATAAGAAGTTATTTGCCGGCGTTTACAGGCGGTTTTTCGGGACAACCGAAAATAATGTTTTTCTCTCAGAACCTTTTGGTAACGAGTAGTCGCAACTAAGACGATAAGCTTTTTCAAATCTCGCTCGAGTAATATTCTTATCTGTATTTTTCTTTCGTCTTATGTAAGAACGAAAAAATGATTTTAAAGGACTCATTTATTCCGGTTTTAATGTTTATCGGGGACCGTGTAGTAACAGCGGAGGACAATAAATTCCCTGCAACATACGTTTTTTTTAGGGCCCTCCCACAATAGTTATGGCGTCGCTACTATTAACATAATAGTTACGCCTTCCTCTAGACTACACTGAAGAGGAACGTGAGGGGGCCTGGGGTGGGCAGTTCTTAAGAGTACAATGATACAGTAGTTCGTAGTCCTTTCATTAATTAGGGGTTTTTAATTAATTAATCGTTCATGGTTGTGTTACGCGTGGCCGTAACATGGTGCTGCCTTTATGATGGTTTTCAAGGCTATATTAGGGATTCCGTCCAATCCCGGCGCTTTATTATTTCCTACCCGATTACAGGCCTCCAACAATTCTTCTTCAGTGACAGGTGGAATGTCGTCCAGTTCATCTTGCGTTGACTGATAATTGAGACTGTGTTGCTGTGGAAACAGCGCAGTGACGATTTTCTGAAGGAGTTGGGGACACGTAGGTGACGGCATTTGTTGTTTCTTCAGGTGCGTCATGACCACCTTATACGGCCGACCCCACACGTCTTTGTCGACCTCGTATATGAGCTCTTTCCAGCATCTTCCTTTGCTCTCTTTTATGGCCTTATTAAGTTCACGACGAGCTTTTTTGTACTCTGCGATCAGCACTGCAGAGTTAGGTCGTTAATAGCCACGCTGAGATATTCTTCTCTTTCGATGACACTCTTTACGGAGGTTGCTGATATGATCATTCCACCAGTGTACCGCAGGTCTTGAATTCATAACACGTTTGCGAGGCATACTGGCATCACAAGCTTGTGTTACTCGCATCATCAGGGCCTTAGTATGTTCTTCTGCACATCCAGTCTCTATCGGATCACTATCGAGGGCTGTTAGCAATACTTCTGGGTCAAGAGATTTCACCTTCCAACCGACGGTGTTAAATTGCTTGATAGGCCCCCTGAGGTTCTGGTCGTTTGACGTTTCCCAGATTATCGCATGATGGTCACTGGCAGTGTAGATGTCCAGTACCTTCCAGTTAGTGTTACCTTTAGCAAGGCTGGTACTGACAAAAGTGACGTCTACGATCGAGCTTGCGTCACCTTTGGTGTAGGTCAGCGTGTCACCACTGTTGAGCAAGACTACATCTAGTGTAGAAAGAGCTTCTAGCAGCTCTCTTCCTCGTGCATTAGTCTGCTTACTGCCCCAGTCCACTGCCCAGGCGTTAAAGTCCCCGGCTATCGCCATTGGATGATGTTGCTTCGCGTCCTCGGTCAGTCGATCCAAGAAGTCAGTAAAATCAGCAATTGAGAGGCTAGGTGGTGCGTAGCAGCTGTAAAAACGGATGCTATATACTGATGCTGCTACAAAGCCAGCGCTGCCATTGGTAGCTACACTCTGGAAAGGGAGCTTACCACAAGCCCAGATCACAGCTTTCGTGGTGATATCCGTCTCCCAAGGTTGTCCAGCTAAATGTTTATATGGCTCCGATAAAAGCTGTAACGTGGCTGGTCTCGACTGTTCGTAGAGTGAAATAAATTTTGTATTCGAAAATAAATTATCTAAATTTATATTTAATAATTAACTACGAACTGGGCCGAAAAGACACGCTCGTTACACACGGAGTGTAACCAACTCGAAGCCGTAGCTTATAAGAGTCGATGCTGCTCCAGATACCTGTAGCTTTGGATTTTACGGCGGACCAAGCCGATAGCTTTCAAAGCTACAAATAGCTAAATTGATTTAATTCGCGTAAAGAATATGGTCCAGGGCAAATCGTAGGTGGTGATACTCGTTGAAAAGTGGGTTCAGCTCCGACACAAAACCAACCTCTACCGCGTACTGATCCGCTGATCGCTTAGTTGGGAAAATAGAGCTAAATGGTCGTCAAATACAAATATTGAAAAATACAGCTCAAAGTAAGTTTAATACCGCGTCCAATTCTTACCAATATACCACCTGACTTACAACAGGTACTACTTTCACTTCGGTGTGCTTTAACGTTGTCCAGCGGTGGTAGATTCCTCGTGGCTGTAGCTGGGCTGGTTACTGATTCAGGAACAGACGATTGAATCGAGGTGACCGACAAACCAGGATCTTCCTCGAACAATGAAACGACGCTTTCCTCAACAAAATGGCTGACTACTCGAGACCTCTTGAGTACACGACATGCCAAGCAAATTTATCTTGTATATGCGTCGTATTATTTAATTAATGTACGACATACTCCTTGTTAACTAATAATCAGAGTCGTATCGTACAAATATAGTTTAAAATGCCGTTATTATTTAATAGACGGTGTAAATTAATAAAATACCGAACATCACGTTGTAACACGGTGAAATAATTACTTATATTTTAATAAATATATCAATTACAGAAGTATACATTATGGGGGTTGAACAAAGACTGCCTGCACGCGGCTTCCGCGTACATTAATTAATATTGAGCAGTGGGGATACGCTCTAGCGCCACTTTCAACGATTTTCGTACTATTAACAATTATCATCTAATTTCTAATCTGACTTACATGTTATCAGCAAACGTTTAGTATCAGGTGGTAAATTGGCGTTTACCCAGTGTGAGCCAACTGGCCACGTTGCAAAGCACAACGTCGAGCTTTAATTCCCGTACTGTCTGCATAAGCAGGTCATGCGCAGCTTCACAGTGATTGATGATAAGCTGCAGTATCCTCATGTTCGTTTATTTGTCAGCTTCTGGAGTGCTTCTTGGAAGACTGGGTATCGGTCAGAACCAGACCGGTAAGCAGTGCCCTGAGAGCCAGGTTTTTCCGCACATAACGCACATTTCACTTTATTTGGGCATTGAGCAGCTTGATGACCTGTTTGCCCACATTTGATACAAAGCCCAGATCGGTCGACTTCGCTTTTACATTGGGAAGTAGTGTGCCCAAAGTGCCAGCACTTATAGCATCGTAGTGGTGTCTTAACTGCTCTGACATGGCAATTTACCCAGCCAATCCTTATTTTGCCTGTCTTTCCGAGTATCTTCTGCACTATTGCTGCTGGCAATCGTACCGAAGCAGTTTGAGTACCTCTGTAGGCTGGACGAATTTTAATGACATCTTCAGGTATTTCGTAGTCATTTCCAGCTGCCTCTTGTAAGGCCTTCCGGACATCGTCTTTAGTTGTTTCGTCGTCAATGTCCCGGATTTCAAGCTGTTTCTCTGGGCCTTTACAGATGACTTGTTCTTCTTCTTTAAGGATGCTCTTGATGGTCTTCAGCATAGCTTGTCCTTTGTCTGCGGTCTTTCTGGAAAGCGTAATGAGCATATTTCCATCATTCGTCTTTTGAACCTTGTCAACGACGTCACGGGTCTGATCTGGTGGGACATCTTTTTTAATTCGACGCAGTATCTTGGCATATTTTGCCTTCTCAACGGGTCGAATAATTAAGGCATCTGGTTTGGTGAATTTTCGCGGTTTTTTCTGCTTAAGCTCCGGCCGAGATTTGTTCACCGGTTGCTTTGGTAACCGCTCTCTCGCTTGCTCCTTCTGCTCCTTCTTGGATTGGACCTTCTGCCATTCAGTCACCTCTTTTTTTCCGGCGTTCTGCACTGCCGTGTTTTTCGGAGGGCTTGGTTTCAGGTCCTTTTTCTTTACAACTTGACTGATCGTTGGGTCGGGAGAAGATCGATCTTTTCTCTTAGTTGACTTGCTGCTAGTTCTGCTTCTGTCTTCCGCGACTGATTCACCGTCACCTTCGGCTCCAGTGTCCATTGCTTCTTCATTCACGACAGTTGCTTGAATGCTTCTCTCCGGTGTAGTGCGAGAAACGCGTCGTACTGTTAAACGCCATTCTTCATCAAGTTTCTTGAATCTCTGGAGGGCATTGGCTACGCTGGTCGTCTTGGTCTTAATCTCCTTGTGGATATTGACCTTAGATCGGATGAAGATTGGTCAGCTTTTCAAGGCGTTCTAACGCTTGCAACCGCTTCATTTCAGCGCTTGCTTCAATCGCTGCTTGTTGGGCATGAGGCCCGTTTTCACTATTGTTGTTTTCCTGAATTTTACTCATACTTTTAAATTCACCAGCGCATCGTACGGAGTGGAGAGGGTTGTCATAACTAGGAACGGGTGTACCCTCGGAGATAGTAATCCTACCCCAGTTCCCTGAGGCCTAGCCGACACTTAGCCAGTCCCGAAATACACGGACGGACTAAACTCGCTCGGAGCGGTGAAGATTCCAATCTCTAACACTCACTGCGTACTTCCTGATCAAGGCCCGAAGTGGCTGGCTCCTGATCCACTGCTGCAACTTACACCTCGGCAGAGCAAGCTCACATCAGCCGTGGCCTGCATCGTCGGAAACTACGACACGAAGTTCCGGTCAGTCCCAGTGGGTCACAGCAGGGAACGATCGTCTTGTTAGGTCAGTTAGTGTGACCAACCCATTAAAGGGGAGTTTTGTCCACGGGAACGTATTTTATTTGGCTCCTACCCTCTGTACCAGGTACAGCGAGCGTTCTCTCATCCGCTACGGGGAGACGCGCCTGGTAGCAGTTTCTCCTCTGCCCCAAGTGTGTGTGTGTGTGTGTGTGTGTGTGTGTGTGTGTGTGTGTGTGTGTGTGTGTGTGTGTGTGTGTGTGTGTGTGTAAGTATGTGAATAGCTTATAACTTCTGAACGATTGAACCGATCGGAATCTACCAAACGGCGTTCTAAGGAGTTCCCTCAAGCTTAGATTTTTTATGAATTTGAATCGATTCAGACCGATAGATTTTGAGAAATTTTGAGAAATCTCAAAAAAAAAATCGGAAAAAATTTTTGTTTGAAAGTGGTTTTTTTGGAATAACTTTTAAATGGCATTATCGATCAACTCCAAAAACTTATCCGCCCTTAAGCTTAAAAAAACGCCATTCGGCCATACCCGACATGGATAGGTAGATTTCTTGTTTGAATATTGAAAAAAAAACACGTTATTAAAAGGCAAAAATGTCCTAAAATTTATTTTTTATTATATTTTTGCAAATAATGATATGAGACCGACTACAACCAATAGATATTCAAAGACATCTTCCTAAAAAATAGGATTTGTAACAGACGAAAGTCATTTGATGATAATAGCTAAAAATTAATTTATTTTTGATTTTTTTTTAATTTTCCAAACTCCGAAATAAATTGAAAAAAGTATCAAAAGGTAACGAATAATAGCTCAAATCGAAGATAATTATGTAAATTTTGACATAAAGTTGATAAATTCAAGCTATCTTTTATGGCTTAAAAATTATTCAAAGAAAAAGGGCTGAAATACGTTCATTGAAAAATTTTTGAAAATTTTCAAATTCACGGAATTAATTAAAAAAATCATCAAAACTAGACAAATAATAGTTTAAATTGAAGGTTATTAAATGAAATTTAAGATAAATTTGATAGATTTTATCTATTTTTACATCTGGAAGATTATTTTCATAAAAATACAAAATTCAAAATTTTTTGAAAATGAAAAAATTTTCAAACACCCACAACTCGTAAACTAACCGGCCGATTTTGCTCATCTTTGAACTTGATCTTGGTATTGATCCACAGAATAAGCCCACAAAATTTCATAAAGATCGGTTGAGAACTGTGGGCGCAATCCTGCTGACATGGCGCGTTATATCACATATATATATATATATATATATATATATATATATATATATATATATATATATATATATATATATATATATATATATATATATATATATATACATACACAAATACATATATAAACTTTTGAGCCAATGCCATTTTTCGACATTACTCGATAAAATATAACATATTATGATAAAATTTTTCTAAAATTACAACATGAGACCGGCTACAAGAGTTATATTTCTAGAGAAATCTACCTAAAAACCACGTCGATCACCGCCAATCCGGTCAAAATCCGTTGATTCGTTCGAGAGATAGCGTAAACGAAAGAAAACTGAAAAAAGTGTTTTCTTCACATAACTTCGATATTTCTTTTCGGATTTTTTTTGATAAAATAGAATAATTTTTCGAGTTCAAAAAACCGCGTTGATTGCCGTCAAGAACGTAAAATTCGGTTAATTGGTTCGAGATATCCTCGACGAAATATTTCGAAACAAGGATTTTTTCAACATAACTCCGACATTTTTTGGAATAACTTTCAAACAGCTCTACCGATCGATTCTGAAAACTAATCAGCTGTTAATATCAAAAAACCACGTCGATCGCCGCCGGTCCAGTCAAAATCGGTTCATTCGTTCGTGAGTTATCGTTGACGAAAGAAAACCGAAAAAATTGTTTTTTCAGAAATACTCCAAAAATCCTGATTCGATCAAACTAAACTTACATAATCTTCATGGGGATTAAAAAATCGCGTCGAATGCTGCCAACCGCGAAAAAATCAATTCATTTATTCAAAAGTTACTGCAGTTTGAAAATTTGAAAAATTGTGTTTTATCAAACTTCTATCACACTTTCGAGCTTGAAGAGCTCAAAAGCATAGAAAACCTATCCCTTTAAGCTTAGAGAGCTCAAAATAACACATAAATAGTATTTTTGAGCTCAGAGAGCTCAATAACATCATTAGTGCTATTTTAAGCACCTAGGTATGAAATTAGCGGGAAGTTGCACGGATGGCCTTCAGGGTCTACCGTTTTTTTAATTTTTTTTTTTTAATTTTTTCAGCTGAACTTTCGGGTTTTTCAAAAATTTTTATTTTTCTAAACTATCCCTGAACTATAGCGAACAAAGCAAAAAAAAAATTTTGAAAAAAAAAAAATTTTACAAAAAACCCGTACAGATCGATTATCCTCAAAATTTTTTACATCAAACTCTCACCTATTCTACACTTTTTCCGGCTATGCTCATAAAAGACAAACAACGGAATCTATTGTTTTCTGATTTTTTAAACTTGAATTTCCAACTTTTTGTAATAAAAAATGTCTAAAAAGAAATTCTATACTTAGGATTTACTGTTATTAATTATTTGACACAATTATCGTCGTAACAATTAAATTTTATTTCTGAAAAAAGATTATTTTCAATTCACATCCATTACCTTACACGTTTAAATATTTTATAGATCTTTCTTTTGTTTACATTTAGATTTCAGAACAAGAGTAGGACTAGTAGAATTATTGTTGTTAATTACATGTTTTTATTGTCTTTTCTCAACAACCTGTATCGACTTTTTTTAAAGAAATATTAGTGTATAATTTTTACTGTAAGCAAGAAAACAGTACTGTGAATATTTACGCTATGGAAAATTTTAAAAGATATAATTTGTTCTGTAATCCTCTGCAATTGGAAAATCATAGAATGAAAAAGGGTCTCCGACGAGCTTCTGTTGTTACTCAACAAACTGCTTATAATTTAAGTACCTATGACTATCTCTGTACATCGTATAGAAAAGCACTGGGTTTACAAAATATTACAACTAGTTCCGTTGCTAAGGTAATTGAGGTTAGTATTAATGTTGAAGAGCAATTGGAAGATGATCATACAGGAAGTACTCTTTCATAAATTTCAAATATTTCATCTGGTAAAATTAGCCAAATTTTATGTCCTTATGCTATTTTTGTGATTCAACAAGTTGATTGTTTTAAAATAATAATAATAATAATATCTTTTTAATTTTTAGGGTTAGAGGATTTTAGTGGGAAACTAACAACACAAACCAGTATTTTATACGGATTAAGTTTAGGAACAGTATTGCCTGCGGTCAATCATGCATTTGCTTCATGGAATCAATCACATATTATTAGAAAACATATCGATAATCAAACTTATTTAGAAAATAAAGTCAGAAAAGTATATGACGAATTAAATACCTCCTTAGGAGTAACAAAACTGTCTGATGATGAAATCAACTCACAAAATTTCTTAGAATTGCTCAAGAAATTAAAAACTAAATTTAAGGTTAGTAATACGGAACGATCTGAAAAAATTCAAATTCTTACTATTTTGCCTGAAACTTGGGGATTATCTCGAGTATGTATAGTAATGGGTTGTACAAAATCCATTGCGTCTTATGCAAAATCTCTTCGAGAAAAGAAAACGATTCTTTCAACTCCAAATGCTAAATCAGGTTAGAATCTTCTTAAAATCATATTCAAATTAATAATATCTATTAATGTTTTCAGTGGTAATTACTTCTATTTGTTTACGTTTTAGCTCGACATCTATCAAATGACATTAAATCTAAGATTTTAGAATTTTACATTAGTGATGAAATTAGTGTTAATATGCCAGAGATGAAAGACTATCTTACAATTAGGAATAATTATGGAAAACGTGAGCATATCCAGAAACGTCTTATTCTTTCGAACCTAAAAGAGCTGTATGAACTTATCAAAGAACATCATCCAGATTGCCGGGTTGGTTTTTCAAAATTTGCATCATTGCGTTCTCAACATTGCGTATTTGCTGGTTCTAATGGAACTTATACTATTTGTGTGTGTTCTATGCACCAAAATGTTAAGCTTATGATGTTAGCTAAGTTATACATTAAGAAGGTCTTTGTCAAATAATTCATAGTCTCTTTCATTGCAGGTTGTAACTTGGCAGCACTTTAGAAATTAGTTTGAAAGTCAAGAAGGCTTACAATTTACAAACACATGAATAAATGAATTTATAATGTAAGATTTGAAGAACTTTCTTCGTCTGTTGAATCTCGGATCTATAAAATATTTAAACGTGTAAGGAAATAGATGTGAATTAATAATAATCTTTCTTCAGAAATAAAATTTAATTGTTACGATGATAATTGTGTCAGATAATCAATAACAGTAAATCCTAAGTATAGACTTTCTTTTTAGACATTTTTTATTACAAAAAGTTGGAATTTCAAATTCAAAAAATCTGAAAATAATAGATTCCGTTGTTTGCCCTTTAGTCTAGTCGAGAAGTTGATTTCTTGCGAAAAATATTTCCAAGTCTCCTAAAAATATGGTTGATGGCTTAAACGATCCGGAATGGCGTCTAGAAAAAGGAGTTTTTTGGATTTTTTGAGAAAAAGAAAATTACAATTGTTATTAACAAAAAACCGTTAAAAAAATTAATCGTCCAGCTTTTTGGCAAAATTTCAAAAAGTATAAAAACTAGGACTTTTTTATTACCTGATTATTAAATTATTCAAATATATTTTTTTTATATTTTTAACTTTATTTGTTTATGAGATTTTTGAATTTTTTTTTTGAATCCATTCTCATAATTTAGATGAAAAATATGAATAAGATAAGGTTTTTAAGAAAAAAATTTTTTTTTTTTAATTATAATTTTCTTACGCTAACAATATGGTGAAAAAGGGTTTTTCAAAAATATTTAATTAATTTATTTGTTTGTAAAAAATTTATAAACAAATGGTATAAGAAAATTATTAAAATAATCATTTGATGCCTAACAAGAATATAAAATCAGTCAACTTAAAATTAAAAAAAAAATTATTTAACATACATTATTTAAATTTTTAATTTTTTTGTTACGTCAAAAATTAATAATTAATGAAATAATAATATTTTATAAACTTTTATAACGCCATCTTGTTGAGTAAGTTCATAAAAAGGACTCCAAGAAACAAAAAATTTGTAGATTAATTATTTAAATTTTTATACCGCATTTTATAATAACACAAACCCGTAAAAAAAATGTTAATTAACAATTGAATAACTTTTTGAAAAATGGTGATAGAACTTTTATTACCGCGGAATCATATTTTTTGAAGTGTTTAAATAACACCAGAATTTTTTAAAATTTTTTGATTAATATTTAATTGCATAAAAAAATTATTAAAAAATTACGCTCACTAGAGTGATGGCGCGTGCATGCCAAAACTGCCGCGCAAGAGCCGATTTTCAACGCTTAATTAAAATTATAAACATTGGAGCTACAATTTCGGGAGTCAAGAACTTTTTTACTAAAATTTTCTGCTCTTTCAGAATATTTTTTAATATTTGAGCTATCACTTATACTTTTTGAGATTTTGCCAAAAAGCTGAACGGCTAATTTTTTTAACGGTTTTTTTGTTGATAATAATTAAAATTTTCTTTTTCTCAAAAAATCCTAAAAACTCCCTTTTCTAGACGCCATTCTGGATCGTTTAAGCCATTAACCATATTTTTAGGAGACTTGCAAATATTTTTCGCAAGAAATCAACTTCTCGACTGGACTACTTTATGAGCATAGCCAAAAAAGTTGTAGAATAGATGAGAGTTTGTCGTGAAAAATTTTGAGGAAAATCGATCTGTACGGGTTTTTTGTAAGTCGACAATTTATACTTGAAAATTGAAATTCTTATAAAAGCATGGTACGAAAAAAATATTTAATATTTTTTACTGAAAGTATGTTTAGAAAAAAAAATTTTTTTGTCTTTTTGAAAATTTTATTTAGATCACTTTTCGCGAAGTTATAGGCGTTTGAAAAATAAATCTCTAAATTTTTCAAAAATCAATATCCCGGAAACGGTTAGTTGAAAATGATCAGGGAGGCCTCTTTCAATCATTACTAAAACATAAAAAAGTTTCAAAAAAATCCAAGATACAAAAGCTAAATGGTGTCCGATTTGGCGTGGAATGCCCCATATATAATTTTCCAAATACCAGGAAAGATACAAGTATCTAAAGAACTATTGAATAGAGCAGTGAA
>NC_058163.1:16319460-16344122 GCF_020080835.1 Cotesia glomerata
CTGCGGAGTTAGGTCGTCTGTAGCCACGCTGAGACTTTTTTCTTTTCTTAAGACACTCTGAATGTAGAATGCTAATGTAATCGTTCCACCAGTGCACCGAAGGTCTTGAATTCATGCCTCGTTTCCGGGACATACTGGCGTCGCAAGCCTGGGTGACTCTTCTCATTAGGTCCTTGGTCTTCTCTTCAGCAGTTTCTACGATGATCGAATCTCACTCTAGGGCTACTACTAAAGCAGTGAGGTCGAGAGATTTAACTTTCCATCCAATCGCGCTGGCGTTCCTGTTGACTCTTGTTAGATTTTGACCAGTTGATATTTCCCATAGTATCGCACTATGGTCACTGACTATGCAGATGGTCAATACTTTCTAAGAAAAACCTCTTCGAGCTAAGCAACTGCTGACAAATGTCAGGTCGCCAATTGAGTTTGCCTCTTCCTTAGTATACGTTGGCGTGTCATCAGTGTTAAGAAGGATCACGTCCAGTGAGGTCATTGCCTCGAGAATTGCCTTTTACGTGTATTAGTGAGCTTGTCCACGTGTATTAGTCTGCTGCTTAGGAATTGAAGTCACCAGCTATTGCCACGGGAAAGTGTTTTCTTGCGTCCTCAGTTAGCCGATCAAGGAAGTCTTCAAACTGTTTATTAGAGAGACTAGGTGGTGCACAGCAACTGCAGAAGCAGAGGCCATCTACCCATGCTGCTACGAAGCCGGCTTCTCTATTGTTGACTGTTTTCTGAAAAGGACATTCACCACAGGACTAGATGACGGCTTTGTTAGTGCTGTCGGATTCCCAGGGTTGGTTACTCAGGTGTTTATAAGGCTCACTTATAAGTGCTACGTCTGCCTCTAATTCGCGCACAGTTTGCATGAGTAGGTCATGCGCAATCTCACAATGATTGAGGTTGAGCTGCAATATCTTCATGTTCTTGGCTTTGTCATCTTCTGGAGCGCTTCTTGGAAGACGGGGCATTTGTTTGTGCCTGCATGGTGAGCCGCCTTTTCTACGCCGTGCCGTTTAACGCACAGTGCACATTTAGCTGGATTTTCACAATCAGCAATTTTGTGTCCTTCTTTTCCGCACCTTATGCAGTGCTTAGACCGGTCGACTTCGCTTTTGCACTGAGATCCGAAGTGCCCAAAGTGCCAGCATTTGAAGCATTGTATGGGTCTTTTTGTTGCTCTCATTCGGCAATTGACCCAGCCGATCCTTATTTTGCAGTTTCCCTCCAGTAACTTTTGTTCTGCAGCTGCTGGTAGTGACACTGTGGCTGTCTGCGTACCTCTAAAATCTTTACAGATCTTGATTGCCTCTAGTGGAATTTTACACCTTTCTCCAGCTTTCCTCTTTAGAGCGGTCTGAATATGCTCTTTCGTCGTACCGTCCTCGACATCTCGGATTTCGATGGTCTCCTGTGGCCCTTTGCAGATCACTTTGGCCTCCCCCTTAAGGATGTCTTCGATCAAATTTTGGAGGGCTTGGCCTTTGTCAGCGCTCTTCCTCGAAATCGTAATCAACAAGTCGCCACTTCTGGTCTTGTTGATCTTATCCACAGTTGAACAAACCTGCTCATCTGGGACGTCCTCCTAAAGAAGATTGTTACTGCGCTGTTTCCCCAACAGCCGGTATTCACCTACAAGTTAGAGCAGCTTAACCCTGAAGACATCCCAAATATCACGTTGGATGAGTTAATAGAGGCAGGCAATCGAGTAAGGAATAATAAGGCGCCGGGATTGGACGGAATCCCTTATATTGCCCTGAAATCAATCCTTAGGGCAGCACCCTAACATTATTCCTGGATGTTTACGATACATGCCTGAAGGGAGGAACTTTTCCCCAGAAGTGAAAACAGCAACGGCTAGTATAACTTCCGAAAGGGAAAAAGCTTCCGGAAGAACCGTCATCCTACCGACTACTCTGCATGTTAGACACGGCCGGAAAGATATTCGAGTGCATTCGAGTCGATCCACTCTTGGCAGAGATCCAGTTTGGTTTCCGAAAAGGACAGTCAACTCTGGATGCGATCAAATTGGTTGTTGATATAGCCAAGGATGCAATCGCCTGATCGAGATGGAAGAGCGGAAAGCAGAAATACTGCTTGCTGGCTGCTTTGGACATCAAGAATGCCTTCAACTCCGTTAACTAGGACTGCGTTATGCGGACTCTAGAAGAAAAAAACGTACCAGGATACCTTTGCAGAATGGTAGCAAGCTACTTCACGAATAGGGTCCTGAAATATGACACGAAGAACGGTACGGAAGTGTACGAAATCACCGGAAGAGTACGACAGGGATCAATCTTAAGTCCTCTGCTATGGAGCATCATGTATGATGGCCTCCTGAGAATAGCATTGCCTACAGGAGTCAAACTTGTAGCATATGCGGATGACGTAGCTGCCGTGATCGTTGCAAAGCACCTCGACGAGATAGAAATGACATTTGATATTACATTCGAATGAGTCAATTTGTGGATGGATATGATGAACTTGCATCTAGCCAAGCATAAAACCGAGGCAGTGCTCATCACCAGTAGAAAAATGATAGAAACTATAAAGTTGAGAGTCGGAGAACAAGAAATCACATCACAACCATTTATCCGTTATCTAGGAGTGATGCTGGATGCCCGACTCAATTTCAAGCAGCAGGTGGAACACGTCAGTGCCAAAGCGTCAGTAGTGAGGACTAGTCTCGCATGGCTGATGCCTAACATCGGAGGAATAATGCAGAGCAGGAGGCTACTATTGTCATCAGTAGTCACATCAGTGCTCACTTACGGAATATCCATTTGCACTGGAAACTCAAGAATAATGGAGAAAAGCTGGACCAGTATATCGACTCAGTGCCCTACGAATAGCTAGTGTCTTCCGCACAATATCAGAAAAATCAGTGTGCGTCATTGCCGGAACACTACCTCTTAGAGTTCTAGCAGAGGAAAGACGGGCTCTTTACCAACAAAAAAGTTCGACTGCACTGAGCCCTGAAGAACTTAGAATTGAAGAACGGCAGAACAGCATAGGCCGATAGCAACTACAATGGGATAATGCAGAGAAGGGTAGGTGGACGCACCGCCTCATACGCCGGATCGACATTTGGCTCAACCGGAATCACGGCGAGGTCAATTACTATCTCACACAGATGTTGTCGGGACACGGGTGTTTCCGAAAGTATCTGCACCGCTTTAAGCACGATGATTCGTCGGAGTGCCCGTCCTGCCGAGGAGTTGATGAAGATGCGGAGCACGTCTTCTTTGTAGGTCCTCGTTTCGAACCACAACGTGAAGATTTGTAGAGGATCCTGAACCAGAGAATGCAATCAGATTCACTAGTGGAAGCAATGTTGTCGGCAGAAGCTTCCTGGAACGCTACTATTACGTTTGCAACAGAAGTCCTCAAAGACTTGCGTTCCACCGAAAGAAGAAGAGGAAATACCAGAAGACAGAAGGAATGAAGTTAACACCTTATCTACCAGAAGGAAGAGCAGTAGCTAGTTCCTTCCCTCACGAAGTAATGCCTGACGGCGGTTTCCATGAGGGGTTAGAGGAAGGAAGAAAAGGAGTTTAGGGTTTAGTGAGTAGGGGCGTTAGCGTAGAGTTTTAGTATGACGCTGCGTCGAGTCACATATCCCGGCCAAACAGCTATGCCTGGAATCCACAAAATGGATTCCCCCCCCCCCCCTAAACAAAATCACACACACACATATACATACATACATACAGACATAGTGACAACATCGCAGGGGTAGTCAGGGAAGCGTTCTCTGACCTTAAAACGTCGAGATCTGATGAAAACTCGATTTTTGCAAAACGGGGTGAAAACAATAACTTCCCGATTATTGCAAATATTCGATTTTCTTAGCGGGAAGTTAAAAATATTCTTCATTTATTTAAAGATACTAGGTTAGAACTATGAATTTATTTTAGAATGCAAATTGTCCTCCTTTATATTCCTAAATTTTTTGAAAGAAAAAAATTTAATTTTTTAGACAATAACAACTTAAATTTTTTAATAAAATTTTATTTTTCATCATCTTACGTTTCACGACGAAACGAATAAAATTTCATAATAAAGTCACATAAAATATGCCAAATTTGAAAGAAACTTTTTGTTTTAATTAAAAAAAAAATTAGAAGCGATTGTCGGCACATCGTGAAACTAGCGAGGATTTTTGCAGAATGATTTGAAGTTTCTATTAAGTAGAAAAAAAAAAATTAATGGCGTCTGACTTCGAGAAAATAAAGGTTATTCCGAACAAAACGAAATATTTCATAGATGCGGGCTACTGAATTTTTTTTTTTGTTAAAAAACAAAAATTTTTTACTTGGTGCAGTTCCAATCGGTGAATTTTCAAAAAAGTTCTAGCAATTAAAAAAAAAAGCGTTTTTTTTCGAAAATTCGTAACTTTTTTTCGGGTTGGATAAAAAGATCTGAAATCATTCCTTTAAATGTCTTTTAGGGGGTGGAAAAAAAATACGAAACTTTGAGCAAAATCGAAGGGGGTCGGGTAAAACATTTTTGATTTGGCATGGAATGACCCATATATATATATATATATATATATATATATATATATATATATATATATATATATATATATATATATATATATATATATTAGGGTGTGCCAAAATGTAATTTCCGTGGAGAACCTTTTAAAATTGGAATTTAGAGTTACACTTTTAACAGCAGCTGTGTTTGGGCATTTCCTGAGATATTTCGGATTGAGAGAATTCATTTGATCATTTATAGGATTTTTAACAGGAGATTTAATTGGGCACTTCCGGCCAAATTTTATATTTTCACCGGAAATACTCAAACTAAGCTTCTGTTAAAAAATTCTATGAAAATCAAATACATTGTCTCACACCAAAATATCTTAGGAAATGCCCAAACACAGCCCCTGTCAAAAACGGAACTCAAAATTCCAATTTTAAAAGGTTCTCCACGGGAGTTACATTTTGGCACACCCTAATACATATATATATATATACAGAGTGTCCCAGAAGTAACGGACGCCATTGTAGCATCTGATAAACAAAATAATTCTGAGACAAAAAGTCCTTAGCCATTTTTTAATCAGATGCATAGATAATTTATTATTAATAAATATAACGTCCTTTTATGCGTTAGAAAGAGAGCACTAGTGTCAAGTCAAGTGCGTTCCAACGAAGACGCTTGCATGTGTGAATGTGTAAGTAAATATGTGTGACTACGTTAGCTATAGAAATTAGTTAGTCATACAGTTAGTTGTGTCTTTGTTTGGCACATACTTTACTGGACACTGGCGCTCTCTCTCTCTCTCTCTAACAAATAAAGAGACGTTACTTTTAGTTAATAATTAATTACACCGGCACACAAAAAAAAAAAAGTTGTCTGTACTTGGGACGCGCCACATATATTCCCATGTAATTTGACCCGCTGAACCCGAATTTGAGGTCCGTTTGGCCCCTACACCCTAGGATTTTGAGAAAACTGTAAAAAACCGAAAAAAAACGGGAAAATTGGGGGTTTTGGTGATTTAAAAATTTTTTTAGATTCTAACTATGCATGATTTTCATGTATTTCGATCTGCTTTATACTTATCTGAAGTGTACTCAGACCAGCAGCCATTAAAAGTCTAAGTAAATCCCGAAAAACCCATGAAAATTGCGAAAAAAACAAAAAATTCCCAATATTGTGATAAAAAAAAATGTATTGAGCTAAATATATGATGATTTTCATGTAGGTTTATCGACGACATATAAATCTCCAACTTTTATAACTCAGACGTCTCGAAAACATCAAACAAATGTGCAAAACCCCGAAAATTGGAAAAAATCAAATGTAATATAATAAAAATCGAGTTATTATTCAAAATAAATAAAAAATCATATCATTCGATCTGTGGTGCATAAAAAAGTATTTCGTCCTAAGACTTAAAAAATTAATTTTTTCGGAAAATATCATCAAAACCCTTTGGATTTGAATTTTAATTCGTTCTCCGCTTATATCTCACCCTTTTATCTTCAAACGTCCTGCATAAAGGGTTTCTCTTTCGTTTCCTCTCTTCTTCGTGTAAATCTCTTCAGAGTCCAACAATGATCTGCCATCATATTTACATCCCACGTTCCTTGATATCGTTTTTCCATCACACTAATGTCTTGATGGAATCTCTCACCTTGCTCTTCACTAAAATCACCAAGATTTTCAGGAAAGTGTGAAAGATGAGAATGTAAATAGTGCAATTTTGTATTCATTAAGCAACCTAAAGTATTATAGTTGTATAACAACTCGTCAACTAAAGTTGCGTAGTTATCACTTTTCGTATTCCCTAAAAATTGCTGTGATACTGGACTCAAACTTCCCCAAGCTGCTCTCTCAATCTCGTTCATCTCATATTCAAGATTAGCATCCTGGAATAGAGTCCGAATTTGGGGTCCATCAAAAATTCCTTCTTTTAATTTAGCGTCACTTATAGCTGGAAATTTTTCGCCCAAGTACTTAAAACAGTTTCCATCTTTATCCAGAGCTTTGACAAATTGCTTCATAAGGCCAAGCTTGATATGAAGTGGGGGCAGCAAGTACTTGGAAGGATCAATTAGAGATTGTCGCGTAACATTGTGAGAACCAGGATTCAAATTTGTTCTTGTTGGCCATTCTTTTTGAATGTAATGATTCTTTCGGTCTCGGCTATCCCACAAACATAAGAAGCAGGGGGTACTTTGTGAACCCTGATTGTTGGCCTAGCAATATTGTTGCAATTTTCAGATCACCACAAACCTTCCATTGATGTTCTGAATAGTTTATTTTATCTAATACAACCTGTAAATTGTCATAAGTCTCCTTTAGTTTAGTCGAATGAGCTACTGGAATCGGTGCCAATAAGTTTCCATTATGAAGAAGCACAGCTTTAAGACTTCGCCTAGAGGAGTCAATAAAAGCCTCCATTCTTCGTCTTTGTAAGTGTTTGGCTTCAACTCATCGATCAGTCCTTTTTACATCTGAACAGTACACAAATGAATTTTCGCTGTCTTTTGTAAAATACTTCCGGAACTCTTTTTCCCTATCACGATAAAAATAAGCTTTTGTATTTTTAGCTAATAAATTTTTTTTTCTTAAAGCTGAGGCTAAATGTTCGCTTTTTACCTTAGATAGTCCTAAGTCTCGTACAAGGTCATTCAATTCAAGTTGATCGAAGACTTCAGGGTCTTTACTTCTAGGAACACCACTCGGGATGTATTCTTCATCCTCAGAATGGATCTCTTCGGGTTCAGGATCGATTTCTTCAAAGTTATCTTCAACTTCCATCTCTTCATGTTCATTCACTGGTTCAGGAGCTGCAGGTTCTTCGACATTCAAAACTTTTTCTGCTGGCACAACTGATGTTACGTTGGCATATTGAATTTTATGTTTGGTTGTCGAAGAAAAACCTGAAACTTCCGTCGTGCAAAAATAGCAGTTTTGACTCGTTGGTTCAGACCAAATCACAGGTTTTGAAAATTTCAAGCACTGTTTACTTTTCGTCTGCTCCCCACGAGTAAGCATCGTGTGACACCGATTGCAAAGTGAATGTGGTACCCAAGTTGCTTCCCAGTTCGTAATCTGGATACCGAAGCAGGTTTCGTAGACATTTTTCAATCGGTTTCAAAAAGATCTACGACTTTTCGTTACTTCAAATTCTCCACATATGTAACAGAAGCAATTGGAGTTTTTGTTACATATGTGAGAGACACTTCTTGTCATATTAAACGCTTCAGAAGCCAAGTCACCCACTAATGAAGAGCTGCAGTCACTTGATGACGACGCCTGCGAGCCTGCTTTCTCACTCTGACCAGACGCCGATACTGGGATTCCGGGTCCCTGCATCGTAAAACACTTATTACTTGTGCCTGCCATGACGGCATTCAAGCCGTTAACCCAGGGACTATGCCAGACGGTCCTGTTGCCCGCCGTCACCACGTGGAGGTGCCCTGGTTACAGGCACAAGCATTTAAGCAAGAAATCGATTCTGAGCCCAAAAGTTCCTAGAAGTGAAAACCCTGAAACATCAGCTTAAAGAAAAAAAATTTATTAACTAAAAATACAACAGCTTATTTTTTATCGTGATAGGGAAAATGAAGTCTGATAACATTTTTAAAACGGCGAAAATTCATTAGTGGACTGTTCAGATGTAAGAAGTTTGATTGATGAGTTAAAGCCGAACACTTTCAGGACGAGGAGTGAAAGTTTTTCATTGCTTTGTCTAAGCGAAGTCTCAAAGCACCGACTCCAGTAGCTCATTTGACCAAAAATCATTGAAAAGTTTGTGGTGATCTGAAAATTGCTACACTAGTTAAGCCAACAATCTGGTTCACAATATATCCCTTCTTGTATGTTTGTAGGATAGTCACGATCGGAAAATTCCCTACAGTAGAAAAGAACGGCCAACAAGAAAGAATTTGAATCATGGTTCTCACAACGTTATGCGAGAATCTCTCATTAATCCTTACAAGTACTTGCTGCCACCACTTTATATCAAGCTTGACCTTATGAAGCATTTTGTCAAAGCTCTCGATAAAAATGGCAACTGTGTTAAGTACTTGGACGAAAAATTTCCAGCTATAAGTGACAATAAATTGAAAGAAGGAATTTTTATGTACCCCAAATTCGGACTCAATTCCAGGATGCTAATCTTGAGTATGAGATGCACAAGATTGAGAGAGCAGCTTGGGGAAGTTTTAAGGAAGTATCTCGAAATTTTTTAGGGAATGTGAATACAAAATTGCACTATTTACAATCTCATCTTTCACACTTTCCTGAAAATCTTGGTAATTTCAGTGAAGAAAGAGAAGAAACATTCCATCAAAACATGAGTGGATGTCAATATGATGGTAGATCATTGTTGGACTCTGAAGAGAGATTTACCCGAAGAAGAGAGGAAACGAAAGAGAAACCCTTTATGCAGGACGTTTGAAGATAAAAGGGTGAGATATAAGCGGAGAACGAATTAAAATTCAAATCCAAAGGGTTTTGATGATATTTTCCGAAAAAATTAATTTTTTTTAAGTCTTAAGACGAAATACTTTTTTTTTATGCACCACAGATCGAATGATATGATTTTTTTTATTTATTTTGAATAATAACTCGATTTTTATTATATTACATTTGATTTTTTTCCAATTTTCGGGGTTTTTTGCACATTTGTTTGATGTTTTCGAGACGTCTGAGTTATAAAAGTTGGAGATTTATATGTCGTCGATAAACCTACATGAAAATCATCATATATTTAGCTCAATACATTTTTTTTTTATCACAATATTGGGAATTTTTTGTTTTTTTTCGCAATTTTCATGGGTTTTTCGGGATTTACTTAGACTTTTAATGGCTGCTGGTCTGAGTACACTTCAGATAAGTATAAAGCAGATCGAAATACATGAAAATCATGCATAGTTAGAATCTAAAAAAATTTTTCAATCACCAAAACCCCCAATTTTCCCGTTTTTTTTCGGTTTTTTACAGTTTTCTCAAAATCCTAGGGTGTAGGGGCCAAACGGACCTCAAATTCGGGTTCAGCGGGTCAAATTACATGGGAATATATGTGGCGCGTCCCAAGTACAGACAACATTTTTTTTTTTTGTGTGCCGGTGTTATCTATGCGGTTAATTGAAAAATAGCTAAGGACTTATCGTCTCAGAATTATTTTTTTCATCAGATGCTACAATGGCGTCCGTGACTTTTGGGACACCCTGTATATATATATATATATATATATATATATATATATATGCTATATATATATATATATATAGCATATATATATATGGTATATATATATATATATATATTATAATGGTCTTTTCACCGGCACTGGCGTCGACAGGGCCGGAGAGCACTACCTAAATTGGCTTACATGGGTTTCGAAGGTAGTTGGGCGCCAGGAACTTACCGTTCCACGATTCGAAGTCGTTGTCGTTTGTCGTCGGGCGGCGGGTCGATGACGAAGAGATTTAAAATTCGATTGAACGGCGAAACGTAGAATGCTTAAATCTGAGTAAGCTCGGGAAAAGAAAACAAAAAAAAAGTAATCGCCGAATGTCCAGTCAACAATTTATTTTAACAGTCGCCAAGAATTATTAATAATTTTCCAAAAATTACAATAATAACTAAAAAAAACAACAATAATATTGATACGTCGGTGGCTCGCAGATACTAATTTAAATGACTTATAATTAATACTACGATGACGTAAGCAATTAATCGATCTTCAAATTACTTAATCATAACCAAAAATTATATTCGGTCCGTCAACGGCTCGTAAAAATCCCGAATTAATTTATAATTACTTATACAATGAAATAAACAATTACTTTTTGCTCAAATTAATTAATTATAAAAACAAAATAATAAACTCAATTCGGTCCGTCGGTGGATCGCAAATGCTCAAAAGGAATTATACTTAATTGAAAAGTGTTGAAAGAGCGGAAAAGCGGGGAGCAGGTTTAGGTCTGGATATCTCAATTAAAACGCGTAAATTATTATCAAAATCAACGCTAGGGATTTATTTATAATAAATACACTAAATATTCAATATGTTAAATAGCGGATTGTTTAAATAAAAGCGGATTTATAATATACAGCGTGGGGAGCACAAGCGATGCCGGTTGACACGTAGGTGGACACTCTGCCGGCACTGTAAAAGCGGTGAAATAAATGCACAAATAACACAATCTATCTGTAACAAATTAGAGCGAATTATTAGCGGTTAATTTAAGTAATTTAAATTATAAAAATAGCGAAACGCGGTTAATTAACAATAAGCGAAAGTAAAGCGGAATTAATGGCGACTATTTGCAACTAAAGCGTGGAAGCGAAAGATAATAATAATAGTTCGTCTTTTTCCTCGTTGACTTGGGGAAAAAGGCTATTGCGCATGTCTAGCGGGAGCGATCAGCCAATAAAGCGGTCGATCCATGGCGTGATCGAGAGCCTGATTTTCCATTGGCGGTTCGATTTTGCGGGAACTAGCGGTGGACAGGTGCGTCCCTTGAATTTGGGAGTCCTCCAGGAGCGAGTTAATCGCTACTGGGCCTTGTTCACCGAACATTCATAATACAATACTCTAAATAATTAATATATCTCAAATTAACTAATAATAACTTATACGATAAAAGAAACAATTAATTTGTCTCAAACTAATTAATAATTCAATCAAAGCTTAAAGTCCGTCCGTCAATGGCTCGCAAATTCCCAAATTAATTTACAATTAATAATACAATGGAATAAACAATTAATTTTTCCAAAACTAATTAATAATTAAACAAATCAATAAAAAAAATTAAATTCGGTCCGTCGGTGGCTCGCAAATTCCCCAATTAATTTGCCATAGCAAATAAAACACAATGTAGCTTTAATTCGACGGTTATTCGCAAAATAATAATCCAAAAATTCAACAATTTGGCGGGCTCGCGGCGGACAACTAAGTACGGTCGGTAAATAAACTATCGGAGATGGCGCGTCGTTCGGGCTAGCTGTCTTACACAGCTCCAAATTTCTCGAACGTTACGTTTAGTAACAACAACAGAAAGAAATCAAATTCAGATGTCGGCATCCATCAATGTCCAGCCAATAAGACTATTAACAATAGTAATAATAATGTCAGACAGTTAGTTCAATGACAGCGTCTCGAACAAAAAACAAAAAAAAATAACAAAAAAAATAAATAATAAGAAGCGAACGCTCGACTTTGAATCTACGGTTTAATGTAAGAATACACACAAATACACTCCGGTGGTACCGTGCCTCTGAGTGTCGTCACACACGTCTCGATAATCCGAAAGAAATTCAAGAATTACTTTCGTAAGAAAAGTATTAATCCAAAAAAAATTATACAAAAAATCAAACTGGTGAAGTTTACTAAAATTGATCGCGATATCGCGGTGAGGACACCCTGGGGCTAAATTAGCGATCAGATTCACCCTGCGGCAGCAGTGAACCCCTCGGGTCGGTACTCGTCCAGGTAGCTGACTCTCAACGAAGTTGGCGGGATAGCAGGCGGAATAGCGACGATGTCTCGGCGATGGCGTCTTCGACGTGCACGTAATAATACTAGTTAATCGCCACTCGGCAATAATCCACACAGTGGTCGTGAACAATAGCATCGACAAGGTACAATCGTGAAGTAAATCTTAACAATGTGCAATATTTAACTCAGTAATGGTGGTTAATTGCGTTGTAAAATATTTTAATGCTTATAGCGGAATTTATGCGACTAACAAGCACGGCGTCCAGATCAGAATCAATTTATTATGGCTGCTTCCTCGGCAACATGTGTTCTCTAGTTTTCCGTTAGTTAAAAAAACTCGCATCCAATCAGCTCACGGCTTCTTCTAGCCGGCCGTTGTATTACGGGGTGCGTCCAGTACTCCGTTGCGATCGATGATTGGTCGATATGTCACTCGGTTCGGCTTATGGCCCCCAAATGGTGCCTCGCTCAACTTAAGTTGCTCAAACGCCGTCGTCATTCGTCGGTTTCAAATTTTGCTTCGCTCTCACCGTGGTCCTCCTCCCGATGTCACGCTGGTCGTTGATGGCTCTGTGTAAATTCGCGGGTTCGTCTGATCGCTTAAACTTAATTTCGCTCTCTCTCACATAATCTCTACGATAGTCACACTCATTCATGCATACTTTTCAAATTCAGCGCGGTTTCGGGTATAAGCCTTACCTCGAGCTTCACACTCTGATCAGGAAACCGCTTAGGGCGACACAGTCGCGTCGAATCTCCGCATTCCTGCAGTTAAGCCAAAATAATTAATAATGATAAAGAAAATTAAAAATAAACAATTAGCCAAACTAGTCTTTTGACATGGGGAATTTTTCCCATGTCACAATATATATATATATATATATATATATATATATATATATATATATATATATATATATATATTGAAACATTAAATCTTTACTTAATTTAAAAATTTAATTATTTAGACCATTAAATCTCGCGGATAAGAAATAATCGCCTAAACTTCTAAAAATTAGGATTCGCTGCTCTGGGATATTCCGCTCCCGTGAACCAATGAGTGTCTTTGTCTTTAGATGATTTTATTAGTTTGAGACAGAAGTTCTCACGCGTGCCAGTTAATTTATTTTAATTACTTACAAATTTTAACTGCAACGATGACCCTTCGTCTTTGATTGACCCTTTGGCAGGTTGTAGATAGATAGTCGTAGTAAATAAATAGGTGAATAGTGGTAGTTTAGTAATAGTGTATAGCGGTGATAACAATAAACTTAACTTTATTACACAAAATAAGCACTTTTAATATAAACTTGTGGTATTTCGGTTAGGTAATTTAACAAAATATTTATAGGGATAGAATAATTAAACTTAGTGTTATAAATGATTGAACAATAGTAATAAACGTGGTGAATAATCACCTTATGCAAAAATAATAAAATTAATAGAAGTAATATAAAATATTTCTGATAATTAGTATTAAACTATTAATAGAATTTTAGTAGGTTTTAGTAGTAAGTTTTATAAATTTTGGTGAGTAATCACCTAATAGTGATAATAGTGGTATAGTAGTAAATTAACTAAGAAATATCAAACGTGGTGGTTGACACCGGGGAATAGCTCGAAGTGTCGATCAATGCTCAGGTTTTGAGGCTCGTAGCTGATTTTCCCCTCCTCGTGTCGTCTTGTGACGTCACGGGGGCTACACATTAATTTAGCTAGTGTCGGTAACGGAAATTTCGGGTGGTAGTTTGCCAGGCTGGTAACATCGGGACATTTTGTAGTGTCTCAATATATATATATATATATATATATATATATATATATATATATATATATATATATATATATATATATATATATATTGAAACACTACAATTTTTGCTTCTATGAAAAATCTTAGTTTCCAGGCCACTAAACCTCGCGGATAAGAAATAGTCGCCTGGATATCGTTTATAATTTTGGTCCACTGCCCTGGGATATTCCGCTCCCGTATTTATGATTGTCTTTTGTTTTAAGAGAGCTCGATTAGATAGATTATGGGACAGAAGTTACCACGTGTGCCAGTTAAATTTATTTTACTTACTTACAAAAGTTACTGTGCAGACGGTCCTTCTTCCGTGGTTGGTGTTGTGGTTGATTAGATTGAATTACGCAAAGTGAGTATTGTAGTGGATAAATTAACTTGATTGATGACAAAATTACAACAAACTTAATTTTATTTCACTAACTAAACACTTGAATTATATTTATTATATTCGGTGACGAAATACAATAGATTGGTAATAGGAATATTTTACAAATATTCTAGGTTGTCGGTAGTTAATTATTTATAATAACGCAATGCGAGTTTAACACAAAATAGTAGTAATAATGATAATATAAACTTAATGATTAAATAATAGATTTAATAGATGTTAATAATTTTTTTGTAGTTTTGGTGAGTAATCACCTAATAGTGGTAATAGTGGTATAGTGGTAAGAATGACTAAGATAAATCTAACGTGGTGGTTGACACCGGGGGATAGATCGAAGTGTCGATCACCGCTCAAGTCTCGGGGTTTGTGACCGTTTTTCCCCTCCTCGTGCCGTCTTGCGACGTCACGGGACTACCTATTATTTTAGCTAGTGTCGGTAACGAAAATCTCGGGTGGTAGTTCGCTAGGCTGATAAAATCGAGATATTTTGCAGTGACTCAATCCTCCCTGCCAAGCCAAGACTACCCCGTCAATTTTTGAACCGAGCTAGCTCTTTAAAAGAATCGCTGAGTCGTCACCGGGTATAGGGATAGTAAAATGATAAGAGTTAGGGGTGAGTGATCACCTAGGAAGGGTAGTTTGATGAAATGACAGTGTGAAAAGTTTGGTTTGGTGAGTGGTCACCTATAATAGTATGATGATTTGGTGAGTAGTCACCTGTTAATGAGAAAGAGTGGTGAGTAGTCACCTATAGTGGTATGATGGGTTGGTGAGTAGTCACCTAGTAGTAGGGTGTGAGAAAGTAGGGAGTTTGAGGAATTTTGGGTTGGTGAGTAGTCACCTGAGGAATAGATGTGTTGGTAGACTGGTGAGTCATCACCTGTAAAGAAAAAAAAATTTTTAATTAAAATTTTAAAATTATTTTTAAATAAAGAATTTGTTGTTGGTGAATTTCTTGAGCGAATGTCGAAACTCCGGTCTAGACTTCGATCTATTGAACTAAAAAAGAAATAAATTAGAGATTTTGTAATAAAATTTTTTGATCATAGTTGGTTGATTTTTTTTTTTTTTGATTTGGACTGCAGCTGTAAATAAAACAAATTAAACTGGCAGATAATATATTAGATGATATGAATGATGTTGCGATTATATAGAAATTAATATGAATAATTATTTGAATTTTATTTTATAGTGGTAAACACACAATTTTTAGAGTATATAATGAACTGACTTATTGTTAGTAATGAACTAACAAAAAAATTAAGAATAATGTAAAAAAAAAATTATTAAAGTATTAATGAGAGAGTGGTGAATGAGGATGAAAAACTTCCTGAACCGTAAGGGGGGGTTTATTTCCTCATGGCACGAAGATGGGCCTCGTGGAAAAGTCTCATGTCCTCTTGGGTGTACTTGGTGCTGATCCAGTCCTTGTACTTTGGCCAGCGCTGGTTACAAGCCCGGCACCTGGGGTCGAAGAATTGATTTGCCACTCCGCATCCTGAACAGCGTCCACGGAAGTGATCTTTCAGTTCTTTCTCGTGTGGGCGGAAACACGTTTCCGTTGTCACTTGGTCCTGGTAACAGACGTGACACATATCTGGTCTCCATGGTAGACGGCATTCGGCAATTTTGTGCGTTCGTTGCCGACAATTCTGGCACCCTGTGGAGAAGAACAGTGACTGAGCCTGGGTAGTCACTGTCTGGGTCCAAGACTCCTGGAGCTCTTGGTGTCGGATCCTTGGCCGAACGGCAGCACAAGTGCTGCGGATTGCTTTACAAAAGGTGTTGTAATCCATAAAGCGGATTCCGTTATGCACGCATACCTGGTTAGCGTCTGTAGTAGTTGTTGATGGAGTTGCTGAGTCAGTGTCAGCCAGAAACTGTTGATATGCAGCCTCTGGTGATATCGGCGCACTGTACTCAGGTGGTGACGTAGTCTGGGAGTACGGTAACGAATGAGCGTGCGTTACCATTACTGTTTTAGCCGGTGCGCCCTTCTTGATGGCTCCTGTTGCTTGGAGGAGGTTCGATTGTTCCTGGGTGAGCTCTCCTCGACCCGCTCTGTGGGCCAATAGTGGAGATGGAGGGAATTGAGAACCCTCTCGGATGGGTCTGGACGTTGCTAGGTGAGGTTTCAGGCCAGCATTCGGTCCACATGCTGTCGCTGGCTGGCTGGCTAGGACTGGAACTACCGCCTTGTTGGTTGGCGTAGTCCCGATGTTGTAGACCGTCCTGATGGTCTGCTCTTCGGTGACTTGGAAGGTTATGGGTCCCTCTTGGTGTGCTTTTTGATGAAGGTCATCACCCAGCTGCTTGATGGAGGGTTCCATCGCCTCGAGTCGGTGGTTGACGGTAACGACTTCTTCGGCTACATCACGAAGGTTCCGACGTTGCTGGTTAGTTGTCTCAGCTAGGTTGGTGACATCGCGTTGTAAAGACTGGATGTCACGTGTGTTTCTTTGCAGCTGCATGCGCAGATGCTCAATGCCATCCAGTATGTCACTGACCCAGAAAGGTCGTTCGTTGGTAAGTCTAGCTGATGGCTGCTCTGTAGCTGCTTTGCTGCTCGTGGATGTCAAGGTATTTTCTGGCTGGTTAGCATTACTGACTGGACCTGTAATCAAACTGCTGGCCGCTGGTGTCAATGTAGCTGCTACTGGAGTAGTTACTGCGGTAACTACGGTAACCGTGCCGGGCTGAACTGCAAGGGGCCTGGGAATTTGGCCGGAGGTGAGCTGGGTAGCTTCTTCTGGAGTCAGGCTAGGCTTAGCCATGGTCGGTGACGATGCAGGGGTTACAGCTGACGGTTCAGGTGATGGTGATGATACAGTGTCGTTCAGATGAGGTGAAATGGTGTCGGAAGCTAGAGTTTCGGTCAGCGGGTCGAGAATCAATGACTCCAAACCCGCATGCGAACTAACTTTTGACTCGCTGCTGGTAATAGATGACATTGTAGTACTCTCAGTAGTTCCTTTCTGTAATGAAATTTGTCTATTAGACCTTCGTGGAATTTTCAAATCATTTAAATAATGTGTGCAGAGGCCATGGCCATTTAAATCTGATAATTTCACGACCATCGGACTTATTATATCCGTAACTACTGCGGGTCCTGCATATTTAGGTGCTAACTTCGCGCTATAGCCATCAACTTTTTTACTTAATTTTTTATTTAAATAATAAACGCGATCCCCGACCTGTAAATCGATAGATTGAGTAGAGAACCGTTTTTCATGTTGTTTTCGTGTTCGTTCCCGAGCTTTTAACATATAATGTTCTGTAAAATGGCGAAGTTCGTCTATTCTACTTATGCGGGATTTCCAAACAGTTATATCAGTCTCGTCAAAGTTTTCAGTAGCAGGTGTATCTGATATAGGGTGTGGGTCACGATCGTGATTTAAATAAAATGGGGACACACCTAGTGCAGTGTGGACTGCAGTATTATAGGCAAATTTTAAGTCTGGTATGTGAAGGTCCCAGTCTCGTTGGTTTTGTCCAGTAAATGAAATGATCATGGGTTTTATCGTGCGATTACAACGTTCTACGGGGTTCGCACATGGGTGTCCTATTGGAGTAGGCGTAAGTAAGATATTGTACTGTTTTATAAGGGCCAAAACGTCTTTGTTTATAAACTCTTTACTATTATCTGTAATAATTTGTTTAACTGGGCCCCAGTGGGTTAATACTCCGCGTAAATGCTTGATTATTTCTTTGCCAGTTTGTTGTCTTAATGAGAAAACTTCTAAGTATCGGGTGTAAATGTCTTCAATTACCAATGCATATTGGAAACCAGATGAAGATTTAGTGTAAGGGCCTATGGTGTCCATGGAGATGATAGTCCATGGCTGAGTTGGTGGTCTAGTACCAATATAGCCTTGCGGTTTAGCCTGATTACTTTTTGTTTTAAGGCAACTATGACAAGAATTGACATAGGAAACAACATCTCGGAACATACCGGGCCAGTAATGGGTCTCGCGAATACGGCAGTAGGTTTTATCGATACCTAAATGTCCCGATTGGACATCGCAATGGGCTTTCTCGAGCTGTGGCTTGATTTCAGGTTCTGTGAGGACGATTTTCCACGCGGTAATGTCACCTAGAATTTCTTTGACTGCTGTTGGGCAGTAATAATATAGTTTTTCGTCTTCGTACTTCCATTCGGGGTATTTTTCCGGGAATTTTTGGACTACTCGGACTTTTTCGTTGTACCATGAAATTTCAGGTTCAGTAATGCTACGATTTTGAATTGATGAGAGTTCTGTTAATCCAGGATCTTCATAAAGGCGTGATAGAGCGTCTGGAGCTTCGCTTTGGGTTCCTCTGTAATGGATAATGTCCAACTTGTATGCTGATAAGTCAATAGCCCACCTAGCTAAACGACCTGCTGGATCTTTTAAATTGTAGAGCCATTTTAACGCGGAATGGTCAGTATAAACTGTGACTGGGAGACCTTCTACGTATCCACGTAATTTCCGTAAGGCCCAAACTACCGCGAGGCATTCTTTTTCTGTCGTCGTGTAATTACTTTCAGCTTTATTCAGAGGTCTGCTCAGACACATAATTAAATTCTCGCGATCTTCTTTAAAGTCGTACTGAGTGAGAATCGCGCCTAGTCCGGTGTTACTCGCGTCAGTGTATAAGCGATAGGGGCGATCTGGCTCAGGCAGGGCTAATGTGGCTGCTTGTAATAGAGATTTCTTAGTCTCGACAAATGCTTTTTCTTCTACATCAGTCCATTTCCAGTCTACACGCGTGCTTGTTAATTTATTTAAAGGACCTTGGACTTGTGCAATATTTTTAAGGTGTTTGTGATACCAATTTACAAGACCGTTAAATCTACGAAGTTCCTTGCGGTTAGTAGGTCACGGATAATCGGCTATTGGTTCGAGTCGCGCTGGATCCGGACTCATGCCTTCTTCATTAATTATGAAACCTAGGAATTTAACTTCGGAACGTCCGAATTGACTTTTTTCTTCGTTCATTTTGAGGCCCGCGATTCGAAAAGCTTCAAAAACAGCTTGTAAATACGTCATGTGTTCCTCTAGAGTATTACTGATAATAATCCAATCATCTAAGTAGGCAAAAATTTTTTCCTGCGCGCTGGGTAAATATTTCCGAGCCTTTTTCCAGAGAATTTGCATTACAATTCGGAGGACTTGGTCAGTGAGAGCTTGATAAGTACTAGGAGCGTTAACAAGCCCGAATGGCATACGAATCCATTCGAATTGGCCACGGCCATCGACACAGAATGCTGTATAGTGTCGACTACTCTCTTCAACTAATACTTGATGAAAAGCGTCGCTGAGATCGATGGTAGAAATAATTTTTGCGCCTCGAAGGCTAGATAAAATTCGATGCATGATTGGTAACGGGTGCGCTGATTGTTTGGTCTTTTTATTTAAAGGACGATAGTCGATACACATGCGCTAGGTATTATTTTTCTTCGCGACCATAACTGGTGAGCAAGCCCAGCTATTATTCGAAGGTCGAATATATCCTTTCTCGAGTAGTTGGTCAACTTTTCCGTGCAATGCTTTCATTACTGGCTGACTGCGTCTGTATGGTTTACAACGTACTGGGGTTTCGTCAGTTACTTCGATACGATGTTTTACTAAATTAGTGACTCCTAACGTGGTAGATTTATTTTTATTAAATTCTGTCTCGAGAAAATTACCTAATTCAGATCGTTCTGATGAAGATAGAGCATTTAACGTCAGGGGTTTGTTTTTATTTGTACGGGAACGAAATTGATGTTTGATGGAATTACCGCCTAGGTACCAAGTAGCAATTTTTGATTCTACATGAACGTCTGCAGACTGCCAGAAATCTAAACCGAGGATAATTGGGGTTGATAGGCCAGGTAGTACGCTCAACCAGGTTAAGATAGTCTTTCCATCGAGTTCTACTTTGAATGGAGCGCCTCCGCGGGTATATATTGAAGCAGAGTCGGCTAATGTTACTCCTACAGTACTGGTGGGATCTGGGCTGAGTTCTTGAAGTTCGTTGCCTTGGATTCGATTGTACGCGGTCTCAGAGATGTAACTTCGTTCGCTTCCGCTGTCCAACATGGCTTCAATATGAAAAGGTCCGATTGTAATATCTGTAATCATGCGACTTACAAGCGTTGGTGCCTGCGTATGCGATAGATATGTCCGATTCTGATGATTGGGACCGTGTATTTGCATAAGACAGTCGGGTGTTTCATCATGGTCTGATTTGATTTTATATTTCGGTGAATCTATGGGAAATTCCGATTCTGAGTCTGATTCATAGTCACAATCGTCATAATCCTCATATTCCGAATCTGAGATGTTTAATTGTGGAGGATCAAATAGGAAATCCGAGGTTTGGGAAGTACTAGCTTTATAGTTGTTAATATTTGGCTCTACCAAGGTGTTAGCTGGAGAAATAGATGATACGAGGGTTTGACTGGCTGACTCAGTAGTACTATTTGTCTCTACTGCAACGGTTTTGGCCCTGGCTGCTGTAGAGGGATACACCAGGGCACCTACTCGTTTTTTGGATCCGGGTTTCTCGGCAACGGTGGTAAACCGGCTCTGGCCCGAATCTCATCGGTGGTTTTCGCGCAACATTTGTCGGCCGTATGTCCATGACGTCCACAGCGTATACAGGACGCGGGAGGTGGTGGTGGAGAGAGAGTCTTTTGCAAGTTTTCGAACATGCCCTGCATTGCTACCTGAAGATTATTTATTGACGATACTATTGTGTCTGTAGTGTCGTCTTTTGGCTTCTCTTTACGGAAATTGGGTTGTTTGTTAGTTAATACCGCGTCTAGGGTAGTTTGTTCGTTGTTTTCCGCATTTAACGCGTCTTGATCAGGATCTGTGTCGGTAACGGCGTTCATTCGCGTTCTGGATTTGGAATAGCCCTGATTCTGTACTTTTGGTTTATTTAATTGTTCTTGCTAAGGGGGATTACAAGTGTCCATAATCGATTGCCAAACGCCAACGCGTTGATAAAGCATTGAATAGGTATTGATGTGTTCTTCGGCAAATTTAAGTAAAAATTTGGAATTAAATTTTTGAATAATAATTTTAATCTGTCGACTTTCCGGTAACGGCTCTTCTAATTGGGCGAATGCACTTTGCATTCGATTAATAAATGCTGCTCCGAGTTCGTCGTCAGATTGCCGATATGAATAAATTTCTTGCAATAGGGTCTCGTCTGTTTGGTGGGTTTGCCATACTTTAAAGTGTGTTTTGAAGATCGACCAGTCTGTGAATAGGTGTTCGTTTTGATAATACCAGTCTAGAATATTACCGGTTAAGGTTGAAGCAACTACTGGCCTAAAACTATCTAGTGGTATATCATTACTGATCATTCTCTGTTCTAAAGTTTTGATAAATTTTTTAGCGTCTAGTTTTGCGGATGGATCACGTGAGGGAAAAATTATATTCCACGATTTTGCAGTCCGGCAAATGTCATTAGTCCGTAAGGGTGCAACTGTACTCGGGTATGTGTAAGAGTGAGCGGCGCTTGGGACCATGCCTGGGATAGTGTGTGTAGATTGCTGTGTCTGCGATGCGGGTACGTGAAAAGAAGCTATCGGTGCTGTGTAGGTATGCGTCACGTGCGGTACAGTAGTGTGGGGCAGTATATGTGTGGCTGGTACGTAGTATGGCATCGATGGTGCTGTGTAGGTTTGTGTTACTTGAGATACAGTGGTGTATGTTTGTGTGTATGTAGCTGGTACGTACTGAGACACTGGCGGTACCAGTGGTGGGATATACGGGTGCGCGTACGGTAAACGCGCAGCTCCACTGAACGCTGAGTTTTGTACCGTGGTAGCGGGAGGTAAGTGGGGTACGGGCGGTACGAAATGACTTCCCGCCGAGAAGTTTGAATTCGGGAATAATTCCCGCGGCTGAAATGCATAAGTAGTATTGGCTAGATTGTTGTTGTTATTTACAGCGTCAGACGTTGTTCGGACTAGGGTGCTGGCAAAGGGTGGTATTAATTGATAATACGCAGCTTTTCAGACTTCGTTTTCCGATCTGAGCTGTCTAACTACTTCCTCGAGAGCATGTGTCGCAACATTAGTATTCCCAGGATTTTGTATTACGTTTACATAGTTGTTGCTTGCGTTCGTTGGGTCTAGTGGGTCTTGTACACTATTTATCTCGTTACCGCTTAAATTTGCGGGATTCACTAAGTCTTGTATTCCGCTCATGTTGTTTTGAATTGTCTGAGCGGGGTCAGTATTATTGTTGTAACTTGTACTGTTATGCAAGTCGTTTTGTGAGTTGTCTAGTCCACGTAAGTCGTCTGATAACTGTGGATATAGACTTGAACTGGGAACTTGAGTCGGGTTAAAATTTAGTAAATTCTGGCTTGTTGCGATTACCTGGGGATCTTATGGGATCTGGTTCGCATTATTGTTTACAGGTACCGGGAATCGGTTTACTGGCGTACGGGGAAACATTTTTGAAAAATTCTGATATTAAAATTTTTTCTTAGTTATTTTACTTAATTAATTTTTGGTTGGATTAAATTTTCGAGAATTTTATTTTATGGTGACACACCTGATAGAAAATTTTAATCTTAGATTTTTTGACAATGGTTTTCCTCGGTAACGTACTCAAGCTAAATCGCTACAATCCCGGACTTATTTAATAATTATCCGATACTCGGGGTTATTAATTTAATCACTAAATTTTACTTCGACAATGAGCTTATTAATTTATGATAGTTAATTCGAACGTTCTTTTTCTGAAATTCGAGCTGTGAAGTTAAATAAAATAATTTATTTTAACGGCAATGTTTAATTTTAGTCTTAAAATATTTTCTACTAAGAGTTTATTTTGAGTAATAAAATTAAATAAGAGATTTAGTTTCGACTTGGCTAGATAAAAGAAATTCTTGTGTAGGAATAAAACTTAAAGATTTTAATTTTATTTCCGAACGCTACAATACTTAGTATATGACGACCGATTCTTCGAAGGACGTTTGAGTGAAGCGACCTTGTGTCGTGTTTACTTTAGCCCGAGCGTGCAGCGTGTTTATGGCTTACGACCCGGCACACAAAATATAATAGACAATGGATTTGTGAGATTAATATACTGATAAAAATTTTGTCAGAATTATTTTTACTGGAATTTTACTGAGAGTACTTCTCAGTTATCGTAAAATAAATGGCATAAATCTATACAATAATCGGGTTATAGTTTTACAGTATTACAATTTATGCACACAATATAATTCTTTTCAGTTTATTATACTTAATATTAGATGAGATGGTATGAAAATGTGGCAATTTTTGTCAATGTAGAGATTAATTTTATAAATTTAGGATTTGTTACTAAGTTTTCAGCAAAAATTTTTGCTATCTTAATAGAATTTTGTAGTTGTTTATGACGAGAATTCTATTGGTTAATTGTATTAATTTAATTTTTATCTGTAACGTATTGAATTTATAAGTTAAAACGAATTTACGAATTTTTGCAACTTTTTTTTTTTTGGAACAAAAACATTCATTGATAAGGGCAGCGTCCCTGTTCGAGCGCCATTGAAACACTACAATTTTTGCTTCTATGAAAAATCTTAGTTTCCAGGCCACTAAACCTCGCGGATAAGAAATAGTCGCCTGGATATCGTTTATAATTTTGGTCCACTGCCCTGGGATATTCCGCTCCCGTATTTATGATTGTCTTTTGTTTTAAGAGAGCTTGATTAGATAGATTATGGGACAGAAGTTACCACGTGTGCCAGTTAAATTTATTTTACTTACTTACAAAAGTTACTGTGCAGACAGTCCTTCTTCCGTGGTTGGTGTTGTGGTTGATTAGATTGAATTACGCAAAGTGAGTATTGTAGTGGATAAATTAACTTGATTGATGACAAAATTACAACAAACTTAATTTTATTTCACTAACTAAACACTTGAATTATATTTATTATATTCGGTGACGAAATACAATAGATTTGTAATAGGAATATTTTACAAATATTCTAGGTTGTCGGAAGTTAATTATTTATAATAACGCAATGCGAGTTTAACACAAAATAGTAGTAATAATGATAATATAAACTTAATGATTAAATAATAGATTTAATAGATGTCAATAATTTTTTTGTAGTTTTGGTGAGTAATCACCTAATAGTGGTAATAGTGGTATAGTGGTAAGAATGACTAAGATAAATCTAACGTGGTGGTTGACACCGGGGGATAGATCAAAGTGTCGATCACCGCTCAAGTCTCGGGGTTTGTGACCGTTTTTCCCCTCCTCGTGCCGTCTTGCGACGTCACGGGACTACCTATTATTTTAGCTAGTGTCGGTAACGAAAATTTCGGGTGGTAGTTCGCCAGGGTGATAAAGTCGGGACATTTTTGTAGTGTCTCAATATATAGAGCCTTATATAGCAGCAGCATATATATATATATATATATATATATATATATATATATATATATATATATATATATATATATATATTCTATTCTATATATATATATAAGAGATTTCCACCTATATAGT
>NC_058163.1:16344222-16496410 GCF_020080835.1 Cotesia glomerata
TTGTATGTTGTATCATAAAAAATAGAAATTAAAATTTTGTCTAAAAATAAAAAAATTTAGGGGTGGACTACCCCTAGCATTCAGGGGATGAAAAATAGATGTTGGCCGATTCTCATAGATACCGGATAAGCACAAAATTTCATCAAAATCGGTCAAGCCGTTTCGGAGGAGTATGGCAACGAAAACTGTGACACGAGAATTTTATATATTAGATATATATATATATCTATCTATGTATATATATATATATATATATATATATATATATATATATATATATATATATATTGAAACTTTAAATTTTTGCTTAGTTAAAAAATTTAATTATTTATGCCATTAGACCTCGCGGATAAGAAAATAATCGCCTTAACTTCTAAAAAGTGAGATTCGCTGCTTTGGGATGTTCCGCTCCCGTGAACCAATGAATGTCTTTGTCTTTGAATTATTTTATTAATTTTAGACAGAAGTTCTCACGCGTGCCAGTTAACATGTTTTAATTACTTACAAATGTTAACTGCAACGATGACCCTTCGTCCTTGATTGACCCTTTTGCAGGTTGTAGATAGTTGTGGTAAGGAGATGTTGGTATTTTCACTAATTAATAGTGATTGGCGACAAAAATTATAACAAAATTAACTTTATTACACTATATCAACACTTTAAACATAAACTTATAGTATTTCGGTAGCGCAATTTAACAAAATACTTGTAAAAATAGAATACTTATACTTAGGGTTATAACTAGTTGAATTTTAATAATAAATGTGGTGAATAATCCCCTAATGCAAAATTATAAAACTAATAGAAATGATATAGAATATTTTAATAGTGGATAATAAACTTTTAGGATTTTAGTGAATTTGGTGAGTAGTCACCTAATAGTCACCTAGTAGTAATAGCAATAAATGAGAGATTGACTAAGAAAAATGTAGCGTGGTGGTTAACACCGGGGGATAGTTCGAAGTGTCGATCACCGCTCAAGTTTTGAGGTTCGTAACCGTTCTTTCCCTCCTCGTGTCGTCCTGTGACGTCACGGGGGCTACACATTAATTTAGCTAGTGTCGGTAACGAAAATCTCGGGTGGTAGTTCGCTAGGCTGATAAAATCGAGATATTTTGCAGTGTCTCAATCCTCCCTGCCAAGCCAAGACTACCCCGTCAATTTTTGAACCGAGCTAGCTCTTTAAAAGAATCGGTGAGTCGTCACCGGGTATAGGGATAGTAAAATGATAGGAGTTATGGGTGAGTGATCACCTAGGAAGGATGCTTTGATGAAGTAGTAGTAAAAAAAATGGTAAGTGGTCACCTGTAAATGAAAGTTTGGTGAGTAATCACCTGTAGATTAAGGATTTAATAGGTGAGTCACCTATCAAAGAAGAAATTTGGTGAGTAGTCACCTGTTAATGAGAGATGTGGTGAGTAGTCACCTGATAGTGGTAAATAGGAAATTTTGGGAGATGGATTGGTGAGTAGTCACCTTGAGGATGGATGTGTGGATGTGTAAATGGACTGGCGAGTCATCACCTGAAAAGAAATTTTAAAATAAAAAAAAAAAAAATAGTTTTTAGCTGTGAAGTTGGTGAGTGATCCCCTGTAAGCAAATAATTAATTTAGTAGAACGTTTCCTTGAGCTAACGGTCGAAACTCCGGTCTAGACTTCGATCTATTTGAACTGGAAAAATAAACTAAATAAAATTATTTTAATTATTGCTTAATTCTAGCTTGTTATTTTTTTTTTTTTTCGATTGGTCTGCAGCTGTAAATAAAACTGTTAATTTTGGAGACCAGGTGTAATGAGAAAGACAGTCCTTACAGTAGCTAGACTTTATTATGACTAACTAACTTACATAGTAAAAGGAATGAAAAAGGAAAGAATGTATAAATAATTAATAGGTAGTATAGAATAGAGGGAGGGGGGACAATGTCATTGGCTCCAACACTTCCCCTCAATGACATTAATCTTGGCACTCCTCGAAGGTCAATCCGATCATCCTCGCCATGGTTGTGGTCCTCTGTGGCCCCAAAGGTTCGGTTAGGATATCGGCAGCGTTTTTGTCAGATGGGCAGTAAGTGATCTTTACCACACCTTGTTCCTCTAGGTCTCGAGTATAGAAATACTGGGTATCAATGTGCTTGCTGCGCGGATTTTGTTCAGGAGAGCAGATGTTGTTGATACACCCTTGATTGTCTTCAAAGATAACGGTGGCTGAGTCTTGGGGATGATCAAGAAATTTCATTAGTTTCCTGATGAGTACGCACTTTCGAGATACTTCCGACAGTGCGACTATTTCGGCTTCTGTAGAGGAGACTGATACGCACGTTTGTTTCTTACTTGCCCAGCTTATTGTTCCACCGAACAGCTTGAACAAGTATCCGGTGTTGGACTTTCTTGAGACTCTATCCTTTGCCCAGTTGGCATCTGCGTAGCCGACGAGTTCCTGAGCATCACTGGAATTGAAGCTGAGATGAAGATGATGACTCTTAGTGGCTTTTAGATACCTGCAGACCCTTTGAAGTTGATTCCAGTCGATTTGTCTCGTGCCCTTGATGTGCTGTGCTAATATCGCCACTGGTGCGCTGATATCGGGTCTTGAGTTGATTGCTATGGATAGTAGCTTTTCAATTAACTTACTGTAACAATTTTTGTTGATTTCAGGTGAATCTACACGGTTCTTCTCGTATTTGGTGTCCATGGGGTAATGAGAAGGTTTTGCGTCTTCAAGTCGGGCCTGGATTAGGACTTTTTCAATATAATTTCGTTGGTTCAAGGAGAAATCACAGGCTGTGTTCCTAGTGACTTCTATTCCAAGATAACATTTTACATCTCCAAGATCTGTAATGCTGAACTCCTCATTTAGGGCTTCAAGTACCTCCTGTATTCTTGATAAGCTAAAGCATGCGATCAGGATATCGTCCACGTGTACAACTAAGTAGGAACGAGTGTTATTTCCATAGCTGTATAGACAGGGATCTCTGTCACATCGTACAAAATTATAGTCGGTCAAGACTTGATGTAACTGATCTTTCCAGGATTTCGCCGACTGCTTGAGACCGTAGAGATTTTTATTGAGACTGCATCCAAACTTCTCTTGTCCCTTTTTCTCAAATCCGGGTGGTTGTTTCATGTAGATTATCTCCTTCAGTTTTCCATTGAGAAATGCTGTCTTCACATCCCAATGTCTTACATGAAGTTTCAGCTTGCCAGCTAGGGATAACAAGGTTCTTACTGAGGTTGGTTTAACTACAGGAGCAAAGACTTCTTCGTAGCCAACGCCGAATTTTTGAGAGAATCCTGGCGCGACTAGCCTTGCTTTGAATTTGTCAGGAGCGTTTCTCGGTGTTCTTTTAATTTTGAATACCCATTTGCACCCAATGACTGTCTTATTTCTTTGGATTGGCTCAAGGTCCCACGTCTCATTTCGTTCCAACGATTCGAACTCTTCGGCCATTGCTTTGCTCCACTGCTCTGCAAAAGGTCCATTTCAAGCTTGTTGGATAGTTCGGGGCTCATTATCATCGTTGATCTCATCCATGTCGAAGTCTTCCTGTTCTTGCACAGTTTCTTCGCTAAGATTTTTTGAGTTTTCTGGTGCGTTGGCTTGTGGATTTGAAATTCTCTGTGCTAATGGTATGTCTTCGTCTTTTTCAGGTGGTTCTTGATGGCTTGTTGAAGCTTTCCCTAACTCAGCTAGCTTGTTGTTGATTGGTGGCTTTGTTGTTGGCAATGTATCAGAAGAATCCGAAGGTATGTAGACTATTTCTTCAGGATTTTCGGTTGGTGAATTTTGTTCATCTAGATAGAAGTTGGTCGTGTCTGTGTTTTCTTCCACCACTCGAGAGTTTTCAACGAACTTCACGTCTCTACTGACAATAATTTTTCCCGACAATCTTTCAAGTAATCTGTATCCCTTGGAATTCTCTGAATAACCAACTAATAAGCATTCCGTTGCTTTTACATCCAATTTATTACGCTTTTGTTTTGGGATGTGAGCAAAAGCTTTGCAACCAAACGCCTTTAAGTGCTTGACGTCAGGTTTTCTGCTATAGAGAATTTCACAAGGAGTTAATGTCTTCTCTTTAGATGGTATACGATTCTGCAAGTACTCTGCTGTAACAGCTGCTTCACCCCAGTATTTATTCGGAAGTCTTGCGTCAATAAGCATAGTTCTAATTGCTTTGACTAAATACCGGTTTTTGCGTTCTGCGACTCCGTTTTGTTCTGGTGTATATGCGGTGGTGTGTTGGAACTGTATTCCACATTGTCGAAGATGCTGTGTCAGCTTATTGTTGACGTATTCTCGTCCCAGACCTGACCTGAAAGCTTTCGGTTTTTGGCCAAATTGTGTGATACAGAACTGGATGAAGTCTTTGATTACTTCTGTGACATGAGATTTTTGACGTAACAGGAATACATAGGTTGAACGGCTATAATCGTCTATGAAGGTCATCATGTATCTTTGCCCCCCAGGTGTTTCCGTTGGCATTGGTCCACATAGATCTGTGTGGAATAGGTCTAAATGTTGCTCAGTGCTGCTTGCTGCTCTCTGTGGAAAAGGTCTGCGGGTTATTTTTCCTTTTATACAGTATTCGCATGCATGTTTTATTGGACAGTCGTTAATTTTTATGCCAGTTACGAGGTTTTGGATAAATAAATTTTTAATTACCTTCGGATCCCTATGTCCAAACCGTGCGTGCCAGCGCCGAATGCAATCTTCGGAGTGCTGGGCTGAGACAGCGTATGCGTGGTCAGGCCTTCTTAATTTATATATTTGTCCACATGCATCACCAATGGCTATTTCCTCATTATTTATATTAAAAATTGCCATCTGGTTGCTCATGATTTTCAAGTGGAAACCAAGCTTGTCGAGAGTCCCTATCGATATAAGATTGCAGTCAAAATTCGGGATGTATAAAACGTTTGTTAGATTTAGTGTGGTTATTTTTCCTTGCCTGTTTGAGCACTCAATCTTTTCTTGTCCCATGCCGTATACTTTGCAGGGTTGACCATTCGCTACCAATACTGACGACTTGTAATTTGTATTTATTGTGTCAAAAAAATTTATATTGTTGGTCATGTGGCTGCTGGCATCAGAATCAAAGAACCAGTTGGTGTTGAGTGTTTCAGGTGTTGCGGCATAGGCCTGGTGTGGTGTTGACTCCGAAAAACTGTCATCGTCGGTTGAAATATCTTCAACGACAGCTCTAGCATGAGCTTCTTTGTGCTTTTGTTTTTGCTTTTGTCTTTTCTTCCAGGCAATGCATTCAAAGCAATCTGCTTTAAGATTACCAGTTTGTTGGCAAAAGGAACATATAAGTTCAGCTTTGCTTACTTTCAGTGCTGACTCATAATCCTCAGTTTTCACTAAGCTTTTCCGTCTTTTGTACTGTAACGTGGCTGGTCTTGACTGTTCGTAAAGTGAAATAAATCTTTATTTTAGAATAAAAATTATCTAAATTTTAATTTAATAATTAATTACGAACTGGGCCGAAAAGACACGCTCGTTACAACCGGAGTGTAACCAACTCGAAGCCGTAGCTTATAAGAGTCGATGCTGCTCCAGATGCCTGTAGCTTTAGATTTTACGGCGGACCAAGCCGATAGCTTTCAAAGCTACAAATAGCTAAATTGATTTAATTCGCGTTAGGAATATGGTCTAGGGCAATTCGTGGGTGGTGATACTTGTTGAAAGATAGATTCAGCTCCGACACAAAACCAATCTTTGCCGCGTACTGCTCCGCTGATCGCTCAGTATGGAAAAATAGAGCTAAATGGTCGTCAAATACAAATATTGAAAAATACAGCTCAAAGTAAGTTCAATACCGCATCCAATTCTTACCAATATACCACCTGACTTACAACAGGTACTACTACCACTTCGGTGTGCTTTAACGTTGTCCAGCGGTGGTAGATTCCTCGTGGCTGTAGCTGGGCTAGTTACTGGGTCAGGAACAGACGAATAATCGAGGTGACTGACAAACCAGGATCTTCCTCGAACAATAAAATGACGCTTTCCTCAACAAAATAGCTGACTACTCGAGACCTCTTGAGTACACGACATGCCAAGCTAATTTATCTTGTATATGCGTCGTATTATTTAATTAATGTACGACATACTCCTTGTTAACTGATAATCGGAGTCGTATCGTACTCTTGTAGATTAAAATGCCGTTATTATTTAATAAACGGTGTAAATTAATAAAATACCGAACATTGCGTTGTAACACGGTAAAAATAATTATTTATATTTTAACAAATATATCAATTACAGAAGTATACATTATGAAGGTTGAACAAAAACTGAATGCACGCGGCTTCCGCGTACATTAATTAGCATTGAGAAGTGGGGAGACGTCTAGCTCCACTCTTAAACGATTTTCGTACATTAGCGATTATCGCCTAATTTCTAATCAGATTTTACATGTTTTCTGCTGATGATATTTGCATCAGGTGGTAAATTGGTGTTTGCCTAATGTGAGCCAACTGGCCACGTTGCAGTACTCACTGATTAAAGTTGCCTTTACAATATCAATGGTGAGCTCATCTTCCAGCCTTGAAGCTAGCACTGATATGAGCGTGTGGTATGACGCCAGCATACTTCTGAGGATTACCCACGGCCTAAATTCCTCAGCGCTTTTATTACCCAGAGTCGTCAGATTGTCGATAAGTTCCTGGATTTTTGAAACATGCGCTTCAATGTCTTGGTCTTCCTGGTACTGCAACTGTAACAATTCGATGATCAATGAAAATTTGTTCAATCCACTGGCTTTCTCGTGGTACTCTTTCAGGGTATCCCAGGCTGATTTAGCATTTGTCTTATTTCTGATTAGTGAGATTTGTGAGTGTTCAATTAACAAACATAATGTCCCAAGTGCCTTGTCATCTCGTGTATCCCATGCTTCTTGGGCTTCCTCACCACTGGTAGGCCTGGCGCTAGAAATCGCTCTCCATGTATTTTCACGCTTTAAGAGTTTCTCAACCTTAAATTTCCATTCTTGGTAATTGGCATTGTTTAACTTAGTGTTTTGTCGCAAACTCTCCAAGAAGGAGAGTTTCCGTAATTATTTTGTTCTTCTTGATTATTTAGGATCAGGATCAGGAATTCTAATTTTAAAATAAAACACTCGATGTTGGGGTGAATAATTATAACTAATTTATTCCCCAATGGGAGAAAACTCTAGCAATGACTAGAGAAAAACTCCTCGAAGATAGATACAGATGCGTATGATGTGAAACTGTGTGTGTGTGTAAGTATAAATAATTGTACTAGGCGCACAATAGGGGTGAGAGATGATCTCAGCCGCCGTTAGGTTGTTGAGGTCAACCGTCAACCTGCTGATAAAGATCCGAGAGGATCAAATGTTTTTATGAATTGAGAATATGAAATAGTTAGTTAGTTAAATTGAGATCAGTTGAAAGTTAATTATTTAGATTAAATATGTTTCGTGATAATAATTGGAACTTAAATTGGTTGAATTTAATGCAAATATTCACGCGAGTCTAGATCAATTATAATGTCAATATTTAACACGTGGGAAGCACTACGTTTGATAATTTGTTCTACAAGATAATTTTTATTATGAAGTTAAATTTATTAGAAATTTATTTTATTTTTAATTATGTCCAAAGAGACTTGAAATTAAAACAATTAATTAAAGATGATGAAATCACGCTTCTTTATTGCACGGCGTGCAAGTTAAACAATGGCTGCGACGCCAACAAACTACTGCGTCACAAGTATCAAATTTAAATTTAATTACTCTGAAATTATATTATTTTTTACGGCGATAAAGAACACAAATTAATAATTTAATGAATTGAATTGAAATCAAATAGCGAATGTACTGTTATATAAATTATTGAACAAAGAAAAAGGCACAAAGTAGGATCAGTGTTAGTGAGGCTAGCGGGTATATTGTGTCGGTTACAAGTCCCAAATACAACTGAACTGTGCACATGGCGTCTGGCGCCTCGTGCTTCGTGCCGGCCGGGCTTCTTCCCGCTAGCTCATGGTGCGCAGGTGCGGCAGCCATTGCAAACGTGTTATTGGACGTGTTCGTGGTAAACAGTCATAGAAATGACTCTTGTCAAGTCTTGAGTATAGTTAGGGTTTAGTATAGTCATGAGAGTCAGGGTGACCAACTCTCCTTTGCCTTGGCGGCAAAACACTTAGCGATGCCAAAAACTTCACTTGTTTCTGTCATAGTTAGTATTACGCCGCACTTTTCTTGATTTTTACTTTAAATTTACTTGTACCTTACTTTTCAATCTACTTTAATTTTTAACTTTAATTTTAACTTTAACATTAACTTTATTTTACTTTACTTTAAATTTACTTTATTTTTCTTTACTTTAACCTTACTTTATTTCACTTTACTTTGACTTTACTTTATGCATTTTACAGTGCTTCACTTTACTTTACTTTTACTTGTCTATCTCATTACCCCATCCAGGTTTCTGGGCCCATAACATGTTAAGTTTGGAGACCAGGTGTAATGAGAAAGACAGTCCTTATAGTAGCTAGACTTTATTATGACTAACTAACTTACATGGTAAAAGGAATGAAAAAGTAAAGAATGTATAGATAATTAATAGGTAGTATAGAATAGAGGGAGGGGGGACAATGTCATTGGCTCCAATAAAAACAAATTAAACTGGCAGATAAAGTAATAGATGGTATGAATGATATTATGATTACATAAATATTAATAGGAATGATTATTTTAATTTTTATTTTAAAGTAGTAAACATTTTTTGAATTTTATAATATTATAATGTACTTGAAATATTAGCAGTAATGATTTTTAATAATTAAAAACAAAATTAGTAATAAAAAAATAATAAAGTAATAATAATAATAAAAAAATTTTGAGAATAATAATAAGGATGAGATGAATCTTCCTGAACCGTAAGGAGGGTTTATTTCTTCGTAGCACGAAGATGGGCCTCGTGGAAGAGTTCCATATCCTCTTCGGTATACTTGGTACCGATCAAGTCCTTATATTTTGGCCGCCTGTTACAGGCCCGGGACAGGGGGTCGAAGAATTGGATCGCAGCTCCACATCCTGGACAGCGTCCACGGAAGTGGTCTCTTAATTCTTTTTCGTGAGGACGGAAACACGTTTCCGTCGTTACTTGATCCTGATAGCAGACGTGACAAATGTCTGGCCTCCAGGGTAAACGACATTCAGCAATTTTGTGGTTGAGTTGCCGGCAGTTTTGGCATCTAGATGAAAAGAATAGTGCCTGAGCTTGCGTGTTCACTGTTTGGGTCCAGGATTCTTGAAGTTGACTGAGAAGGATCCTGGGTCGAATGGCAGCGCAAGTGCTACGGATGGCTTTACAGAATTTCTGGTAATCCATGAAACGGATTCCATTGTGGACAACTATCTGGTTAGCGTCTGCAACAGCTGATGATGAAGTTGCTGTGTCAGTGTCTGTCAAGAACTGCTGGTATGCAGCCTCTGGTGATATTGGTGCACCATGCTCAGGTGCCGGTATCGTCTGAGAGTACGGTAACGAATAGGCGTACGTTACCATTACTGGCTTGGATGGTGTATTCTTCCTGATGGCTCCTGTCGCACGAAAGAGGTTTGACTGCTCCTGGGTGAGCTCTTCTCGTGCTTTTCGATAGGCCAGTAGTGTTGATGGAGGATACTGAGTACCCTCTGAGATTGGTTTGGACGTTAACGTGTGAGGCTTGAGTCCAGCATTTGGTCCGCACAATGTTTCTGGCTGTTTAGCTAAGACTGAGACCACTGCCTTGTTATTTGGCGTGACTTCGATGTTGTATATCATCCTGGTGGTCTGCTCCTCAGTAATCTGGAAAGATAACGCTCCTTCCTGTTGTATATCATGGTGGATGTTCTCACCTAGTTGTCTGACGATAGGTTCCATAGTTTCAAGCCGATGGTTGACGGCAACGACTTCTTCAGCTACGTCACGGAGGTTCAAACACTGTTGATTGGATGTCTCAGCTAAATTTGTGACGTCGCGTTGTAGTGTCTGGATGTCACGTGTGTTTCTTTGCAGCTGCACACGGACATGCTCGATATACCCTCAAGTATATCATTGACCCAAGAGGGTCGTTCGTTGATGGATCTGGCTGTTGGCTGTGCTAGGGAATTAAGTCGACCTCCAAACGCTGAAGTATCTGTTTGTTGACTAGCATCAGTGACTGAAGCTATAACTGCATTACTGTTCATCGGTGTTGGCATCGGCGCTGCTGTGGTGCTCTTTTGCTGATTGACAGTATTTATTGGACCTGTAACTAAACTGCTGGTCACCGATGTTGATGTTACTGCTGGAGTAGCTGTGGTGGTAACTGTGTCGGGCTGAACTGCGAGTGGCCTAGGAATTTGGCCGAAGTTGAGCTGGGCGGCTTCCTTTGAAGTCAAACTGGGCCTAACGATGGTCGGTGACGGTGCTGGGTTACAGATGGCGGTTCAGGTGATGATTGTGATACAATATCATTCGAATGAAATGAGGTGATGTCTTCGGAAGCTAGAGTGTCTGTCAACGGATCAAGAATCAAAGATTCTAGACTCGCATGCGGACTAGCTTTCGACTCATTGCTGATGATTGACGACATCGTAGTACTCTCAGCGTTATTTTTCTGTAATAGTATTTGTCTGTGAGACCTTCGAGAAATCTTAAGATCATTTAAATAATGTGTTCCGAGGTCATTGCCATTTAAATCTGCTAATTTCACGACCATCGGACTTACCATTTCAGTAACTGCCGCGGGTCCGGAATATTTAAGTGCTAATTTCGCGCTGTAGCCATCGACTTTTTTACTTAATTTTTCATTTAAATAATAGACTCGATCTCCGACCTGTAAATCAATAGATTGTGTAGAAAACCATTTTTTGTGTTGTTTTCGCGTTCGTTCCCAAGCTTTTAACATATAATGTTCTGTAAAGTGCCGAAGTTCGTCTATTCTATTTATGCGGGATTTCCAAACAGTTATGTCAGTCTCATCATAATTTTCAGTGACGGATGTGTCTGATATTGGATGAGAATCACGACCATGATTTAAATAAAACGGGGAAACACCTAGTGCAGTATGAACTGTAGTGTTATCAGCAAATTTCAGGTCTGGTATGTGAAAGTCCCAGTCTCGTTGATTTTGTCCAGTAAATGAAATAATCATCGGTTTGATGGTACGGTTACAACGCTCTACAGGGTTTGCACACGGGTGTCCTATAGGAGTAGGTGTAAGTAGGATGTTATATTATTTAATAAGTGCTAAACCGTCTTTATTTATAAATTCTTTTCCATTGTCTGAGATAATCTGTTTTACTGGGCCCCAATGAGTTAATACTCCGCGTAAATGTTTTATTATTTCTTTACTAGTTTGTTGTCTTAATGAAAAGATCTCTAAATATCGAGTGTAAATATCTTCGATTACTAATGCATATTGAAAACCGGATGAGGACTTAGTATAAGGACCTATTGTATCCATGGAGATAATAGTCCATGGCTGAGTTGGTGGTCTGGTTCCAATATAGCCTTGCGGTTTAGCTTGGTTACTTTTAGTTTTAAGACAACTCTCGCAAGAGTTAACATAAGAAACAACATCTCGGAACATACCGTCTGAGGTGTCGCTTTTTGGGATTTATTTACGCGAATTAGATTGTTTGTTAGCTAAAACCGCGTCTAAGGTTGTTTTTTCATTATCTTCGATGATTGACACGTCTTGATCAGGGTCTACATTGGTAACGGTATTCATTCGCGTTCTCGATTTCGTATAATTCTGATTTTGGGTTTTCGGTTTACTTGATTGTTCCGATTTAGGTGGATTACAAGTATCCATGACCAATTGCCATGCACCAACGCGTTGGTATAACATTGAATAAGTATTAATATGTTCTTCCGCGAATTTAAATAAAAATTTTGAATTAAATTTTTTGATAATAATTTTAACTTATCGACTTTCGGGTAGTGGCTCTTCTAATTAAGCAAACGCGCTTTGCATTTGATTAATAAATGCAGCTCCAAGTTCGTCGTCGGCTTGTCGATATGAATAATTTTCTTGTAAAAAACTTTCGTCTGATTGGTGGGTCTGCCATACTTTAAAGTAAGTTTTAAAAACTGACCAGTTTACAAATAAATGCTCATTCTAATAATACCAGTCTAAAATATTACCAGTTAACGTTGAAACAACTACTGGCCTAAAGTTGTCTAAAGATATATTATTAATGACCATTCGCTGTTCTAATGTCTTAATAAATTTTTTAGCATCTAATTTTATAGATGAATCGCGCGGGGGGAAAATACATTCCATGATTTCGCGGTCCGGCAAATGTCATTAGTCCGTAAGGGTGCGACTGTACTCGGGTACATGTAAGAGGGAGTAGCGCTTGGGACTATGCTTGGAATAGCATATGTGCATTGCTGTGTTTGTGACGCAGGCACATGAAAAGAGGAGATTGGTGCTGTATAAGTATGTGTCACGTGAGGTACAGTAGTGTGTGACTGTGCGTGTGTACCTGGTACGTAGTATGGCATCGGTGATGGCATGTATGACGGCATGTATTTGTGAATATAGATATACAAATACATGGAGTGAGCATGTACTGGTACATAAGCAGCTACTTAGGGCTTTTACCTTACTACAATATTTATATTTTAGTGCAAGTATTTTAATTCATGAAATTGTTATTATTTCTAAGAAAATATTAATTAAAAAGAAATTATTACCAAGTTAAATAAAAAGTAAAATATTTAATTGACCATTTTTAGAATTGATTCATAATATGAACCATATATTTCATATTAAATGTTTCGATGGATACTTTTCGACTACCCTGTATATGAGTTAACTTATAAGTTAACTGAGGAGCTGAGTTTCAAAAGGGTATCTTTTCATTTTTGATTAATCGAGACAAAAAACTAGTTATCTTCAATTATAAATATTTTTATTGAACTTTTTTTAATTTAGCTATAAAGTACTATTGGTCATGAAGCTGCAATTCGATTTTCATTCATAAATCTTTATAATTCTCGAAGTAATTAATATTTAAAAGTTCGGAAAACTGGTATTTTAAAATATGAAAAGATATCCTTTTGAAAATCAGCTCCTCAACTATAGTCAGTAAAATAAATCTATATTTTTAGTTATATTTGATGGCCAACTTCATCTTGTCGCTTTTTTGGAACATCATGCGCGCGCAGCTCAAAAATTTCACTCCCATTTAAACGCGCCAAAACAAGCATAACTTTAATAATAAGCTATCTTATTTCAATTAAATGTTCTTTAAAAATAACAAGACAAAAAATGCAACTTCCACTATCTTCAGAAAAATTCAAACAGTTATTATTTCTAAACCTATTAACCTACTTAGCTAATCTTTGAACTTATTTGAGATAATCGTCTGAGTAACATATGTACTAAATTTCATTAAGATCCGTTAATGACTATGAGCACAATCGCGGCTACATCCCTTAGGCTGACCCTTTTCATTTACCAATTATCAAGTTAGGATTAGAAACACAATTTTAATACCCTAAATTGATTAATTCTCTGAAAATTTTTAGTTGAATGTCAATAATCCAAAAAAAGTTTCACTTGCATCGTGGTTTCATAAAAGCACACAATAATTTTTTTTTTTTCGGTGACGCATTCAAAATAAATTCTATAATCCCGGATTTATTTAATAAGCATTCGATGCTCGGTGTTATTAATTTAATCCCTAAATTTTAACATTCGACAATCAGTTTAATAACTAATAACAAATAGTGTTAATATTATTTTCGAAATTCGAACTGCAAAGTTAAATAAAATAAATTATTTTAACGGCGATATATAATTTTAATGGTAAAATATTTTCAACTAAGTGTTTATTTTAAATAATAAGATTAAATAAGAGATTTAGTTTCGACTTAACTAGACAAAAGATATTTTGTATAGAAATAAATCTAAAAGACTTTATTTTATTTTCGAACGTTTCAATACGTGGTATATGGCGACCGGTTCCTCGAAAGACGTTCGAGTGAAGAGATCTTGGGTTGTGTTTACTTTAGCCCGAGCACGTGACGTGTTTATGGCTTGCGACCCAGCACACAAAGTACACTAGACAATAGATTTGTAGAGATTTGTAAATCGATAAAGTTATTACTAAAATGCTTTTACTAAATTTCTACTGAGTACTTCTCAGCTTACATAAAGCAAATGACATCAGCATAATTAATTTTACAATGCTAGGATTATAATACATTCATATGAAAGAAATATCTTCAGATTATGATGCTTAAGAACTAAATGAATTAATATGAAAGCGTGAGAATTTTTGTCGATTTAGGACTTAATTATTATAAATTTTATAATTTATGTAATTTTTAGCACAAAAATTTCACTAGTTAAATAAATTTTGCAATTTTTATTAGAAAAATTTTACTATTTAGATAAATTTTATAAATTTTCTGTAAAGTATTAAATGTTTGATAAGTTTTGAGTTTAAAGAAAATAAATTTATGGTTTCTTTAATCTTTACAGGAATAGACGTGGTGAATAATCACCTAATGCAAAATAATAAAACTTATAGAAATGATATAGAATATTTTAATAGTGGATAATAAACTTTTAGGATTTTAGTGAATTTGGTGAGTAGTCACCTAATAGTCACCTAGTAGTAATAGCAATAAATGAGAGATTGACTAAGAAAAATCTAGCGTGGTGGTTAACAACGGGGGATAGATCGAAGTGTCGATCACCGCTCAAGTTTTGAGGTTCGTAACCGCTCTTCCCCTCCTCGTATCGTCCTGTGACATCACGAGGGCTACACATTAATTAAGCTAGTGTCAGTAACGAAAATCTCGGGTGGTAGTTCGCGAGGCTGATAAAATCTGAATATTTTGCAGTGTCTCAATATATATATATATATATATATATATATATATATATATATATATATATATATATATATATATATATATATATATATATACACGATAAAACTCGGCTTGTCACGACGATAGCGTAGCCAATTTATGACGGATCTCGAGCAAACTCAACACACTTATTGTACAGATAGATACCGAAGTCAAATTCGAAGATGAGCTTAATCGGTCAAGTAATTTAGAAATGACAGGATATAAAAATTTTCAAAATTATGAAAATTTATATTTCTTCACATCCTTACTCGAATAACTGCATCTGAAAGCTCTTTAAATAAGATTTAATTTGAGTACCATTTCATATGTGAAGTCTCAAATTTATGTCCTATTCCGCTATGCCAATTATGAAATTTGCTATTGCACTGGTTGTTTTTTTAACTTCCCGCTAAGAAAATCAAAGATTTTCAAAAATCGGGAAGTTATTGTTTTCACCCCGTTTTGCAAAAATCGAGTTTTCATCAGATCTCGACGTTTGAAGGTCATAGGAAGCTTCCCTGACTATCCCCGCGAGGTTTTCAAGGTGTCTGTATGTATGTGTGTGTGTGTGTGTGTATGTGTGTGTGTGTGTGTGTGTGTGTGTGTGTGTGTGTGTGTGTGTGTGTGTGTGTGTGTGTGTGTGTGTGTGTGAAAGTATGTGAACCGCTTATAACTTTTGAACGGCTTGACCGATTTCATCGCGGTTGGTGCCATTCGAAAGAACTTGACCAAACTTAGATTTTGAAAACTATTTGGACCGATTCAGATCAATAGATTTTGAGAAATCTTAAAAAAACTGAAAAAAAAATTTTTTTCAATTGTGGTTTTTTTGGAATAACTTTTAAACGGCTTAAAGGTTCAATTCCAAAAACTAATCAGCTTTTAACCTCAAAAAACCACGTCGATCGCCACCAGTCCGGTCAAAATCGGTTGATTCATTCGAGAGATATCGTGAACGAAAGAAAACCGAAAAAAGTGTTTTTTCGGAATAACTTCGGAATAAACTCCAAAATTCCTAGCGCGATCAATTCAAAATTTAAGATTCTTTGTGAGGCTTAAAAAATTGCGTCGAATGCTTCTAACCACGTAAAAATCGGTTCATTCATTCAAAAGTTATTGTGGTTTAAAAATTCAAAAAATAGTGTCTTATTAAATCTCTATCAGACTTTTGAGCTCGAAGAGCTTTAAAGGATAGGAAAGCAATCTCTTTGAGCTCGGAAAGCTCAAAATAACCCATAAATTGTATTTCTGAGCTCGAAGAGCTTAAAAACGTCATTGGTGCAATTCTAAGCGCCTAAGTATGGAATTAGCGGGAAGTTACAGGGATGGCCTTCAGGGTCAACCGTTTTCCTAATTTTTTTTGTACATAATCCTAATAGTTTTTTTTCTATTTACTACAAAATCTACTTCCATTTCGGTTGCCGAATGGCCTTTTTTTAAATTAGATTACTCTATCAAGAACAAATAATAGAAATCATTAATACAAGATTTTCAGCGTGTAGTATTGGAGTATTTGTACATTAAATTAACGCTAATTTCCTGCTTCTACTTTGTTCTAAAAATTTAATATTTTTAATATTCTACAAATATAAATAATGCTGTGAAGCGGGAAAGAATAGGAGTTACAGTAATTATAATGTGAAGCGTTCCACATTCACGTTACAGGATATTGGTAGGAAAGGATTGAGAAAGGAATGTAGAGAGGATCATCTTAATGTGAGTTTATAGAATATGCGAGAAAAAATTATCAGCAAGCTCGGACTGAGATTCGAACCCAGAACCTTCCGAAGACATGTCGGCTACTCTACCATTTGAGCTATCCGGTCTATACTAAATTTCCTTTCGCTTATTCTATATATAGAATGTATATATACATTAAGCCACACCGTCCATCTTACGGCAAGCATTTTTATAAATATAAATAATGCTGTGAAGCGGGAAAGAATATTAAAAATTTAATAATGTTTGATTATATAAAATTGATTTCATTTGATGCACCCCGATGTATAGTTGTGAATGTTAATGTTATGTTTGTAACAATTGTATAAATTTTATATTTTCAAAAGGTACTAGCGGAGGGACCAAAAGAACAGCTCAAGCAACTATTGTCGTACAGCAACCGTCACTATCGTTAGACGCACCCGCTGCGACTATACTTCTTCGTCCTGACGTTGACGCTTGTCGTCGAGAAGAAAATATGAGACAATTGCTTGACGTTACTCAGACACTAACTCTTCAAGAGATTCACGACTTTGAAATGAGGTCAGTCACGTTGTTGCTTTCATCTTTATGATTTTATGAGTATATCGTTGAATTACTTCTGCAATAAACTACGTTACACTATTACTTGCTAAACTCCCGAATAGAAATTTTAATGTAAGACCTATAGGGTCCTCATTGGGTTGTCCAATAGGGACCACACATAGGGATGTAACGCATAGCCCTATTTGGCCCTCATTGGACAATTCCTCTTGGGTCCCAATAGGAAAATCCCCATCAGAACCCCATCTAAATTTTGAAAGAAAAAATATTTAAATTTTCGAAAAAATTAAAAATAATTCAGGATTAGATACTCATATCATATTAGAACTCATTAGTGAATTTTATCTCGGATTGAAATGGAATAATTGATTGAAAATATCATTGTCGTGAGTTGGGCTCGAACTTGCGTCTTTTAAATCCTCAGTCGTTCACGTTACCGCTGGTCCAAGCAGGAGTACTATTAAAGTGGATTATTATTTCGTATACATCAACTTAAGCGGTTTACTGAGACATTATCCATGATATACTAAAATTTAAGAAATTATTTTTTTCTATTTATTCACTTTAGTGACTTAAAAATACAATTTTTGTAGAAATTGAATAGAAAATTGAAACATTAAAAAAAAAACTTTACTGAAAAATGTAAAAAAATTGAACGAATCAAAAATAAAATTCTTTAAAACTGTCCGATTGATTTGGAATCCTTCTTATCCTAGCAAAAAAATTTTTTCTAGAAAATTAAAATTTTTTTGAAATGCAATTTTTTTTTTAATTTTCGGTAATTATTTACATGTAGGGTCAACCCCATATTGGGCCATAACTAGGTGAAAAATTACATTTTCGATTTTTTTTTATTCTGCTTGTTTTTACGGCGCATTTATGATGAAAAAATGTCGTGAAAGAAAAAAATAAAGGTTTTGATAGCTTTTTTGCCTTTGATATTTAGAAAAATTTTGGCTTTCATGTTCTTGGATAAAATTCCTATTTTATCTTTTTTTGATGTTTTTGATGTTTTTTTTTTTTTAAGTACATAAAGAAACGAACAATTTAAAAAACAATTGTTCAGTTTGATGAAAAAAAAAAAAAAAAATTAGGAAAACAGTTGACCCTGGAGGCCATCCTTGCAACTTCCCGCCAATTCTATACCTAAACGCTTGAAATTGCACTTATGACATTTTTGAGCTCTTCGAGCTCATAAATACAATTTGTGTATTATTTTGAGCTCTCCGAGCTCAAAAAAATAGCTTTTGTATGCTTTTGAACTCTTCGAACTCAAAAGTTTGATAACACACTATTTTTTTAATTTTCAAATCACAATGACTTTTGAATAAATGAACCGATTTTTACGCGGTTGGTGGCGTTCGACGCCGTTTTTTAAGCTTCATGAAGAATCTTCAAGTTTAAATTGATAGAACGAAATATTTCGGAGAAATTCCGAAAAAACACTTTTTTCGGTTTTTTTTCGTCAACGATAACTCACGAACGAATCAACCGATTTTGACTGGACTGGTGGCGATCGACGTGGTTTTTTGATGTTAAGAGCTGATTAGTTTTTGAAATTGATCAGTAAAGCCGTTTAAAAGGTATTCCAAAAAAACCCCAAATTTTTTTTTGTAGTTTTTTTGCGATTTCTCAAAATCTACCGGTCCGAATCGTTCCAAAGTATATTGAAAATCTAAGTTCAGTCACCCCTTTCGAATGGCATCAACCGCAATCAAATCGGTCACGCCGTTCAAAAGTTATGAGAGGTTTACATACATCCACACACACACACACACAGAGTGCCCATCCCCCAGAGTGCCCATCCTGCCCAGGAGTCAATGAAGATGCAGAGCACGTCTTCTTCGAGTGCCCACGTTTTTATCCACAGCGAAATGAGCTGGAGAATATCCTGAAGAGGAAAATCCAACCAGAGACAATAGTAGAAGCAATGCTGTCATCAGAGGCTGCCTGGAACGCCACAAACACGTTTGTCACGGGAGTCTTCTCAGACCTGCGGTCCATAGAAAGAAGAGGAGCGAATGACGCCAATAAGAAGGAGGAAAGAATAACACCTTAGCCACCAGAAGAAAGAGCAGTAGCTAGATCTTCCCCTCACGAAGTAATGCCTGACGGTGGTTTCCATGAGGGATTAGGGGAAAGAGGAAAAAGGGTTTAGGGTTTAGTGGGTAGGGTAGCTAGCGTCGAGTTTCAGTTTCACTGCGTCGAGTCGCTACATATCTAGGCCAAACAGCTACGCCTAAAATCCGTAAAAAGGATTCCCCCCCCTCTTAAAAAAAAAAACACACACACACACACACACATACATACATACATACATACAGACATACAGACACGATCGCGGGAATAGTCAGGGAGGTTCTTCCTAGAATCTCGAAACGTCGAGATTCGATGAAAACTCGAATTTCGTAAAACGGGGTGAAAACAATAACTTCCCGATTTTTAAAAATCTTCGATTTTCTTAGCGGGAAGTTAAAAATTTAAGACAGCTTTGCTTGGGTTGACCTCGTTTGTAAGTAATTACCAAATTTTCCTATATCGATAAAAATTTCATTATCAAAAATTTTAATTTTTTTACAACATAAATTCTTTTGCAAATGTGAATCTTCTCAAAAATTGAATATTCTTCAAAAATTGAATTTTTACATATTAATAATAAAAATTTTTTTCAATTAAAATTTTTTTTTGTAGTGAGAAGAAAAAATTTCACGTATGAATCTTGTTTCAACAACATAAAACTGTATTTCAGTCTAACAACTTAGTATTTGGATTTAATCTGAAATTGATCCCAAATTAATCTGGGATGACTCTGTTAAAAAAAACTCTGTATTCACTCCGTGCGCGAATTGCTCAATTAGTTCACTCCGAAACCCGAGTGATGGAATTAAATTTTAATTCGGATTAAAATTTTCTTTGAATTCATCCCAACTTGTTACAATTTATTTTTAATCTCGTAAAACTAAATTTTTTAAAATATAAAGTTATGTAAAATTTGATAAAGCTTAACTAAATTTTATTGTTTTTATTTAACAATATTGAATGAATTTTTTTCCTAATTCTTTTCTATACTTAACGGCTAATTTTTATTTGTATGTCTAATTAATTTACAGCAAATATATGCTAATAATATAAGCTCACATAATGCATTTGCAAGTGATGAATTGAAAAACTGATAGTTTTCCATTTCCACCCTAAGTATTCTCACTTTGGTCTCATATGAATCCCAAATAGAAAAAATTTCTAAAAATTTTGTTATTTCACATTGGGCATTCCCACTTTGATCCCACATGAATCCCAACTGGAAAAAAGTGCCAAAAATTTTTTATTTTCACGTCGGGTACCCTTAGTGGAAATGACGATCGGCCCGAGCTTGACCAAGGCTTGGTGCAATGCTCATTAACTCTGGGGCAAGCTTGAAATCCAAGCTTGGCCCAAGTCTGTCTAAGCATACAAATGATAACTTCCTGCCAAGACTGAATATCAATACTGTGCCAAGACTGAAAATAAGTATTGCGCGGACTGAAAATAAGTATTGTGCCAAGACTGAATTTTAGTATTGAGTCAATACCGATTTTCAAGTCTGACCTATGCCTGGTTACCAGGACTGGGCCACAGTTACTATTTAAGTCTGGCTCATGCCATTTGATAAAAAGTGATAAAAAGAAATTTTTTAATTGTAATTTTTTTTTATTTTAATTTTTATGCAGGGCTAACGCAAGTTTAGACCATTTGACTTTTTATTTAGATCTAATTTTTAATAATAATGGAAATAAAGTGAAAATTGCATTTGCCCCAACCGAGATTCGAACCCGCGCCACGCGCTTGCTAGACCGATAACTAACCCCTACGCCGTACAACCGATAAGTTGATCTACATCTCATCATTATTATAAGCTAAATCTATATGGTGACAGAGTGTGACGGTTTATTATTTTCATAATTTATGTTATTTAATATTGTGTTTTGATGAAAATTAACGATTTTTTAGAAATGTTTATAAATTCAAAAAAATATAAAAGTCCAGTCCTTATATTACTTTAGAATTTGTACATCGTTCTGTATACTTTTAATATTTTATTATAAATTTTAATGTTTAAAATTATCAATACTAAAAATTCCACTGTAAATTATTATATTTTAATTTTTTTAAGACCGTATCAATCTTGACGATATGTAATTTTTTTTGTTAAATAATAAATTTTCATAGTCCAGGATCCCTCGTACATTTTTGAAGTTGTTCTATTACTATTAAGCTAACTTTTAGTGTGTAGCTTCATTTTGCTGAGACGCCCAACAATTGCCTATAAGCAACCCTTGATTGTGGGACCTAACAGAGATAGCAAGGATACCACATGTCGATTTGGTGGTTCTCAAATATTTATGACTAACTTAATTTTTTTTTAAATCTTAAAATAATTATCTAATTTATTCGAAAAAATATTTGTCCTACAAAATTTATGGTTTGATCGATGAGTCCCCCCTTACCAACATGTATTGATAACGAGGTTATCATAAATTATTACTAACCAACTGATTTTTTTTTTTTACTTAGTTAAAATTTATATAATTTAACCTTCACATTGTCCTACAAATTGCGTGGTACGTTATCCCGGTCCTACAATGGAATATATATTTGAAATTCATGAAATTAAAAGTTTATTTATTTGCCGTGTCACAAAAAAAATGTTGACTTTTTGGTAGATTTTATTCAACAAGAAGTTGAAAAATTAATAATTGTAAACTGAAATTCAACAAAACATTAACAAATTGTTTAAGTGACGCTAAATAAATAATTAAAAAACAAAAGTGCCATTCGGCAGCCGAAATGGAAGTAGATTTCATTTTTTACTTATTAATTAAAATTACAATTAGATTTTAACATACGATTTTTTAACTTCCCGCTAAAAATCTCAGATTTTCAAAAATCGGGAATTTATTGTTTTCACCCCGTTTTGCAAAAATCGAGTTTTCATTAGATCTCGACATTTGAAGGTCACAGGAAGCTTCCCTGACTATCCCCGCGAGGTTGTCACTATGTCTGTATGTATGTGTGTGTGTGTGTGTGTGTGTGTGTGTGTGTGTGTGTGTGTGTGTGTGTGTGTGTGTTTTTTTTTTTGTAGGGGGGGGAATCCTTTTTACGGATTCTAGGCATAGCTGTTTGGCCTGGATATGTGGCGACTCGACGCAGCGTCATACTAACTCGACACTAACGCCCCTACCCACTAAACCCTAAACCCCTTTTCCTTCTTTCCTCTAATCCCTCATGGAAACCGCCGTCAGGCATTACTTCGTGAAGGGAGGATCTAGCTACTGCTCTTCCTTCTGGTGGCTAAGGTGTTAACTATCTTCCTTCTGTCTTCTGCTATTTGCTCTTTTTCTTTCGGTGGAACGCAAGTCTTTAAGGACTTCTGTTGCAAACGTGTTGGTAGCGTTCCAGGCAGCTTCTGATGACAACATTGCTTCTACTAGTGAATCTGGTTGCATTCTCTGGTTCAGGATCCTCTCCAGTTCTTCACGCTGTGGATCGAAACGAGGACATACAAAGAAGACGTGCTCCGCGTCTTCAGCAGCTCCTGGGCAGGACGGGCACTCCGAAGAGTCATCGTGCTTAAAGCGGTGTAGATACTCTCGAAAACACCCATGTCCCGACAACATCTGCGTAAGATAGTAATTGACCTCACCGTGATTCCGGTTAAGCCAAATGTCGACCCGAGGTATGAGACGGTGCGTCCACCTACCCTTCCCTGCAGCATCCCATTGTAGTTGCCATCGGCCTATGCTCTTTTGCCGTTCTTCAATTCTAAGTTCTTCCGGGCTCAGTGCAGTTGACCTTTTTCGTTGGTAAAGGGCCCGTCTTTCCTCTGCTAGAACTCTAAGAGGTAGGGTTCCAGCAATGACGCACACTGCTTCTTCTGATAGAGTGCGGAAGGCACTAGCTACTCGTAGGGCACTCTGTCGGTATATTGGTCCAGCTTTTCTCCATGATTCTTGGGTTTCCAGTGCATCAGCCCAAATGGATATTCCGTAAGTGAGCACTGATGTGACTACTGATGACAATAGTAGCCTCCTGCTCTGCATTGGGCCTCCGATGTTAGGCATCAGCCGTGCGAGACTAGCCCTCACTACTGACGCTTTGGCACTGACATGTTCCACCTGCTGTTTAAAGTTGAGTCGTGCATGCAGCATCACTCCCAGATAACGGATAAATGGTTGTGATGTGATTTCTCGGTCACCGACATTAATCTTAATTGTTTCAACTTCTTTTCGGCTGGTAATAAGCACTGCTTCGGTCTTCTGCTTGGCCAGTTGTAGGTTCACTGTATCCATCCACTGGTTGATCTTCTCAAAAGTGATGTCAAACAGATGTTGAATCTCGTCGAGGTGTTTGGCGACGATCACTGCGGCAACATCATCCGCATACGCTACCAGTTTGACACATCTTGGAAGCTTCAGTCTCAGGAGCCCGTCATACATGATATTCCACAGAAGTGGACCAAGAACAGAGCCCTGTGGCACACCACCGGTTATATCATACTCTTTTGGACCATTCTTTGTATCGTATTTCAGCACTCTATCTGTAAAATAGCTAATCACTAGTCTGCGAAGATATGTTGGCACGTTCTTCTCGTCGAGAGCTTGCATGATGCAGTCCCAATTAGCGGAATTGAAAGCATTTTTTATGTCCAAGGCAGCCACCAGGCAGTACTTCTTCGTTCCACCCATCCATCTAGTTCCTGCGATTGCCTCTTTGGCCGTATTAACAACCAGGTTGATCGCGTCCAGGGTTGATCGTCCTTTCCGGAATCCATACTGGTTGTCTGCCAAGAGTGGGTCGACTACTGCATCTATTCGCTGATGGATGATACGCTCAAATATCTTACCCGCCGTATCTAGCATGCAGAGTGGTCGGTAAGATGACGGTTCTTCTGGCGGTTTCTTTCCTTTAGGTAAAAGTACTAACCGTTGCTGTTTCCACTTACGAGGAAAAGTCCCCTCCTTGAGGCATGCGTTGTAAGCGTCTAGAAATAATGTTGGTGCTGCCTTTATGATGGTTTTCAAGGCTATATTAGGGATTCCGTCCAATCCCGGCGCTTTATTATTTCCTACCCGATTACAGGCCTCCAACAATTCTTCTTCAGTGACAGGTGGAATGTCGTCCAGTTCATCTTGCGTTGACTGATAATTGAGACTGTGTTGCTGTGGAAACAGCGCAGTGACGATTTTCTGAAGGAGTTGGGGACACGTAGGTGACGGCATTTGTTGTTTCTTCAGGTGCGTCATGACCACCTTATACGGCCGACCCCACACGTCTTTGTCGACCTCGTATATGAGCTCTTTCCAGCATCTTCTTTTGCTCTCTTTTATGGCCTTATTAAGTTCACGACGAGCTTATTTGTACTCTGCGATCAGCACTGCAGAGTAAGGTCGTTGATAGCCACGCTGTGATATTCTTCTCTTTCGATGACACTCTTTACGGAGGTTGCTGATATGATCATTCCACCAGTGTACCGCAGGTCTTGAATTCATAACACGTTTGCGAGGCATACTGGCATCACAAGCTTGTGTTACTGCATCATCAGAGCCTTAGTATGTTCTTCTGCACATCCAGTCTCTATCGGATCACTATCGAGGGCTATTAGCAATACTTCTGGGTCAAGAGATTTCACCTTCCAACCGACGGTGTTAAATTGCTTGATAGGCCCCCGGAGGTTCTGGTCGTTTGACGTTTCCCAGAGTATCGCATGATGGTCACTGGCAGTGTAGATGTCCAGTACCTTCCAGTTAGTGTTACCTTTAGCAAGGCTGGTACTGACAAAAGTGACGTCTACAATCGAGCTTGCGTCACCTTTGGTGTAGGTCGGCGTGTCACCACTGTTGAGCAAGACTACATCTAGTGTAGAAAGAGCTTCTAGCAGCTCTCTTCCTCGTGCATTAGTCTGCTTACTGCCCCAGTCCACTGCCCAGGCGTTAAAGTCCCCGGCTATCGCTACTGGATGATGTTGCTTCGCGTCCTCGGTCAGTCGATCCAAGAAGTCAGTAAACTCAGCAATTGAGAGGCTAGGTGGTGCGTAGCAGCTGTAAAAACGGATGCCATCTACTGATGCTGCTACAAAGCCAGCGCTGCCATTGGTAGCTACACTCTGGAAAGGGAGCTTACCACAAGCCCAGATCACAGCTTTCGTGGTGATATCCGTCTCCCAAGGTTGTCCAGCTAAATGTTTATATGGCTCCGATAAAAGCACAACGTCGAGCTTTAATTCCCGTACTGTCTGCATAAGCAGGTCATGCGCAGCTTCGCAGTGATTGATGTTAAGCTGCAGTATCCTCATGTTCGTTTATTTGTCAGCTTCTGGAGTGCTTCTTGGAAGACTGGACATCGGCCAGAACCAGACCGGTGAGCAGTGTCCTGAGAGCCAGGTTTTTCCGCACATAACGCACATTTCACTTTATTTTGGCATTGAGCAGCTTGATGACCTGTTTGCCCACATTTGATGCAAAGCCCAGATCGGTCGACTTCGCTTTTACATTGAGCAGTAGTGTGCCCAAAGTGCCAGCACTTATAGCATCGTAATGGTGTCTTAATTGCTCTGACACGGCAATTTACCCAGCCAATCCTTATTTTGCCTGTCTTTCCAAGTATCTTCTGCACTATTGCTGCTGGCAATCGTACCGAAGCAGTTTGAGTACCTCTGTAGGCCGGACGAATTTTAATGACATCTTCAGGTATTTCGTAGTCATTTCCAGCTGCCTCTTGTAAGGCCTTCCGGACATCGTCTTTAGTTGTTTCGTCGTCAATGTCCCGGATTTCAAGCTGTTCCTCTGGGCCTTTACAGATGACTTGCGCTTCTTCTTTAAGGATGCTCTTGATGGTCTTCAGCAAAGCTTGTCCTTTGTCTGCGGTCTTTCTGGAAAGCGTAATGAGCATATTCCCATCATTCGTCTTTTGAACCTTGTCAACGACGTCACGGGTCTGATCTGGTGGGACATCTTTTTAATCCGACGCAGTATCTCGGCATATTTTGCCTTCTCAACGGGTCGAATAATTAAGGCATCTGGTTTGGTGAATTTTCGCGGTTTTTCCCGCTTAGGCTCCGGCCGAGATTTGTTCTCCGGTTGTTTTGGTAACCGCTCTCTCGCTTGCTCCTTCTTCTCCTTCTTGGATTGGACCTTCTGCCATTCAGTCACCTCTTTTTTCCGGCGTTCTGCACTGCCGTGTTTTTCGGAGGGCTTGGTTTCAGGTCCTTTTTCTTCACAACTTGGCAGATCGTTGGGTCGGGAGAAGATCGATCTTTTCTCTTAGTTGACTTGCTGCTAGTTCTGATTCTGTCTTCCGCGACTGATTCACCGTCACCTTCGGCTCCAGTGTCCATTGCTTCTTCATTCACGATAGTTGCTTGAATGCTTCTCTCCGGTGTAGTGCGAGAAGTGCGTCGTACTGTTAAACACCATTCTTCATCAAGTTTCTTGAATCTCTGAGGGCATTGGCTACGCTGGTCGTCTTGGTCTTAATCTCCTTGTGGATATTGACCTTAGATTGATGAAGTCATTTAGCTCACTGGTCAGCTTTTCAAGGCGTTCAAACGCTTGCGACCGCTTCATTTCAGCGCTTGCTTCAATCGCTGCTTGTTGGGCATGAGGCCCGTTTTCACTATTGTTGTTTTCCTGAATTTTACTCATACTTTTAAATTCACCAGCGCATCGTACGGAGTGGAGCGGGTTGTCATAACTAGGAACGGGTGTACCCTCGGAGATAGTACTCCTACCCCAGTTCCCTGAGGCCTAGCCGACACTTAGCCAGCCCCGGAATACACGGACGGACTAGACTCGCTCGGATCGGTGAAGATTCCGATCTCTAACACTCACTGCGTACTTCCTGATCAAGGCCCGAAGTGGCTGGCTCCTGATCCACTGCTGCAACTTACACCTCGGCAGAGCAAGCTCACATCAGCCGTGGCCTGCATCATCGGAAACTACGACACGAGGTTCCGGTCACTCCCAGTGGGTCACAGCAGAGAACGATCGTCTTGTTAGGTCAGTTAGTGCGACCAACCCATTAAAGGGGAGTTTTGTCCACGGGAGCGTATTTTGTTTGGTTATTTTGCTTGGCTCCTACCCGCTGTACCTCATCAACTAAGAGATTAAGTGTCATCCAAGGACAGCGAGCGTTCTCCCATCCGCTCGGGGAGACGCGCCCGGTAGCAGTATCTCTTCTGCCCCGAGGTGTGTGTGTGTGTGTGTGTGTGTGTGTGTGTGTGTGTGTGTGTGTGTGTGTGTGTGTGTGTGTGTGTGTGTGTGTGTGTGTGTGTGTAAGTATGTGAATCACTTATAACTTTTGAACGGTTGAACCGATTTCATCGCGGTTGGTGCCATTCGAAAGGGCTTCGCCAAACTTAGATTTCCTGAGATTTTGAACCGATTCGGACCGATAGATTTTGAGAAATTTTGAAAAATCTCAAAAAAAATTAGAAAAAAATCATTTTTGAAAGTGGTTTTTTTGGAATATCTTTTAAACGGCTCGATCGATCAATTTTAAAAACTAATCAGCTCTTAACGTCAAAAAACCACTCCGATCGGCGCTAATCCGGTCAAAATCGGTTGATTCGTTCGAGAGATAGCGTGAACGAAATAAAACCGAAAAAAACCGAAAAAACTGTTTTTTTCACATAACTTCGTCATTTCTTCTCGGATTGTTTTTGATGATATAAAATAATTTCAGAAGTTAAAAAACCGCGTCGATTGCCGCCGAAAACGTGGAAATCGGTTGATTAGTTCGAGAGATATCCTCGACGAAATATTTGGAAATAAGGATTTTTTCAACATAACTTCGACATTTTTTGGAATAACTTTCAAACAGCTCTACCGATCGATTCCAAAAACTAATCAGCTCTTAACATCATAAAACCACGTCGATTGCCACCAAGCTGGTCAAAATCGGTTGATTCGTTCGAGAGATATCGTGAACGAAAGAAAACCGAAAAAAGTGTTTTTTCAGAGTTACTCCGAAATTTCTAGTTTGACCAATTGAAACTTAGAAATTATTTATAAGGCTTAAAAAACTACGTAGAATGCCGCCAACCGCGTAAAAATCGGTTCATTCATTCAAAAGTTATTGCGGTATGAACATTCAAAAAATAGTGTTCCATGAAACTTCTATCAGACTTTTGAGCTCAAAGAGCTCAAAAGCATAGAAAAGGTATCTTTTTGAGCTCGGAGAGCTTAAAACAACACACAGATTGTACTTTTGAGCTCGAAGAGCTCAAAAAAGCGGCCAGGTATTAACGGAATTAGCGGGAAGTTGCAGGGATGGCCTTTAGGGTCAACCGTTTTCCTAATTTTTTTTTGTAATCATTAGACTGAAAGTTTACACAGTTATTATATAAAATTTATTATAATATATTATAACTTTATTTTAGACTCAGATAGTTTTTTTCGACTATTAAATTTGCTTTCAGAATGTTTTTATCTCTCAGATTTTACTGATAAATAAAAAAAAAAGGGAAAGAATTATTGTACTTCAATACTTTTCAATCAGTTTTATTTAGACAAAACGACTGCAAGAGTAAAATTTTTTAAAAATGATCATAAGATGAATATTTTTTGTTTTAGAAAAAAATGAATGCACATTAATTGAAGCTTAATTTCTAAGCTTTCAGATGCATTTTACAGAAATCGAATATCTCGACGTATTCAAAAGTTATTTGAAGAAAAAGTAGTGAAAATCTTCTTTTTTGAGAGAAAAGAGAAGAAGTGAAGAGATTTACTGAAGATATTTGGCTTTCTTGTAAAACTTATCTGTCTGCTCGAAAGCATCATCAACATAAATATCGAGATGTTATATTGCCTGAAGATTGAAGTGACGAAGTAATAGGTTATCATTCCTCTTGTTACAAAAAATTTCGAGTGAAATCTAAATATTTACCTTATAAAAGGTAAGTCGATTGAATATTCTTTTACTTAATTTTTAAAATAATTTATTAAGATTATATTTTCAAGTAATTATGTAAAATCGAGCAATCAACCGTTGGAGAATTCGGGTATGTTCGGAAATGCTCGATTCTTCTCAGGAATACTTAATAATTACGTCACTGAAATGAGCAGACACTTGAAAATTTTTTGGTATTTCTTGAGAAATATACTAGGTCTAGAAAATTATTTTTAGAAAATTACATTTATAATTTTTCAGAGCTTCTGAAGATAAAAATTTTTAAATGATTTTTTTTTAGTATAATTTATTTATTAAAAAAATTCTAAAAATTATTAAATGTCTCTCAATTTCAGTATCATTAATAATTACATTATCCATCGCTATGCAATATTTATACTAAATTTTTTATCAATTAAATTTATGTTCTTGTATGACTATTTTACTAAATATTAATTTAATATTCTCAAACAATTTTCAATTTTTTTAAATAATTTCTCATTCACAGCACTGAGCCAGCTTCACCATCATCAGCGTCTCAATCTACTGGAATTATTAATTCATCGATATCTTTAACGTCTGCTCCAAATATAGAACCGGACCCATTGCCATGTACTTCACGGTTAGTTTATAAAATAATTTTTTTTATTTATTAGTAATTGTTTATTTTTCAAAACAATTTCATCTGAATCTACTGTTTTTGAAATGATGCCATCACAATTTTTTTTTCAATTATTTTTTTGTATAAATACAAATCTCTAGAAAGCTTTTTGAAATTTTTTATTTATTTTTTAATTATAAAATTACTTTGCTCTTATTGTTTACAGAAATATTGACCAGAATTCGACATTAATTAATGATGAAACCAGTAGTCTTGAAGATTTAGATAGTACTGTTGAGGAGGACAATTTAAATTATCAAGCGGATGTACAAAGTTTTGAAAATGATGAGTCTGCAGAGAAATGTTCTTTTTGTCAAAAAGTTAAAAAAAACGTAAAGGGCGACAAATATACTGTCGTAAAATTAAAAATAAAATACCATTTCTGGAAAAAATTAAAAACTATTTTACAGAACTGGGCGATATAGAAATGTTGCAGAAAATTCAAGAAGAAAAAAATTCTGTTGATGATACTTTTTTGGCGTATCACAATATATGTAATTTGAATAACTTTGCCAAATACCAAAGGAAAATGAATCTACCTCCAACGAATAATTGGGCCACGAAACGAGATGTCCATAAAATTGCCAGAGAACGCTTGATTAATTATATTCCGCAAGAAATTATTACAAATCGACGACCGATGTCATTAGCTCACTTGAAATATTGTTATGCTGAATTTGTAACAGAATATTATGAACAAGCAAATTTAGAAGCTACTACATTTAGCAATCAAGCTCTCAAGGACTACATAAAAACTCAATTAAAACACCAAATATCATTGGTCAATATTTCAAATCAACAATTTTTAATATCATCGGAAATAGATATTGAAACAATCGATGATGAAGAAATCAATGATATATTGTTTGAACAAGAAGTAAAAGATTTCGCTTTGAAATATCGAAAAAATATATCAAAATTAAAAAGAAAACCTCGAACAGATTTCATCGATAGTGAAGTATTAAATGAAGGAGAGTAAGATGTTCCAAAATGGTTGGATATATTTTGGACAACTGCTTTGAGCGGTATTGGCAAAGAACGCTGCGATCGGGTTCGGAAATTGTTTTCATATTATTCGCAGGACTCTATCTACAGCATTACAAGAGGTTTTATTAAACCGCAAAAGCATATTTCATTGGGTATAACCATAAAAAGCCTCACGGGAAGCAAAAAAGTCGTGGATATATTAAGCAGGCAAGGTTATACTGCATCACCTATCCAAGTATACTGGAATTGGAGGCGTCTGCTGCATATTCTTGTGTTTCTAATAATCCGAACAAAAACAGTTTCACTGTAAAAAAATCGCGCCAAGTCCACGTTCATAAGACTATTAAGAAAAAAAAAATTTGTTTTTTCTTTACAAAAATATATAAAATAAAAAAATAAAAAAATCCAAGTAACCGATATGATTGTTTATGATTTTCGGAAGTTAAAAAAAATTTTGTTATAAATTTAAAAATTAAAAAAAAAATTTGGAACGTATTTAGTGTGCTCGGTCGCAAAATATTTTACTTTTAATGAAATTCGTAAAATCTATTTACTAGGACTTTAAAAAAATTGAAATACACAATGACGTACACCAAGTACGTTCCAAAATTTTTTTCTTAATTTTTAAATTTATAACAAAATTTTTTTTAACTTCCGAAAATCATAAACAATCATATCGGTTACTTGGATTTTTTTATTTTTTTATTTTATATATTTTTGTAAAGAAAAAAACAAATTTTTTTTTTCTTAATAGTCTTATGAACGTGAACTTGGCGGGATTTTTTTACAGTGAAACTGTTTTTGTTCGGATTTTAGTATTTTTTGTAATTATAATAAAAATTTACAATTGGTACCAACTTAAATCTGGCGTTGGTTGCATTTTTTATAGCAAATTATCCCCTTGAAACTACAGTTTATGTAAAAATAATTCCAGCGCACCCTGACGGGTGTAGATACAAGCTGTGAAATATCTTTTTTTAACTGTAGTTTCCCATCTAATGAAGGATTACTATGCATTCTCGAATTATTTAGTTTGTGGCAGATCACTTTGCCCATCGAAAAAAAGTCAGGATCGAAATTTTTGCGTTGCTATAGTTTGTGCTGATTAAATTTAATAATTTCAAGTAGATTAATTGTTATAAGTGAATATAATTAATTAATAACAGTCAAATAAAGTATAAATTACTGTTATAATATACAATTTAGGAAAAAAAAGTACCGTAGAATTAAATAAAAATTTGCAACCTCAAAATAACCGTTCTGCTTACAGTAAACACAGTCGGTAGTCTGGCGCTCCGTTTACAGCAGATTTGAACGGAACTTGGCGCCAGATTCTACCGAATCTGTGGATCAATTGTGTCCTTCTGGCATTCAACCAACTTATATATTATCATCTGGAGTAGCGTGTGATAATTTTGACCGATTTGTAGAGACAAGCTCGGGCAAAAATACCTTGCATGATACTGTGGGTATTATTTATCAAAATATCCCTACTGAAGAAAAATTAAACATCATCAAAAGGAACGATGCATCTACCGAAGTTCAACGGAATTCATCAATTAATGTTCGTGATTTGGCTGGCCGTCGAAAACGTTCGTTCGGGAACAGTCATTTGAAAATATACCGTATGCGAAGCAACGTCATCCAGAATTTTGGCGTAATAGTGTAGCGTCACCTGACGAACTACAAAATTAACTAATTTTCAACATAGATATTTTACACAGGTACTTTCCCATAGCTTACAACTTTCAAACACGCCATTGTAAGTAGAAAATAATGCCAAAATTTTAAAAGATGACAGTAGATCCAAAAGGTTGAGTATTTAACGCAAATTAATAATTCACCCACGGATCCAGCTGTTGTTAAAGAGACGATGCGAAGAAGTTTGCAAATCGCTTCGGAATGCCAGAAAAATTTCTTCAGCGTTACTTACGATTTAGACATGGCAAAAATTGCTTTACGGATACAGAGTGCGAAGGATGAATTCCAAAAACTTTTCATTAATTTTGGATCTTTCCATATAATGTGATCATTCATGAAAGCCATCGGAAAATTTATAAGTGGATCTGGGTTAACAAATATTCTTATAGATAGCGAAATTTTTGTCAGTGGTTCTATCAGTTCGTTTTTAAGTGGAAAACACTTTAATCGATGCAGAAAAATTCATCCTCAACTTTCTCTTGCTTTGCAGATTTTGCATTTGGAAAGGTTTTTACAACAACATAATCAGTACCTGGACAATATTAGAAAATACTAAGAAATATTTAATGAACAACAGAATGATGACCCACAATTAACGAATGAGAATTTAAAAATATTATTTAACAAATATGAAGAGTATAAAAATGCAACTTTAAATGGAAGGCATGGTAAAACACTTCAAATTTATTTAATTTACACAAGATTAGTTGAATATTATCTTCAATTAGAATATAGTATTCGTATAGGCGACTTTAATTTGTTTGTACATACTTTATCGACTTATCCCAATAAATATACCTTGCATAACTATGGTGATTCATTGAAAAAAAAACATTTGTTATTTTCGGTAAAGTATGTACAAGCTACACAAAACTACTAAATAAAAAAAACTAGTAAATATTGAAACGACACATCCCGGATTGCTTGATGATTGTCAAAAGTGTTTCTTGGGCATTCGAAGAACAATGAAACCGTTTTCAAGAATTCCAGTTGATTTAACGCTCTAACAAACGATGCTGATGCTGCTTCTAGAGCTTCTGGAATTATTAACATCACAAATTCGTCCTCTGTAAAACAAAAATGGTTAATCACTCATTCACTACGTACAAGTGTTATATCTAAAATGATAGAATTTTGTAATATGAAATCAACAGATGATATTACAAAAGATTTAAAAAAGTCAACAATTAATAAATCTACAAAAAACTTAGACGTAATGATGCAACTAATAAAGCAGTATACCAACCCTTTTGCACCAGAAGTATCAGAAGATCATCTTTACAATATTTTGGAAGGTCAGTCGGTGAACGATGAAATATATAAATTTTTATCATCAGTTGAAATCGAGGGTGAAAAACAACAAAAAAATTTCATTGCTAAGACTCGAGTAACACTAGATAGGTTTGATAAAGCCATTGCCAAAAATAAAATAATTAATTTTGAGTACAAAAATACGCAAAAAGTAAAAATTAATGGAAAAGTGAAAGAAGTTAAGATCCAAAAAGATGTTTTTGATCGTCTACTCTATGCGTCACTAACAAATAAAATTGATATAGAAAAAACATTGTTATCCTCTAGCTCCTATTCCATTTTTACTCTGTCATACTAATGGAACAATTTACAAGACCTCCAAATCTGTGGTTATTGATGAACTATTAGAATATCAAACTGGAATAGTAAATCCTCCAGAGGCAGACATTCACTTAGTTGATGGATTTTGTTTATTACATACGTTGAAGAACCTTTCCAGCAAATATGGTAAAATCTCGATGCATATATTAAAAATGCTTACATATAATAGAAAAGAAGTACATATCATATTTGACAAATACAAAAAACCCAGTATTAATGACTTTAAACATGATCTGAGAGGTGAAGAGGACACACAGTATGACGTAATACGTAAAGACAATAATCGTCCTGCTGATTTCTGCAAATTATTGAGGAGCAACAACTTTAAAGAAAAATTTGTAGAATTTTTAATTGATGATTGGACAAGGGAAAAATTTATTACATTGATTACGGAAAGACTATTAAACTTAATTATGATCAATATTACTCTTATGAGGTGTCTAGTGGAAATAAAATAAAAAGAGTCATTGACTATAACCTCTTTTGTTATCATCAAGAAGCTTCAACCAAAATTGTATACCACATTTGTCGATTACATACTAACTATCGTGTGCAGATACATTGTACAGATTCTGATATACCAATAATAATGTTGGCAAATTTTAAGCATTTAAAAGATAACATTGAAATAATAATTAATTTAAGCATGAGTAAAAAAAAAATGTACTTGAACATAATCGAAATTTATGCCAAGCTTGGAGATCAATTATCTTGTTTACTCGCCATATGCCATATTTTTACAGGGAATGATTACAATCCTGCTTTCTTCTGTAAAGAAAAAAAGAGACCATTTAGTATTTTAATGAAAAATAAAAATTTTCAAGAAGCTTTTATTAAACGCCTACGAATTGAAAATTCAGCATTAATAACATCGAATGAGGTTGTTAAAATTATTGAAGAGTATGTATGCAGAGTATATTTATTAAAAACAAAAAATGACATCAATAGAGGACGGTATGAGTTGTTTGAAAAAGGGTATGAATCCAAAAATGAAAGTGAAGAAATTTTAAAACAAAAAATCGTAGGATATAATCCTCCCAGTTTGCCACCAACAAAACAAGAATTACTGCAATAAATTAAAAGAACTGTATTCATCTGCAATGTATGGTGTAATGCACACATGCGGTGTCCCACGGAAAAATTGCCAGAATATTTTGGATGGACAATAATTGATGGCAAATATAAATATTATTGGTTTGATGGTCCCCAAAGTCGATCTTTTGAAGAATTATCGTCTGACATGCAAGGTACCCTATTAATAATATTGTTATTTATCGATTAATTATTTATTATTACATCATTTACTTAATTTTATCATGTTATTACAGAATTAGATGTCACGAGTGAGGAAAGTGAAACAGATAGAGATGACAGCGACGTTAGTAGCGAAGACTATGAGGATTTATCAAATAAATCTGATGAAGATTAATTTTTCTTTTTATATACATAAATTTACAAATTTTTGTATCTAGTTTTTAAAAAAAATAAAGTTTTTTAAATTAAAAAAAAAGATTTAGGGGCATTCCATGGTGACTGGTGGGATATTTGACTGGAATTTTATCAATTACTAGCTAACCCGGCAAACGTTGTTTTGCCATGTATGTTATTTCAAGAAAACATTTTTTTTATTCAATGAAAAGAACTATCTTATGTAAGTGTGCGGGGATATATTTATAATCGAAAGCGTTATAAACAATAAAAGTATGTTTTATTTAGGTTGATAAATTAATCTTTATTAAAGTAACGAATATATTTTAAATTACAATCCTTGATAGCTATTTAAACATCAAAAATAATTATTCATATTTTTACTATCAATTATGGCAGTTGAAAAAAAAAAAATTAATCTCTCAGCGAAATAGAGTGTACAATATTCTTGGTTAGTCCGTCTTTAGCCAACACAAACAAACTGGATGGTTTTCCTACGCGAGAACATGCTACATATAGTTGTCCGTGAGAAAAGCACGGTGTTTCTAAATCTAAGCCACATACAGACAATGTTTGTCCTTGTGACTTATTGATCGTCATAGCGAATGCCAATCTAATTGGGAATTGAGTGCGTTTGAATTCAATTGGCACATCTGTGGGAATCATAGGGATTCGTGGCAGCAACACATTCTCGCCTTGAAACTTGCCATTCAAGATGATGGCTTCAATAACGTTTTTCATTAATTTTTTAATGACTAATCGTGTGCCATTACATAGCTGTGGTGGGTTCAAGTTACGAAGCAGAATAATCGGAGATCCAACCTTTAATTATAAATGATGTGGTGGCTTGCCTGGCAAATCCAATGAATTTAAAAACTCAATTGGATAATTCACAATCTGGTTGGTATCGCAAACTGCATCGATAGATTTGTATGACACCAAGTCCCCAGGAAACTGCTGTTGTATTTTTGAATTTAACCCATTGACGTCCACATTTTTAGCTGTCAAGATCGCTCTTTCTGCCAGCCACTTATGATTTTCATATTGTGTATGTACATCGGGAAATATGTGATCGATAAGAGTATTGCGAGTCGATGATTGTGCAGAAGTTCGTCTGTAATTTCATGCATCCAGTATTTTCATGTACAGAAACTTTCCCATCGCCAATATCTAACAGTTGTTTAGAGAATGTTTCGGCGGATGAATCCTGAAGCATTTGAACGCGCATGTTCACCGTAAGTTGTACTTTTTCATAATTACGCCACAGTCGCGATGATTTTAAGCAAGCGTTAATTTCATCAGCCCACGTTGAACGTGGAATAACAGGAAGTGTTTGTCTGAAATCACTTGAAAGGAGTAACAAAGTGCCGCCAAATAGTTTATCGTTGTTTTTTATTGTAACGGGTGTTTTAATTCCCGCTCATTTGGCCCTTAGTAAAATTTAACAACAACAATATATTCAACAATTGACTCTAAGATTTACCAGGGCGCCACCAGGATTACTTTCTCGGTTCCTGGAACCAGATACCAGAGCTGATTCTATTAATCTACAGGGAAGAGAGAGTTGGGGGAAGGTGGTTCTGAAAATGAATAAATTTTTATTTAACAACGGTACCAAAATTTATAAACAAAAGAATTTAACAACTCGTGCGCTTGCACGTACACACACTCACTTACAACTAACTCACTTAATGCTACAACTTATTACTACTCTCCTCAACTCAACGCTACCGCTTTGTCACCCCGCAAAGAGACTAATCGTATGCAAAGGCTCGTTAACTCGGCTCACGAAAGTAGTCGACCCAGTGACTAAACGTAGACCGATGTCCTCCCGTGAGCTTACAAAAAAATTTACTTAATCCCACAGTACCCTCTTATGGAGCGACTATACTGTGGTTGCTACCTTACTACCGCTGTACCCCACTTGGCGTCTATACAACGGCTTCTAATTCGGCTCACCAAAGTAGTCGACCCAGTGACTAAACGTAGACCGATGTCCTCCCGCGAGCTTACAAAAAAATTTACTTAATCCCACAGTACCCTCTTATGGAGCGACTATACTGTGGTTTCTACCTTACTACCGCTGTACCCCACTTGGCGTCTATACAACGGCTTCTAATTCGGCTCACGAAAGTAGTCGACCCAGTGACTAAACGTAGACCGATGTCCTCCCGCGAGCTTACAAAAAAATTTACTTAATCCCACAGTACCCTCTTATGGAGCGACTATACTGTGGTTTCTACCTTACTACCGCTGTACCCCACTTGGCGTCTATACAACGGCTTCTACGCCAGCGAAACACCTCGCAAAGAGACTAATCGTATGCGAAGAAACGCTGGTAGCACTCGGCCACTCACAACCCACTCTTCTCCACACACACTGACTCTACTTTACTTTTGACTAATTAAAATTTTACAAAATTAACTCCAAAAATTTACAACGTTGATTTTATCACTAAAATTCCTTCAGTCATTAGCTCGAGATTAAAATCGTAAACAATTTTCACAATTAATAATTACTACTTAAAATTTCTGACTTAAAAATCGACGCCTAAACTTATTTCAAAATTACCACGAGTTTAATACTCAGTACATTGTATAATCCTCAGAATATTCTCTATAAAATTAACTAAATTTCTCGGACGTAATCCACACAATAAATAGTTTTATAACAATTTCTACCGGAATAATGGTAATAAATTTTACTTATTATAATTTTCACAGGCTTCAATTTCAATATAAGATTCAACCACGTGAAATGTCCGACTAGACAATTATTATTATTGTTATTGTCGACTGGATAATTAATTAACAACAATTTTATATCGATGTAAAAATAAATTCCGAAAATCATCCGCGGTTATTTCAATTTCTAATTTCGTCGCAATTTTCTCGATACTTAATTTTCCAATAATAATTTTAGTCTTCCATAGTTCAATATATAAATAACCACGTGGAATTTTTCGATTTATAAATAATTAAGAAAACAATTTGTCTCAATATAAAATAAATTCACGAAAAATTATCCACGGTTAATTCGATCTCAATTGCGTCGAAACTCAGTAGCCGATTCTCAATAAATTATATTAAATAAATAATACTTTTTTTGTAACAAATAATATTAATAAATGATAATTCAATTGTTATAATTTATAACAATAGTCCAGTTGTTAATATTGTAAATTTACTGCGTCACAAAATTCTCAAGGAATTTGCGCGCTCAAAATGCACTCCGTTGTTCGTTACAGCGTACTAAGCTCGACCTCGGGTACCGAAGCTTGACCAGTCGTGAGTTGCTGATTGGAACAATTCTCGATGTTCAGAAATTAATTAAATTTAATTAATCAAAAGATGAATTTAATTTAGCCAATCTTAAGATGTTAATAATCATTAACCAGCTGAATTAACAATTTAGATACTCACGACCTAAACCCAGGAGGTCTAGAACATTCCTCAGGTGTGAAATCCCCAGGAGGAATTGCTCACAAGCTAACAAATTAAATTGATTAAAATAATTAATTATTATTAAGCAAAATTATTAAACAATTGAATTATCCAAACTTGAATAAATAAAATGAGAAGTAGTGTGTTTGATGAGCCGGGTATATGGCCCCAAGGCTCATCATTACCAAAATCCAATACCTGGTGTAAATTTGGTTGAAGAAACTCTATGGTTGATACTCGCTTCCTTCTTTGGACTTCTTGATGTTACTCGTTCCAACACTTTACTACTTCCCGGACACCACGCATGGCTCGTCTATATAACGACCCCAAAAATACCCCCTCCTGCTCTCTCTCTAGGCCCGAAGATCGATGCGCTCAAATGCTAGTCGAAAAGTTATCGATCTCTGGCGACTTATCGATTAAGGGTAATTTACCCTGTTACATTATATCCTTTAATGTCCTATCCAATGCCTCAAGCGAATGTTTGTGTGCCATAGTGCATTCATCCCAGATAATAATTTTACATTGTTTTATCACTGTGGCCATAGACGATTGTTTTTTTATGTTGCACACTGCATCTGGATTATTTTGAATGTTCAACGGCAGCTTAAATGCTGAATGAGCTGTTCTGCCTCCATCTAATAAAGTAGCTGCAATGCCAGAAGATGCAACGGCCAATGCGATGCCATTTTTTGATCGTATTTCGGCAAGAAGTAGCGAAATAAGGAATGCTTTGCCAGTTCCACCTGGTGCATCTAAAAAAAAGAATCCTCCTTGTCCTGCCGAAACTGCCAGCATGATGCGGTCGTAGATAATTTTTTGTTCATCATTTAGTAGTGGAACATTGCGACTAACAATGCTTGCCATTTCTACAGTATCGTACCGTAGTTCACGATTCATATCTGTGTTGAGTAAATCAGATGCACTTCGATTCGGTGAGCTCATACCGAAATGACTGATTGGTAAATTCGCAATAGCAATGCAAAGATCCTCGATAGCAATCAATGCTTCATTGTACATTGCATCACTGAATGATATTGCTAGATCGTTGCACCTTGTACGATGTCGATACAATATATCATCAGTCATTGAATCTTTGTGATTATCCCACAACATTTGTGCTCGGGCCGGAAAACATGTAGTCAATACTATAGCAAATAGTAGACGAATTTGTTTTCCTGTGCAGTTTAATGCTGCTTCAGCAAGCATACTGTCCCAATGGTTGTCTTCTTCTAGCAAGCCTAGAGCAAGGCATGCATCTTTATACGTAGGATACTGTTGTCCATCTACCTTCCGTATATCTTGAAATGACAATGGTCCGGTGACATTAACTAACAATAGTCGCAGATAAAAGCACTCAGTTTGCCTTGGATTGACTGTATATACACGACCCAAATTATTTGATTTGAATAAACCAGGGCACGGATCAACTGGTATCCCTTTCTTACGGGGCATCGATTGTTTCGACTGAGTCCATGTAAAATACCGTGGAACTTCAGAATAGTGCAGTGTTTGTGCGAAGGCACCAAAAGCATCCGCACGATTTCACAGTTCAAAAAATTCGGTGAGCGTAGTTTTTGGTGGATTTATAGCACGATCAAGCGCTGTATCGTTGGTGAAATATACGCGCTGGCCGTTTTCAAGATGGACAGCTAAATGGATAACTGCTGGATTCCGTTCATGAATTGGGAAACCGAAAATGCGCCAGACAGCTTCATTGGAACTGATATACCTGCCAATTTGGTAAATCGTAATTTCATCATTTTCATAAACTGGAGGAGAATGAACATTAGTATTTTCAACCCTAAATACAGCCATATCACTTCTTTTATGTATATATTTGCAAATATACATGATACTCTTCACCGAACTGCATAACTCAACATTAATATGAGCATCGAATGTTTTGCTCAGCAAAGGTGAATATGGTACCACCCAACGATTATCAATGTCGATATCTGCCTTGTTGATAGTTTTAATGAAAGATTGTCCGCCATTTTCAGTACATCTTCGACGATATATTGGATATCCGTCAACATTTGTGACCGTATCGTTAGTAAAATCTTTAGGAAAACGCTTTGTACATTTTCCGTCCACCATGTAAGGTGATGAAGGATTCAGATTTCCGCACGGACCATGAATCATGTTTGTAGTAACAATATCAAATAGTAATTGATCAGTAGACGGATCTGGAATCTCTGCAGAAATCAAACTATGGATGTCATCAGCACGTATTTTGTCGACCAACCAAATTAAAATGTGAGCATGAGGTAATCCACGCTTTTGCCACTCAACTGAATACATCCAACAACGTGTGGGGCAAAATACATGCAATTTGGTAATAAAGTTGATTAAAGACTTTAATTTTTGTTTAAACACACGTGCTGTAATGTCATGACGATGTATTGCATGTTGTCCTGGTAATAGCAACGATGTAATTTCCGGCCATTTTGGATTACATGTAAAAGTAATAAAAAAACACGGTCGTCCATATTCACGCACGAAAGTCATAGCATCCTGTATGTATTCTTGCATGTGACGTGGACTACCTATGTACGATGATGGTAAGATAACAGAGTTACCAATTTCGGCAGTGTCAGCGTTATTCGCAATAGCATCTCGCAAGTGAATATATTCTTCCGCACGCAGCTTCTGTTGATTATATGGCAAGTATCTTAGTCGTTCACTCTCTATCTTCACATAGATGTCGACCATAAATTGTTGGCAAAGCTCACGACATCGTCAAATGATGTTGTCTCGGCCGGGTCTAATCATTAAACGATATGAATAAAAATCCTTCGAGCTAACGTTCTTATTTGTTTCAGCTCCTGTAATAATATATATTTAAATTAATTGAAGATTTATTCTTTAATAATAAAATAATTATGTTGTTAATAATGAAAGAATTACCTGTTACGGGATCTCGTTGTTTAATGTTTACACAATATCCATCTTGTCCCTTCCAGAAAATTAGTGGATATTGGAGAGCGTCATATGAACGATGGGTATCACTGATGAACTGAAGATCATTATTTCTTCTTCGAATCACGATTTGTCGCGTAGCTGTACGGTCGCCAACCATGATTCCAGCAACGTCTTCAACAACAGGTGCGTTGAATCTACGTACATGCTCTCCAGCTGGTGTTCTATCAGGATTGATAACAATAGCGTGATTGTCACTTTGTAGCTTGTGCATGTGTGCTTTGAAAAATTTTAATAATTCATTGTGCTCATTTAACAGAGCGTCTAGCTCACTGACGATACGCCTGGCAAAAGGTGAATTAAGATTATGGAAGTCGCAACGTGCATCCACTCGATTGGCGAGTGCACGTTCGGAGTCCTCGCCACCCATAAAGTATATTTGTAAAAATTTATGAGATTCGTTTGGCATTGGCAGCAATGAGCCCACTTTGTGATAAACTTGGCCTTTGATTTTAAACGTGGAATTAAATTGTTGACCGTTTGCTGCAACATAGCTAACTATTTCTGTTGCTCCAAACGATGTCATTTGGAAACATGAATTGAATGTGCGAATTGACTTCAGGAATAGGCTAGAATATGGATCAGTACCAATAAGTAAACCGTGCAATGGCTCAGGTGGTGTTTCAATTTCGGTTAGTTGTACTTTTCCTGATGAGCAACACATCCCAAGTGGCTCATTTTTAAATTTAAGTGCATGACAATGCGGGCATTCCTTCTCCAAAGTACCAATAACCACTTTGGAATGAGCATAATATTCAACATCAGGCTCGTACTGTAATGCTAGTCAAAGAAATGAATTTGACGTAAATGCTCGATGAACTTGTTGGCGTTGTTGGTCAATTCCTCTATGTCTGTCGACTATGAGTCTGCGAGTTTGTCTTCGTTCTAGTTGTCTTTGTTGATTTCGTTCATCTCGTGCCTCTTGTGATCGTTGTTCACGTAACTGCGACACTCTCGCACGCAAATTTGCATTGTCTTCTTGAATTTGTTCGTTTGATCTTCGTGCTCTTAAATCTTGCATGACTCTGGAACTGCTCGTTCGACAACTCAAATTGGCCCCTTTGCGCTTTTTTGGCATTGCTGACTGTACGTAGAACATATAAATGAATGAAGTTAAAAAACTGAAACGGGTAAAAAAATTTGTTTATATTTGATAAGCTTTATCAACTGTTAATAAATGATTTTTTAACATCATAGGATTTAATAAATATTTATGAACAGTCAAATTTATTAAGTACAATTTACAAATTGTTAATAAATATTTATTAATGGTTAATTAATATTTGTTAACTGTCAACAAATATTTAGTTAATATAAAAAGCAATATTACCAATTTCTTTAGACACATTTTATAACTCTATAGCTGAAATACATGATAATAATTCAATTCACAAAATAAATTAACGTTTTTAATATATAAATGACATATATAAGTATAAAAAATCTGTAAAGATGATTTTTGTTCATAAGCAATCGTCATATCATATGACAGCGCAAGCAAAACAAATTCACTAAACAAAATATTTATTGATTAATTATAAATATTTGTTTGAATATACCATAGATATTTGTGCAATAAATATTTGTTAACTATTAATAAATACTTATTAACAATAAATCAATGTACTTTCTTCCCAGATAAATATTTATTGAATGTTAAAAAATATTAATTTAAATTTAATAAATCCTTTTATCAGTGTATTAGTAGAAAACCGTGACTTAATATTGTGTTGTATTCATTTGCTTATTATTTGACTTACCTTTCACAATAATAACACAGGTGTATTTATTAACCACGTACACGTTTTCGTTTTGATTTAAAACTATTTCCAAAAAATGTTAATTACAATATATACAGGTACGGTAATGGCCGTTGTTGGCGGGAGCTTACAACACGTGTTTATTTACATGAGATCACTTAATTAACTGAGAGTTAAAACTGTCGTTGTCAGATTAATAAATTGTAAATAAAGAATTATTGCACTGGAAATTAATGATAAATTTACGATGACAGTAAAATTAACATAAGAGTTGCACAGAAAAATTAAAATAATAAGTATAACAGTCACTGCGACGATTGGTACACAAATAAAACCAAAAATACATGGCTGAAAAATGTATAGTGAGTAAGACAGGAGACCGGCTTTGTCCTCATCCCTACTCTGGATAAGTGGTGACACCTGGCGGGGATAACTGATCGATTGATAGTTGATCAGTATTCGACTGGCGAGGGCGGGAGATCAAATTGAATTTAAAAAAAAATCATAATAAAAGGAACTTGAAATTATAAACTCTGAATAAGAATTTATCGTACTACGATTATAATATTTGATTGCCATCTTGCAACCTTATTGCGGATCTGTGGATAGATTAAAAACAATAAAAATCGGGATTTAAAAATAGGGGTTGATCGTATAAGAGTGAAAATTGAGAGAGATATGCAATTTTTTATTCTGTCATGACAAATTAAAAATAATTCTTACCAAAAAAATTGAAGTTTATAATTAACAAATACAAAAAAGGGGTTAATCGTAGAGGGATGAAAAATTGAGAGTATTATCAGATTTTTCAATCTGTCATGACAAAATAAAAAAATAATTTTTGCAAAAAAATTTAAAGTTTTTAATAAATAAATAAAAAATAGAAGTTGATCGTAGAGGGGTGAAAATTGAGAGTAATATGAAATTTTTTTATTTAAAGTCATGAAAAAATAAAAATAAAAATCTTCCCAAAAAAAATTAAAATTTTTAATTCACAAATAAAAAATAGGGGTTGATGGTAGAGAAGTGAAAAATTGAGAGTAATAAAGAATTTTTTTTTTTAAGTCGACAGAATAAAAAAAAAATTTTTGTCAAAAAATTAAAGTTTATAATTCACAAAAAAAATAGGGGTTGATTGTAGAGGGGTGAAAATTGAGAGTAATATGAGAATTTTTATTCTAAGTCATCACAAAATAAAAAAAATTTTGCCAAAAAATTAAAGCTTATAATTAACAAATAAAAAATAGGGGTTGATTGTAGAGGGGTGAAAAATTCAAAGTAATATAAAATTTTTCATTATAAGTCATGACAAAATGAAAAAAAATTCTTGCAAAAAAAATAAAATTTTTTAATTACCAAATAAAAAATAAGGGTTGATCGTAGAGGGGTGAAAATTTAGGGTTGCATGTATTTTTGTATGATGTATCATAAAAAAATAGAAACAAAAAATTTTGTCTTGAAAATAAAAAAAAAATTTAGGAGTGGACCACCCTTAACATTTAGGGGGATGAAAAATAGATTTTGTTCGATTCTCCCCCCTGGCTAATATCCTCGCTAAGGATCACGAAAATCGGTCGAGCCGTTTCGGAGGAGTTCGATCATATACCCCGTGACACAAGAATTTTATATATTTGATAAGCTGTAATTATGGGAATGAGACTTATACTATAGTAAAATTTATTTTATAATGTATCAGGATAACTAATTAACAATATCCCTTTGTCAAAAACCTCGATAACTCTTTAAGTTTCTCGTAATTATCATTTGACTGAGTTTGACTGGTGGGACATCAAAAAATTTTTCTCTTTTGCCACGGTATACTTAAAGTCCAATTTCAGTTCGACTACTAAACTTTTAAAAAATACTTTTCTCTCAATACTAAATTTATTCTACAAACATTCAATATTGTAAAAAATTAGACTGAGTACCTACGTAGAAACAATTAAAAAAACGCTTGAAATTGCACTTATGACGTTTCTGAGCTCTTCGAGCCCAAAAATAAAATTTGAGTTCGAAGAAATAGCTTTTGTATGCTTCTGAGCTCTCCGAACTCAAAAGTCTAATAGAAGTCTAATAAAACACTATTTTATGAATTTTCAAACCGCAATGACTTTTGAATGAATCAACCGATTTTCACGCGGTTGGCGGCATTCGACGCAGTTTTTCAAATTCCATTATACATTTTTAAATACAAATTGATAAGACCGGAGGCTTCGGTGTAATTAAAAAAAAACACTTTTTTCGATTTCTTTCGTCAACGATAACTCATGACCGAATCAGACGATTTTGACCGGTTTAGTGGCGATCGACGTAGTTTTTTGATGTTAAGAGTTGACTAGTTTTTGGAATTGATCGGTCAAGCTGTTTGAAAGTTATTAAAAAAAAACCAGATTTGAAAAAATTTTTTTTCGTAGTTTTTTTAAGATTTCCCAAAATCTATCGGTCGAAATCGGTCTAACTTGTATTCAAAATCTAAGTTTAGTCGAACCCTTTCGATTGGCACCAACCGTGATCAAATCGGTCAAGCCGTTCAAAAGTTATGAGAGGTTTACATACATACATACATACACACACACACACACACACACACACACACACACACACACACACACACACACCTGCCCTACGAGTAGCTAGTGCCTTCCGCACTATATCAGAAGAAGCAGTGTGCGTCATTGCTGGAACCCTACCTCTTAGAGTTCTAGCAGAGGAAAGGCGGGCCCTTTACCAACGAAAAAGGTCAACTGCACTGAGCCCTGAAGAACTTAGAATTGAAGAACGGTAGAAGAGCATAGGCCGATGGCAACTACAATGGGATGCTGCAGAAAAGGGTAGGTGGACGCACCGTCTCATACCTCGGATCGACATTTGGCTTAACCGGAATCACGGTGAGGTCAATTACTATCTTACGCAGATGTTGTCGGGACATGGGTGTTTTCGAGAGTATCTACACCGCTTTAAGCACGATGACTCTTCGGAGTGCCCGTCCTGCCCAGGAGCTGCTGAAGACGCGGAGCACGTCTTCTTTGTATGTCCTCGTTTCGATCCACAGCGTGAAGAACTGGAGAGGATCCTGAACCAGAGAATGCAACCAGATTCACTAGTAGAAGCAATGTTGTCATCAGAAGCTGCCTGGAACGCTACCAACACGTTTGCAACAGAAGTCCTTAAAGACTTGCGTTCCACCGAAAGAAAAAGAGCAAATAGCAGAAGACAGAAGGAAGATAGTTAACACCTTAGCCACCAGAAGGAAGAGCAGTAGCTAGATCCTCCCTTCACGAAGTAATGCCTGACGGCGGTTTCCATGAGGGATTAGAGGAAAGAAGGAAAAGGGGTTTAGGGTTTAGTGGGTAGGGGCGTTAGTGTCGAGTTAGTATGACGCTGCGTCGAGTCGCCACATATCCAGGCCAAACAGCTATGCCTAGAATCCGTAAAGGATTCCCCCAAAACACACACACACACACATACAGACAGACAGACACCATCGCGGGAACAGTCAGGGAAGCTTCCTAGGACCTCAAAACGTCGAGATCTGATGAAAACTAGATTTTCAAAAAACGGGGTGAAAACAATAACTTCCCGATTTTTGAAAATTTTCAATTTTCTTAGCGGGAAGTTAAAAATATTTTTTATCGTGACTGGTGAGACAGGCATTTGTGACTGGTGGGACAAATACAAAATGTCTACATCAAGTTGTTTATTAAAAAGACTTTTATATTATTTCTACCTAAGAAACATTATTGTTTATATATTTAACTATAAACTATTTACGATAATTAAAAAAAAACTAATTAAAAAACATAAATGAAGGATTTAGCATGCTGACAACACGATCTTGATAAACTAAGGTGTTAATTAATAACGAACATAAAAAAATTTGTTCTTAAAACTATAATAATAAATATGTTAGTTAATAACAAAAATAAAATGAATTTGTTGTTAAAACTATTAAAACAACATTTGACCCGAATACAAGTTAGTACGGCTGAAAAGTTACTAGGAGAGAAAAATCGTCGTCTTCCGAAAAAATGACTTTTCTTGTCGGACTAGCGATACGTACTTGTTTTTTTTTTAGGACATTGTATCATTTGGGCAGAGAACACAGTAACCTATTATGAAAAATTTTTGTCCTACAGTTAGTAATGAGAAAAGTGGTCTTGTGGTACTAACAATTTTTGAGCGTAGGACCGGGATAACGTACCGCACAATTTGTAGGACAATGTGACGGTTGAATTATATAAATGTTAACTAACAAGGGGAGGATACGACCTTGGGGAAACGGATTCGGATAATCTTTGACGCAGTGATAGTACACCATGTGGGTATACTACCTCTGAAATACTAAAGTGCAATACTCAAAAATGGCTGAGAAAAACGCACTCAAAGTTTACTCAGCACTATAATATATTAATAGGTAAATAATTGATGCATTAAATTATTCTTTAATAAAATATTTTTTTATTTTCAACTTCATTTCTATAAATTATCTACGGTGTATTTCATGAGATATTTGTAATACATGAATAATTCTTATAACTCTCATATTCATTATAAGTTTAACTGAAAAATATATACCTGCGCCAGACAATAAGAAGGGTCGAATATGGTATGAGGGTACAATAATTCTTGTCCTCGAGTTATTGTAAACTGTATATCGATTCGAGCTCTGTTGGCCCACCGGAAGAATAGTCATGTTGTTGTCCTTGAACCTATGTTAGTCCCACCACTTTTTCAGAAGCTTGACTATAGCAGTTAGTTTCTGAATTTCGACACGAACAGACGTATTTGTGCAGTGAAATTTACTTTAAAAATTGTTTTATAATTTATAAAATGTCATCAAGCGAAGCCAGTTCTTCTCATGGAGATGAAAACACTCCTGATACATCCTTACATAGTGATTTATCGAAGCAACGGCTAAAAGATGGAGTAGTGTATTATGAAGGTTTACTTCTTGAAAGTGATTTAATTGCAAAAACATCTTCTGACACTCTATCTGAAGATGCTATGTTGATTGGTAGAGAATTATATGATAATACGTTAGATATGTTAAATCAAAATAAGTTCGTAAGCGATCAAGAATTGATTCATGCTCAAAAAGAATGCCCAGACGGAAATTTTGAAGCAGTAGAAGATAATTCAGTTGATGACTATGTTCCAGATGAAAAAAACAAAATGATGGATTATATTCCTCTGGAATATAAAATTAAAGTTTTAAACATAGCAAAAGCTCACTCTTCATGGAAACTAGAGACATTACAAAAAAATGGATGTAGTCATTTGAAGAGAATGGATCATTTGAAAGTATGGAAAAAAGATGTTGAACATGGTGGAACTAAATTTGATAAATATCATGTGATTGATTCTTGGACGTATGACCGCTTCGTCGAGGCAAGACAAAATTATCAACAAGTGACTACACGAAATTTGCAGCAATGGGCTTTAGCTGCAGCCAGCCAGTTTCCTAATCTTCAATTTACAGCGTCCGACCCATGGGTAAAAAAATTTAAACAAAGACACAACATTCGTCAACGCAAAATTACAAAATTTGTAACAGACAAAGAAGTTCACACCATGCCAGAAATTATCGCCTCTGCAGAAATGTTTCGCATTCAAACAAAACAATTTATATCTAACTTCGATAGTGACTTCGTTATTAATACAGATCAAACAGGTTTATAAATTTTCTAACGGTAAACTAATTATTTTTTATTCCATTATTAAATTTAATCGAAGTTAATCATTAGATTTTTTAAAATTCATATTTTCAGGATGTCAATACCAATCAATGTTTAATAGGACACTGACGGAAAAAGGAAGCAAAACAGTGTTTGCAAAAGTACAACACATGACCAAGGTGTCACACTCATATACTGCACAATATAGCATAACATTATCTGGAAAATTACTACCACATGTTTTTATTTGTTTGCAAGAGCCTACAGGTGATTTTGGGCCAAGAATAAAGAAAAACGTAGAAGAATATTCAAAAAAATACAAAAATGTTATTGTCACATCATCAAAATCAGGAAAACTGACAACTACTCTCTATAAAAATTTTCTAGAGAAATGTTTAATGCCATATGTTCAAAAAAATAAATTTCTTTTTAATTATTGACTCGTGGACAGGACAAGTGAAGCCAGAATTATATGATGAAATATTTCAGGATGATAAAAAAATGCCTACATGCACATTTAAAGTTATACCTCCAAAATGTACTCCGTTAGTTCAACCATGTGATGTCTATTTCTATAGACAAGTGAAAAATTTTATCAAACGATTGCAAATTACCGCTGAACTTCTAGACAAGAATTATGAAATTCATTCCCGAGAGGATTGCATAAAAATTCATTCGATTATTCATCACCAATTGTCAGCGCCAATATTTCGAGACATGATGGAATATGCCTGGTTCGCCAGCGGGCTTTGTGACACAAGAAATTTTTTTACTAATGTCATTGCCGAGCAATGATGGGTGTTTCTCATTAGACCGTTTAAAAATACCGTGTCATTGTAAAAAAGCAGCATTTATTTGTTGTTCTTGGTGTAGAAAAACTTTTTGTTTTGAATGTTTTTATCATAAGTATCACACAGGATCATGTAATAATATCTCATAATACGTAATTATAAAATATTGCTTTAATTAATTAAAAAAATGTATAATTTTCCATTTAATTTTCGACTTATTATTTGTTTGTAAATTTATATAATTTATATATTTATATAAATATAAATAATGCTGTGAAGCGTGAAAGAATAAGAGTTACGTTAATTATTACGTGAAGCGTTCCACATTCACGTAACAGGATATTGGTAGGAAAGGATTGAGAAAGGAATGTGGAGAGGATCATCTTAATGTGAGTTTATAGAATATGCGAGAAAAAATTATTAGATAGCTCGGACTGGGATTCGAACCCAGAACCTTCCGAAGACATGTCGGCTACTTTACCATTTGAGCTATCCAGTCTATACTAAATTTCCTTTCGCTTATTCTATATACATTAAGCCACACCGTCCATCTTACGGTAAGTATTTTTATAAATATAAATAATGCTGTACGATCGTACATCCAACTTTGATTATGTGACGAAAAGTTACGATAATATGAGTCTTGTACGATAATTTTCGATATGTTTGATTTTCATTCTGATCCGTGTGGCTTAACTTTTATTTATTACCCGCTTGAAGCATGCAGCGCCCCACAGATGCCCTATTACCCTACCCAGTCTTATAGTAACATGCATATGTAATTTTCTTTACCGACTAAATAATATTTTATCTATAGTCTCTACTGTCTCTAGTCTGCAGTCTCTTCTCTCAAGTCTAATTCTTCGAAGAAAATACCTTGTGAATGATTATTTGATTTCTTTAAATGTTTTATAATTCATCAAATGTCGAACTCAAATAACATTAAATCTATCGTACCGTTATTAAACCAGTCAACAAAAAAGTGGGTTAAAAATAGAGCTGGTGAATATTTTATGATTGTTAATCCAGGTAATTAAAAAAAATATTAACATAACCTCACAATTGAATTAAATCTTATACTTTTTTTCCACATTTAAATTATTATTTAATTTATTCAATGAACGCTGTGAATTAATTATGTTATGCATTATTTAGGTGGAGAGGTTATTGCTGTTGCACCAGAAAAATTAAGATCCGAAGATTGCAGTCCAAATGACAGCTTTAATTCATCCGTAGTGTCAACAACATCTAATGAAGAAGTTCATAGTAAAAAAATTATGATTTAATCACATTTTATGTATTCATCTATACACGTTTCATTTTAACCTAAAAATTTATTTCCTAGATAATGACGAACGTTTAAGTTTTATTGATAAAAGAGAAGATTAATTCTAAACTGCTGCACATTTTTTTGTCAAATATTGATTAATTGATTTGTAAGCATATTTTTTAAGCTAATTTTGAAAGATATTTTGTAACACCTCTTCTTTAATTATTCAGGTTTTTATTTATCTTTTGTATTTTTTATAGATTATATTCACCATGACAGATAACACGTCTCCTACGAAATTAAAAAAACCAAGCACACGACGGCCACAAAAGTTCCGTAAGGAGTGGCTTAGTAATTCGGAGTTTTGTTCGTGGCTGCTGCCGGATTCCAATAAATTAAAAGCTCAATGCTCACTCTGCAAAGCGACAATCACTGCGGAGTTAACAGTTATTCGCAAACATACAACTAGCAAAAATCATTTAAGCATGCTAAAAAGTTTAAATAAACAAAAAAAAATTGTTAGTTTCACGGATAAAGCTTCAAGTGAAGCTCGAAACGAATCACTGGATACTAAAATTTCTCGCGCAAAAATTAAATTGTGTAGTTTTCTTGCAGAACACAATTTATCTTTTAGGGTTATGGATCACTTAACATCGTTACTTCAAGAATGTTTTTCTAATAGTGACATTGTAAAACAAATGCGGTTAAAATCTTCTAAGAGCGTGTGCATTATTAAAAATGTAATAGGATATGCTGAAAAAGAAGAACTAGCTAGTAAATTACAAAAGGCCATTCGGCAGCCGAAATGGAAGTAGATTTCACATAAAGCAAATTTTAATTATAAATATTAATAATTTATTTATTTCATGCTTAATAACAGAATTATGATATGTCAATATGATATGTCAATAGGGCGCCGCCCGACTTTTGCAAAGCCAAGGAGAAGCCGAGGTTTTACTGGTCGGGGCAGGCAAAAAAAAAAAAAAGTAAAAAATAATAAATAAAAAAAAAAATAAGTTATTTTAGAATTTACTAACAAACGCTCTGATTAAGATCGATAACATGCACAGAACTTGTCACAAATATTTAAATTCTATTTTATAACAAAATTAATTTTTTTTTAGTTTATTAAAAATTAGTTTTTAATTATTCGACGGCTAAGAAAGATTGAAATTAAATTATTAGATGCTTGAAGAGTACATAGATTATTTTATAAACATCGCTTTACTAGCTGTCAAAATATAAAAGGAAGCAAATAAAATCTAAAAAACTTTTAAATTTTATTTTCTAAAATTTTTATGTAAATTATTTGTGCAGTATTGTTATTAAATAGTTCATTAACAATAATCTAGTTAGAAATTATTTTTATTATTTATTTGACATTTTTTGGTAAGTTTATGCGCTAACATGTTACCTACAGACAAAGTTGTGACTGTTATATACAGTTGAAATTCGCTGTATAGGCCGGTCGTACCACGAAAGTACGAAAATATGAAATCTACTAAAAAGCGAGGTTCTGTGCTGCCGCCAAGAAAATATGCTTAACTATCATTCGTAAAAAACTTGCCATATAATTTTCTCTGCCTGAAATAAAGTGCGTCCAGGAAGAGCGTACTTTCGGCTAAGAGAGCAAGGAAAATAAATTCTATTCCATACTGTTGAAAATGAAAAATAATCAAATTTAACCTTAATGAAATAAAATTTGATAATAAACCAAATTACTAATAAACACGACAATAATAAAAACTCTTGGATTGTATTAGTCATTTTGCCATGGTATAGGCCTACTGGGGACCCGCCATGTAAAAGAAAGGGAACGCGTCGTTTTACACAGTACCTCAAAGGTGATGCGGAAATCTGTGTCATGACAGATTGACAGACGCACGAATATAATAAAAGGTTACTTATAAACACAATACAAATTGTATAAAAACTATAAAAAATAGATTTTTTAAGAGACATATTGGACAAAATAATTGAAAAACGACTGCAAAAGTAAAATTTCATTAAAAACCTACAGACGAATAGGTTATTTGAAGTTTAGGTAAATAAAATGACATGAAAATTGAAGCTTGTTTAATGGGCTTAAAAATGAAATCTACAAAAATTCGATAAGTTATTTCATTCAAAAGTTATGCGCGAAAGAATCTGCCAAAAAATGAATTTTTAGGATTTTGAAAATTTTGAAACTCTGTAATTTCTGAACTACTTGACCGATTAAGCTCATCTTTGAACTTGGCCTTGGTAATCATCTAAAAATGAAGTATGTTGAGTTTGAAACAGATCCATTATGAATTAGAGACGCTATCGTCCGGATAAGCCGCGTTATATTGTATATATATATATCTATATAAGCAGCAGTTATATATATATAGCAAGGTATATATATATATATATATATATATATATATTAGACTGGGCCAAAAAACTGACTATTTTTTTTTCTATCGATACTGTGAAAATATCATTCATGATGATAAAAAATATTGTGCAGTTTGAGTCCTTAATAATAATATTAAGGGGTGTATCGTTACGACTATTGATTTTTCAACAGTAATCGCATTTTTACTCAAAATTCGTTAATTATCAATCTGAAAAATTTTAGCGATATGTATTCTTATAATTAGAATTTCCTAAAAAGTTATCTTTGTAAATTACTGTAAAACAAGCCGTTTCCTTGTAATCATGCTCTTAAACAAAGATTTATTTTTTCAATTTTGCGTTTCAATTTTGGATTTTTGTAGCTACCAGAAATATCAATATTTTTACAATTTAAAATACTTATTTTCAAAGGAAATTTAATGCTCTACAAAAGGTCTCTTAACATTTTTGATTAAATTCACTCCTTTCAAAGTTATTCGACGTTGAAGTTAAATTCAAAAATAATTTATCGTTTTCGCGTTACATGATTTTTTCCTTTTGATTTAAAAATTTATGACTTTAAAATTCAGAATAATTTTTTGTTGTTTGAAGTCTAAATTTTTTGTATAAAATCATAATTTACAGATGTATTTTTGTGCTTTTTAACGATTAATTATCGACATAAATTCATTTTACTGTATTTAACTAACTCCAATAGTAAAATAAATTCGGTCCCTTTATTATAATTATTTATTTGCCTAGTGACATACTTTTACTTACAGAAAAATTGAATAATAAGTCAAAACAAATTAAATCAATAAAAGAGATAAAAAATCATTTTATTTTCACTTATAATTTATATTTTACAAAAAAATTCTTTTAATTGTTAATCAAATCATGGCAAATGATCAGTTGAAAAAATAAATATTCAATCAAATTATTACAATTTGGGTATTTTTCCGGTGTTCACTAACTAACAACAAATACTGAAGTTGTTCTTCGTTTTAATTGAGACACTTATTGTAATCTTCAATTAATGATACACCACGTTCTGCAACATTTGACGACAGCTAATTTTCCAAAAATTCCTTACACTCTTGAAAACTATCATTATTGGACCAATTGCTTATGTCTTCATCGATAAAATCATACGGCAAATCAAATTCTTTTGAATATGGTGAGCGATTCTACAGAAATGAAGTCACTGATATCTTTTTCTAGCAATTCATCTGAATCGCTTGCTACTTCATATTTTCTGGTTTTAGTATTTGATGATTTATTATTTATTAGATTTCAATCATTTTTCTCTCACAGTCAGGTCAATAGAATCATCAAATAGAGACATTATTGGCTAATTGATCACTCAAATACCATAAATGTCTCACCATTTTCTTGAGAGCAGCTTGCGATACAGTCGAGTTTATTTTGTTATATAATATCAATTGTTGCATCAAAGTCAAATCATTATTTGGAGCCAAAATTGCCGAGGATGATAGTAAACCAAGCTTTTATATAAGTTGTAACTATGAAAATACAAATATGACGAAGATTATTTAACTCTTTAGGTGTAATCTTAAACTCTGTTCGAAAATAAATATTTTCAAACAATAAATCGCCTTCGACATCCAACGAGCATGACTCATTGCTCCCGGACATTTAAAAGTGTAATTATCCTTTGGCGTAGCTCCCAAGAAAATAGATGATAACTCAAAAATTCTCGATAGTCATTTCTTGGAAGAAATTTCTGCAAAAAAAAAATATGATCATTTCTGTTATTATTGAAAGGTAATATCTTTACATGAGAACTGGAGATTTTAAATTGTGTACACAAAAACGTGGTCAACTTGAATTAAGAAAATTATTAAAAAGAACACTATCTTTGCCTAAAATGAAAATTTTCTTTGACCAAAAAGTTTTTTCTGTGTACTTTTACAACTCAAATAACAACTCAAAATATACCTGCGAATAATTATCGATAAAACTTAATAGTTCATCTTTTTTGTTTAATAGTATATTAACCACTATCTTATCGTTGATGCCAGCGTTATATTTGGATGTGTGTTGATTTTATTCCAACCGATTTTTAAATCGATTAAATGGAACGTTCGGACCCTGATTGTACTGGCCGATAAGCTTCAAAAACGCACTTTATGACAAGTTCAATTACATGACGACGACAGGGTAACCATATAAGCTTTCGTTTCAATTTTCTCAAGCTCTACGCCAGCGCCATGGTGAATTCCTATAGATTAGAAAGATAAAAGATTTGATTAGAAACATGAATGGCAAATCAAGTGATTTTTATTTTGAACTATATTACTTCCATAAATTCTGAAAATATAACAATCAGTGGAGTTAATTTTTTGTAATAAAGTTTATTTTTAAATATTATCATCTGACCACAGAAAACTTTATTTTGGCAGCAAAAAAATCAACTTGTCGGTTTTTAGAGGTTTTGGTTGGAATATTGAATAAATAATTATTGTGAAAAGATCTTAAGTATAATTTTTTCTCTACTTTTCAAATCTGAGCTTTTTCAAGTAAATAAGACTAATAATTAAAATTTACCCGTATTGGTTTGCTGCAGTATCAAAAGCATATCGGCTTTTATGTAATTACTGAACACCCCTTGCTCCATAGTTGAGTATACAGCTAAAGCTTGCTCAATCCCAGATCCTGAATTAATTTTTGGAATACCCAATAGCTGTTCACTGCCAGACGATGTTAAAAGCACCGGAAGCCTATCTACTGTTTCTGTCCCAACAATATCATAGCAGGTTTACCATCCCAATGGACCACATAATTGTCATTGAATTTTAAGTCTTCTTTTAAGCCTTTGCTATATTTCTTTCCGATGAATTATACGCTGTCGTTGAATAGTTTTATAACTCAAATTTACATTCCGAGTATCGAATCCCACACTTTTTAAAGTAGCTGCCAAAACATATGTGGCGCTTCGACTACTTACATTACCACGATCCAGTGCAGCAGCTAATTCTGGCGTCATAATATTAATTTTGGTGTCCGTTTTGCTGTTAAAAAAATCTGTTTCAAAAGTTAGACACATTTGGTTTTGACTCATAAATGAATCTGACTTTGATTGCAACTCCTGACTAGATGTTGTAGCATCACAATCATCATTACTGTTATAATCACGAGAGGTGTCTTCTGAAATATAAATTATTTTGACATTGTTAAATAGAAAATACACTTCTTACAAAAATAAAGGGAGCAAGAAAAATCAAAAATATTTGGGGTATTTTCAACAGTCTGTAACTTATAAAAACTATCGTACAACAAATAAAAAAGCAAATTGCAGCTCTCAGTATTTTATTTTTGGATCTGAGTTCCAAAAATTTTTTATTCTAATCTTAAGAAATCTACCAGAGATAAAAATTTTTGAAATTTTTTTTGGTTTCATTCTTAACTTATGGATTTGGAAAAATTTTTTTGATTTAATCTATATGGACTGGATATCTTGCTCATTGAGCTTCGATTTGTTAGTTTGAAAACCTCGATTTGAGCATTTCTCGCTGAGATATCGGCGTTTTAATGAAAAAGACTATTCTGTCTTTGATTATCAATACCTCAGCAACCAATGATCGTAAAGAAAATTCAAAATGGGTTTTGAAAACTTGGATGAATTTTCTACAAGAATTAGCCATTGATTTTTGAAAAAAATTTTTAATCATTACATGAATTTAAAAGCAACAAAAAGGGCTTTTCGTAGTTTTTAAAAATCAATTGCCTAATCAAAATTTGCTGCAATTTCCTTTTTTATTTACTGTACGATAATTTTTTCACAAGTTACAGCCTGTTGGAAATCCTCCGAATACTTGGATTTCTTTCTTACTTCCCTTAACATTTTGTAATAGTATGATAAAATTACACAATTTGTAAGTTTGTAAGGCAATTAACTACTAAAATATTATTTTTGTGTAGAAAATATGCAAAAATAAGTTATAAAAATTGTCAATCTTAACATAATTTAAGTTAATTGTACAGAAAAAAAGATTATATCATCAGCCATATAAATTTTAGGAAAATCTGAGATTTTTCGAGCGTGAAATAATTTCATTGGCCTAAAACAATTCGATTTGAATCAAATTATTTTTAGTTTTCTTAGATATATTTTCATCAGATTGAGAAAATTGATTCTTTATTGAAGAATTTTTTTCTTACTTTGTGTAAAACTTAAAAATTTATTGAATATAATAATTTAGATAAGTATTTATTCATTAGAACATAGTAACTTATTATTAGCACGGTACAAAATAGTTATTTTGACTTTATTAAACTATTATTAATGAATACGTACCTATCGCCTCTATTTCCATTATTTCTTCTGTGTTTTCGTCTGAGATATTATTATTTTTTTCTTGCAGATTTGAAGACATTGGAAGTTGAAAATCAATATTATTATTTCTATCGAAACCTTTTTAAACTATTCTTCCAGCGATGTTAAATAATTGTTCGAGTTTTTTTCAAAGCTATTTTCTCTTTGTTTTTGAGCACGTGATTTTTTGCGATTGCACAGTAAATATTTCCCACTTTTTGAAAAATACTAATTATTTTTCTTTACAATGTTGCAAAACCAGAAGTTGAAATCTGCAAATTATTCCAGCAGTCTTGAACGACACTAGCGTTTTTGAAGCACTATCATAAATTTAATTTGAGAACTTTATGTTGATAAAAAAATAATGATAAAACTTCTTTGACAGTCGGAAGCTTACGGTTATTAATTTTCTCAATAGGAACACCGATTAAATAAGTTTTCTCCAATGACATAGTGGCGAGTTTTTTATCAAATCGAACTTAAACGTTACAAAGTAACGTAATGAAACAATTCACAAACACAGAATTAACTAAACGCTTAATTTGTAATACTGAAACAATTAGATACCATAAATAAATTCAAACTATCAATTACAATTAAACAATCTAAAGAAATAAAGAAGAAAATTATATACCAAACAATAAATAAATACTTAATGAAAACTCAAATTTGCGTTGACAACGTTTAAGTTACTTTTGCACAATGAAGAATAGAATCAAAAGTAATTATGCACAAAAGTATTCATTTTTTGAACAATGCAATGATAAAAGCAGGGGGTGGGGGTGAAGAAAGGCTATATTTTCAGCTTCAGTAATAGATTACGGAAAAGCTCACGATACCTCGCAGCGCTTTGGCGTGAAAGAAGGCAGCGCTGTGGCGCATAACAATCAGGTCATTTTCCGATCCAAAGGAAATCAAAGTTATTATACACGGATAGTATTCCCTTTTTGAAAAGCGCAATAATAGAAGCAAGGTGGTGGGAGAAAGGAAGGCTATGTTTTCAGCTTCGGTAACAGATTACGGAAAAGCTCACGATAACTCGCAGCGCTGTAACGTGAAACTTTCAAGGTCATTTTCAGGTGGTCGACTTCGCTAATAAACACTTACAAATGTAATCGTGGAGGAGAGTAAAATTAAATTCTCGTTGACATTAAAAGGACAAAACAACAAGAGGGCTAAAACGGAAGTTTTAAAAGTGTAAGTTTATAGAAAAAATATATCCCTATACAAATAAATAATTTATAATAAAGGGACCGAATTTATTTTACTATTGGAGTTAGTTAAATACAGTAAAATGAATTTATGTCGATAATTAATCGTTAAAAAGCAAAATAATACATTGGTAAATTATGATTTTATAAAAAATTTAGTCTTCCAACAAAAAAATTATTCTCAATATTAAAGTCATAAATTTTTTCAATCAAAAGGAAAAAATCATGTGTAACGCAGAAAAAACGATAAATTATTTTTTGAATTTAACTTCAACGTCGAATAACTTTGAAAGGAGTGAATTTAATCAAAAATGTTAAGAGACCTTTTTGTAGAGCATTAAATTTCCTTTGAAAATAAGTATTTTAAATTGTAAAGATATTGATATTTCTGGTAGCTACAAAAATCCAAAATTGAAACGCAAAATTGAAAAAATAAATCTTTGTTTAAGGCATGATTACAAAGGAAACGGCTTGTTTTACAGTAATTTACAAAGATAACTTTTTTTAGGAAATTTAATTTCCTATAAGAATACATATCGCTAAAATTTTTCAGATTGATAATTAACGAATTTTGAGTAAAAATGCGATTACTGTTGAAAAATCAATAGTCGTAACGATACACCCTTAATATTATTATTAAGGACTCAAACTTGCACAATAATTTTTTTTATCATCATGAATGATATTTTCACAGTATCGATAGAAAAAAATAGTCAGTTTTTTGGCCCAGTCTAATATATATATATATATATATATATATATACTCTTATATAATATATATATATTTACATATATATAAATACATACATATATAAACTTTTGAACTAATGGCATTTTCTGAACCAGCTTGACGAACTGAGTCAGGAAATAGCAAAATTTTTCAAAAGTTGCGTCATGAGGACAAATGCAATAGTTAGATTTCTATGAAATCTACTAAAAAACTCTTTTCAGTGTTATGATAGATGAATCAACTGACATTTAAATGACTCAAACATTGTGTATTATTGTACGTTATTACGATGAAGATCTAGGACGCATAGTTAGTCATTTTTGGGAGCTGTATAGAATTTTTAATGATGATTCTAGAGAAGTATCTGCTACAGCAGAGCATCTTTTTAATTGTGTCCGGGAATCCTTTCAACGCTTCTCAGTATCTTTTGATAAAATTATTGGTTTCGGGTCAGACGGATGTAATGCGATGATGGGTAAAAATAATTCAGTAAGAACAAGATTTGAAGAATGTTGTCCTAACATTTACATCATGACATGTATTTGTCATTCACTTCACCTGTGTGCCAGTGAGGCTTGTGACTCAATACCGTCTGATTGTGAAAAATTATTTCATTCTATTTACAATCACTTCTTATCAAGTTGTAAGCGGTAGCATGAATTTAAACAGTATCAACAGTTCTTAGAGCTGAAAAGTCATAAAATTTTGCGTCCAGTGGAGACTCGATGGCTATCAGTAACAGCTGTAATTACCAGGCTTTTAGAGCAGTGGGACGCACTAATTTTATATTTTAATAATATTGCTTACGATATTGAATTAAAAAGATTAAACTCCCGCAAAACAAAAACTACTTCGAAGACTGTAAATTTTGAAACAGAAGAACTTATACTTCAACAACTCAATGACCCGATTATAAAATTATATTACCGTTTTCTTGAGTGGATTTTACCTAAATTCTCTACTTTAAACAAACTTTTTCAGTCCGAGAAACCTTTTATTACAGTCGTACATAAAACTATGAGCTCAACGTATATAGAATTACTTAAAAACTTTATGGTCGCCGATTACGTTAATAAAACACCGTTAAGTGAAATTAATCCTGCCGATGAATCAAAATATCTGAATATTTTGAATGTTTACACTGGTGTTAATTCTATTGATTTTTTTAACAAGCCAGAGTACTCAAAATCTCCGCTAAAAGAAGTCAAAATCGAATTTCTTACTAATTGCAGAAGTTTTCTAGTAAAAGGCTGCCTAGCAATAAAAAAAAGGTATGATTTCGATAACATACTACTAAAAAATTTATCCATTATTAATCCTGCAGAAGCTATGGCTCAATCCACCCGGAACACAACACCTTCTCTATTACCACTAATGCAACAACTACCGCGACTTGTTACTAAAGAATGTTACCAATCTGAATATTGAAGTTATCGATCCTGTAGATTCATTTTGGCACAAATTACAAAAATATGAAGATAAAGACGAAATTTGGTCTTTTAAAAATCTAGCTAGTTTTTTTTTAAATATAATGTCACTACCTTTGTCAAACGCAGATTGTGAGCGAATTTTTAGTAAAATGAATTTGATTAAGTCAAAGACTCGAAATAAGTTAGCTATTGAAACGCTTAATGGGTTGTTATTGTCTAGCCAAAGAATAAATCTAAATTGCGTTAAATATGAACCTAGTCAACGAGAGTACAACTTGATAAAAAAGTCATTATATGTTAGTGAAAACAAAAGTATTAATGATAAAGATAAAAATAATAACGAAGAAGAAGTAATTTCAGAAATATTTGACATGGAAGACTGGTCTGTGCCAAATTAATTATTTTTTTTACGTTTATATATTAAATTATTGAAATAGTTTAATTTATTGTTATTATTTGTGTAATAGTATTAATAATAGCTAATATTAAAGTATAATAACTTTAAAAAATAATAATAAGATTTAAAAAAATGTTTAACTTACTTTTATTATCAGAAAAAATTATAATTGCATGATTTGTTATACTTATGTTTAATAAATGAATATTAATTAATATATAAAATTGATTATTTTTTTTAATCGACAATATTTTTTAATAGCATTCATGCAAAAAAACTTTTTTAAAATAAGTAATTTCATTTAATATTGATAGATTAAAAAGTGGTACGACGTGACATCTACAGTAATATCACATAATCTCATGTCAGTACTGTACTGTGAGTAATATTCGACCCGTTCCTATTTATTAAGAAACATTTTTTTTGTAAATATTTTTCAAGAGTAAATTTATATCCGAATTTTAAATGAGAATATTTTTGCATAAAAAAATTTTAATTTTGTAAATTTAGTCAAAAACTTAAATTTAACATTTTTTTTGTGCGTACGGTAATTTTTTAGAAAACCCGATAATTTTACGGCACTGTGTCGATCAGACAAGCAAAAGTTTCTGGGAACACTGTTTTTCAGCCATGTTTTTTTGGTTTTATTTGTGTATCAATCGTCGCAGTGACTGTTAATAATAATAATAAGTCTTTATTTGCCCAACATGGGGGTACAAATAGCGGACCCCCGTTCCGCTTGACAATATTTTTATAAAAAAGAAGCCTTATGCCTACTTAATACCTAAAAAAAAAATTACAAATATTTACAGCGAAAAGAAGCAAGCACTTACATCTAAATTTCACCTAGGCGGGCAAAAAGAAAAGACACCTATGTGCAAAAAGAAAATGCACCGCCTCATTCCTCGACATCCATTCATCCATCCATCACATTCATACTACAGGACCTCCGTTTCCGTTGCCAACACTACATATTACTCTCCTCCCCCCGCAAATCCCCACCTCAACTCTATCTCCTTCAGCCATATTTCTCCTTGCCCTTCCCCTCCTAATACTTGTCCTCTCATCTCTTGCCACCCTTTCTCTACACCCCACCCAGAACAAACCTCCCAAACGTGTTCCCACGTCTCAATTCCACCCACATACATTACATAACCTACTATCCTTTTTCTCCCAGTACCTATAGCCTTTTATATAATCCCCTAATCTAAACCTAGCGATCCTACCCCATCTTTCTTCCCCCCAGTCCTTTTTCAAATACACTGGTAGCCCTGGTCCTTTAATGAACTTATACTCCCTATTACTATTCGAGTCCCTAATCTTCTCCCACCTCTCTCTTTCTTGTTTGGCCTTTTCAACTCTGATCAAATCCTCCCCTCTCATTCGTCCATTTTCCCATCTCCTTTCTACTTCCGTAAGGTTCATTCCTCTGTCTTCAAAGAAGTCTCTTCTTTCCGCTTCCCATCCAACCAGCCCCCTTCCTGCTTTTATTCTCTTCCTCATTTCCAACCTACATCTCCTTACAATTAACCCACCTCCTCCCTCCTCTATTCTTTTTTCGTAGCTCCAAGCCCTCCTACCCGCTATACCTTCTAAACGCTCTCTCTGCAGTTCTTCCCTTACCAAATACCCTGCCACTCTCCTTGAAACCCCTAGAACCCCTCTTAAGTATCTCTCCTGCACTCTTTCAATCTCCTCCCTGCCTTTCCACCCCCAGATTTCCACTCCGTAACTCATCACCGACCAAATCAATCTATCAAATAGCCATACTCTTCTAGCCCAGTCGTTCCCGAATTTCCTTTTGCCTATTCCCCAAATCTGCCCTAAAATCCTCGCTCCCTTTGCCACTCTTTCCCTCACATGATCACCTTGCTCACCGTTAGACTTTATAACGTACCCTAGGTATGTATATCTGCTCACTTCCTCGATCTCGCTACCATTCCAATTCCACCGCACCTTTCTCTTCCTACCACCTCCTTTTCTACACCTCATCACCTTGGTCTTTCCTATATTTACCTCTAACTTCTTTTTCTCCACGAATCTCTCCAGCGTCCTAATCATACCTCTCATTTCATCTTCCTCTCTAGCTAACAACACCACGTCGTCTGCATAAGCTAAAGAGAATATCTTCTTCCCACCCGATAAATCCACCCCTCCCCACCTCCCTTTTTCCAGCTCCTCATCCAAATCCGCCAAGAAAAGCACGAATAGAAGTGGACTTAACGGGCAGCCCTGTCTCACCCCTTTCATCGTCCAGAATCTTTCACCCAGCTCTTTCCCTACTCTCACTCTGCCACATGTTTCTTTTAGTACTACCTCACATCTCCTCACCAGATCTTCACTAACTCCTCTTTTCCTCAATGCCTTACTCAGCTCCACCCTGTCCACCGAATCAAATGCTGCCTTGAAATCTACGAAAAGAGCTAACATTTTCCCTCTCTCCTTACTTATTTCCCTGTTAATAAGGTAATTTAGCGCATATATATTGTCTACGGTTCCTCGTCCTGCCCTGAACCCAGCCTGCGACTCCGGTAAAAGCCCCTTACCCTCCACTTCCGCTTTTAACCTCTTTTCTAAGATTCCAACGTAGATCTTGTATGCAGTCTGCATTATAGTAATCCCCCTGTAATCTTCCGCCCTTGACCCATCTCCTTTTTTTTTTATTGGAACTATAACTCCATTCTTCCATTCCTCTGGCCAACCCTCTCCCTTCCATACCTTTTGGATTATCCACCAAAGTTCTCTCAACACCCCTTCACCCCCGTACTTCCAAACTTCATTTGGGATTCCATCCTCCCCTAACGCCTTACGATCCTTCAAATTACTCACAACCTCCTTAATTTCCCCAAGCGAAACCTCGTCCTCCTCTGTTATACCAGTCGTTTCTTCGACTACTTCCCTTTCCTCCTCCCTCATAAGATCCTCACCTCCCAGAATCTTCCTAAAATGCGTGTCCCAGTCCTCCATTTCTATGTTTTTATTTATACTTTCCCTCTTTTTTCTACCCTGGTTGACCACCTTCCAAATTTGGGCTTCTGATTTCGCTCCTTTCACCCACTCCTCCCATTTTCGGTCCTCTCTCTCTTTTTTAACCTTGCAAAGCTCCCTATATCGCCTCTTTTTCTCTAGATACCCCTTCTTCTCTTCCTTTCCACCCTTAAAATTATTTAGGGCTTTCCTCAACTTTCTTTTCGCATCCCTGCATTCTTCATCCCACCAACCAGCAGTGCCTCCCCTCCTTTCTCCTTCTTTCTCCGATACTTTCATTGCACCTTTAATTCTCCTTTTTAGTTCTCCCCAGGCATCATCCACTTCACAATCTGCAATTTCCCCCTCCCCAAACTCTTCTTGGAATTTTTTAATACCTGACTCGTTCCAACAGCCTCTTCCCTACACCTTACCCCGAGAGTCCCTTGAGTCACCCCTTCGCTTTCCCGCAGCTTCTACCTCTACAACTACTGGCAGATGATCCGACTCTGTCTTCTCCTCTACTACTAAACCTCTGATACTCTCTCTATTCCTTATATCGATCATTACTAAATCTATCACCGAGCACCCTCTCTCCCCGATAAATGTCCATTCCCCCTGTTCATCCCCCTTGACACACCCATTCAGAATGGCCCACCCCCTCTCTCTTACAAAATTGCATAAGTCCCTGCCTTTCTTGTTAACCACCTTATCTCTTGAGATTCTAACCTCTCTATCTTCTTGCAGGTCCCCAACAATCAAGCCACCCTCGGTTCCTGTCCTTACATTAAAATCCCCCCCCTATGATTATATGCCTCTCCCACACTTCCTCCATCCATTTGCCCATGAGTTCTTTTTTCCTATCTAGATCCCCATTCACATAGACCCCTACTATCCACCACCATTCCTCCCCCAGTTTAACTTCCTTTTCTACCCACCCCTCAACATCCCATCTGCCCCTTTTTCCTGACTCAATTCCTTCCTTCAGCCCAACCAAAATACCTCCTTTTGCTCTCCCTCTTCCCTTGGAAACTATCGCTTCCTGTATATCCCACTTAAACCCTTTTTTCCAAGAATCTTTTATTGACGCCCATTTCTTGTTATCCACCCATGTCTCCAATAATACAACAACATCCCAATTCCTCAACCCCCGCCAAAATTCCTCATCCTTGTTTTTAATCCCTGCAACGTTCCAAAAGCCAATCCTAAAAGCACTCGAACCTTTCCCTTTCCCTTTTATTTCCCCCCCCCCCCTTACCCTTCTTGCCAACCTCCACCCTTACTCGTTTCCCTCCTGATTTTTCCAGCTTCCCTCCGCTTCGTCCCAAGTCCTTACTTTGCCATTAACCCACATTTTCATGTATCCTACCTTCACCACGTTACCAGCTCTCCTTTCCTTCATCGCCTCTTCCAGTATCAATCTCCTCACCCTTCTCTCCTCGAAAGTCAGGTCATCCTCCACCCAGACTTTCTCCCCTTTAAGTTTACTTTTAGCTATCATGACCTCCTTTTTCCTTCCTACATCCTCCAATTCAACAAGCACTAAGCCTTTACCCTCTTTGTCCACTCCTCCTATCTTTCTCATGCTTTTTCTCCCCGCCCCAACTTCCATTTTAACCCATACCTTGTCTACCTCTTCTCTCCAATCTATTCCTTCCTTCATGATAATCCCTTTCACAACTACATTCTTTCTCCTTGCCTCCCTTTCCCTTCTTTCTGCCTCAACTTCCAGCCTAATAAGCCTTTCCTCAGTCTCCTTCCTTATCCCTCCCCCCCTCTCATCACTTTCTCCCCGGATATTATCTTGCACAAGTTTCTCTAACCTTTTCTCCAGACACTATATTCTACCATTTAGCTCACTTTTTTCCTCCTCCCATTTTCTTTTAAACTCCTCTCTTTCCTTTCTACCTTCCTCTCTGAGCTGACCTACCTCATCACTAACTTTCTTACATTCTTCCTTAATTCTACGGTCTAACTCATTAAGTTTATTCATCAGAGCCTCCATGTCCTTTGATTTCAACTCTCCCTTCCCCTCTTGTCCCCTTAACTGTAGCCTACTTCTCTTTATCACTTCCCTATCCTTCCTATCCTTCGCTAGTTGCTCCTCGCTCTCACTTTCCCTATTTCTTTTTCCCCCCGATCAGGGTTCCTCTAGATCCCCCGTACTAGCTGTTCTCTCTAGCCTAAACTCTGCTTGGTACCAATTCGGATTTAAAGTTCCCGCCTTCTTTCCTTCTTTATCCTCTGACATCTCCCTATCACCAAATTTTCTACCTTATCCCTCGTCTCTTTTCCTTCTTTACCCAACTGACCTCTGGTTCCTACTACCACCACCGCGCTACCAATGCTTTCCAGTCCCAAACCTCTTTACCCCACCTTCCCTTCCCCAATCCAGGAAACCTAACCTTTTCCTACACACCACCCTGTAATTGCCTCTTTTTAACTCCAAAATAACCAGCCACTCCTCCTGACTTTAATTTTTTAGATAATCTTCGCTTTCCCAACTACCTCTACACCCTATCAACACCCACAAACACTCCCTAAAACCACCGAAATTATTAAAAATACTGTCACTTCAAAAACAACACGTCATGCGTTTACTGCACCGGAAACGGAAGTCCTCGTCGCAGTGACTGTTCTACTTATTATTTTAATTTTTCTGTGCAACTCTTATGTTAATTTTACTGTCATCGTAAATTTATCATTAATTTCCAGTGCAATAATTCTTTATTTACAATTTATTAATCTGACAACGACAGTTTTAACTCTCAGTTAATTAAGTGATATCATGTAAATAAACACGTGTTGTAAGCTCCCGCCAACAACGGCCATTACCGTACCTGTATATATTGTAATTAACATTTTTTGGAAATAGTTTTAAATCAAAACGAAAACGTGTACGTGGTTAATAAATATACATGTGTTATTATTGTGAAAGGTAAGTCAAATAATAAGCAAATGAATACAACACAATATTAAGTCACTGTTTTCTACTAATACACTGATAAAAGGATTTATTAACTATTAATAATTAATTTAATTTATTAAATTCAAATTAATATTTTTTAACATTCAATAAATATTTATTTGGGAAGGAAGTACATTTATTTATTGTTAATAAGTATTTATTAATAGTAAACAAATATTTATTGCACAAATATCTATGGTATATTCAAACAAATATTTATAATTAATCAATAAATATTTTGTTTAGTGAATTTGTTTTTCTTGCGCTGTCATATGATATGACGATTGCTTATGAACAAAAATCATCTTTACAGATTTTTTATACTTATATATGTCATTTATATATTAAAAACGTTAATTTATTTTGTGAATTGAATTATTATCATGTATTTCAGCTATAGAGTTATAAAATGTGTCTAAAGAAATTGGTAATATTGCTTTTTATATTAACTAAATATTTGTTGACAGTTAACAAATATTAATTAACCATTAATAAATATTTATTAACAATTTGTAAATTGTACTTAATAAATTTGACTGTTCATAAATATTTATTAAATCCTATGATGTTAAAAAATCATTTATTAACAGTTGATAAAGCTTATCAAATATAAACAAATTTTTTACCCGTTTCAGTTTTTAACTTCATTCATTTATATGTTCTACGTACAGTCAGCAATGCCAAAAGCGCAAAGGGGCCAATTTGAGTTGTCGAACGAGCAGTTCCAGAGTCATGCAAGATTTAAGAGCACGAAGATCAAACGAACAAATTCAAGAAGACAATGCAAATTTGCGTGCGAGAGTGTCGCAGTTACGTGAACAACGATCACAAGAGGCACGAGATGAACGAAATCAACAAAGACAACTAGAACGAAGACAAACTCGCAGACTCATAGTCGACAGACATAGAGGAATTGACCAACAACGCCAACAAGTTCATCGAGCATTTACGTCAAATTCATTTCTTTGACTAGCATTACAGTACGAGCCTGATGTTGAATATTATGCTCATTCCAAAGTGGTTATTGGTACTTTGGAGAAGGAATGCCCTCATTGTCATGCACTTAAATTTAAAATGAGCCACTTGGGATGTGTTGCTCATCAGGAAAAGTACAACTAACCGAAATTGAAACACCACCTGAGCCATTGCACGGTTTACTTATTGGTACTGATCCATATTCTAGCCTATTCCTGAAGTCAATTCGCACATTCAATTCATGTTTCCAAATGACATCGTTTGGAGCAACAGAAATAGTTAGCTATGTTGCAGCAAACGGTCAACAATTTAATTCCACGTTTAAAATCAAAGGCCAAGTTTATCACAAAGTGGGCTCATTGCTGCCAATGCCAAACGAATCTCATAAATTTTTACAAATATACTTTATGGGTGGCGAGGACTCCGAACGTGCACTCGCCAATCGAGTGGATGCACGTTGCGACTTCCATAATCTTAATTCACCTTTTGCCAGGCGTATCGTCAGTGAGCTAGACGCTCTGTTAAATGAGCACAATGAATTATTAAAATTTTTCAAAGCACACATGCACAAGCTACAAAGTGACAATCACGCTATTGTTATCAATCCTGATAGAACACCAGCTGGAGAGCATGTACGTAGATTCAACGCACCTGTTGTTGAAGACGTTGCTGGAATCATGGTTGGCGACCGTACAGCTACGCGACAAATCGTGATTCGAAGAAGAAATAATGATCTTCAGTTCATCAGTGATACCCATCGTTCATATGACGCTCTCCAATATCCACTAATTTTCTGGAAGGGACAAGATGGATATTGTGTAAACATTAAACAACGAGATCCCGTAACAGGTAATTCTTTCATTATTAACAACATAATTATTTTATTATTAAAGAATAAATCTTCAATTAATTTAAATATATATTATTACAGGAGCTGAAACAAATAAGAACGATAGCTCGAAGGATTTTTATTCATATCGTTTGATGATTAGACCCGGCCGAGACAACATCATTTGACGATGTCGTGAGCTTTGCCAACAATTTATGGTCGACATCTATGTGAAGATAGAGAGTGAACGACTAAGATACTTGCCATATAATCAACAGAAGCTGCGTGCGGAAGAATATATTCACTTGCGAGATGCTATTGCGAATAACGCTGACACTGCCGAAATTGGTAACTCTGTTATCTTACCATCATCGTACATAGGTAGTCCACGTCACATGCAAGAATACATACAGGATGCTATGACTTTCGTGCGTGAATATGGACGACCGTGTTTTTTTATTACTTTTACATGTAATCCAAAATGGCCGGAAATTACATCGTTGCTATTACCAGGACAACATGCAATACATCGTCATGACATTACAGCACGTGTGTTTAAACAAAAATTAAAGTCTTTAATCAACTTTATTACCAAATTGCATGTATTTTGCCCCACACGTTGTTGGATGTATTCAGTTGAGTGGCAAAAGCGTGGATTACCTCATGCTCACATTTTAATTTGGTTGGTCGACAAAATACGTGCTGATGACATCCATAGTTTGATTTCTGCAGAGATTCCAGATCCGTCTACTGATCAATTACTATTTGATATTGTTACTACAAACATGATTCATGGTCCGTGCGGAAATCTGAATCCTTCATCACCTTACATGGTGGACGGAAAATGTACAAAGCGTTTTCCTAAAGATTTTACTAACGATACGGTCACAAATGTTGACGGATATCCAATATATCGTCGAAGATGTACCGAAAATGGCGGACAATCTTTCATTAAAACTATCAACAAGGCAGATATCGACATTGATAATCGTTGGGTGGTACCATATTCACCTTTGCTGAGCAAAACATTCGATGCTCATATTAATGTTGAGTTATGCAGTTCGGTGAAGAGTATCATGTATATTTGCAAATATATACATAAAAGAAGTGATATGGCTGTATTTAGGGTTGAAAATACTAATGTTCATTCTCCTCCAGTTTATGAAAATGATGAAATTACGATTTACCAAATTGGCAGGTATATCAGTTCCAATGAAGCTGTCTGGCGCATTTTCGGTTTCCCAATTCATGAACGGAATCCAGCAGTTATCCATTTAGCTGTCCATCTTGAAAACGGCCAGCGCGTATATTTCACCAACGATACAGCGCTTGATCGTGCTATAAATCCACCAAAAACTACGCTCACCGAATTTTTTGAATTTCTCACGGACAACTATATGTAGCATGTTCTCGCGTGGGAAAACCATCCAGTTTGTTTGTGTTGGCTAAAGACGGACTAACCTAGAATATTGTACACTCTACTGCGCTGAGAGATTAACTTTTTTTTTTCAACTGCCATAATTGATAGTAAAAATATAAATAATTATTTTTTATGTTTAAATAGCTATCAAGGATTGTAATTTAAAATATATTCGTTACTTTAATAAAGATTAATTTATTAACCTAAATAAAACATATTTTTATTGTTTATAACGCTTTCGATTATAAATATATCCCCGCACACTTACATAAGATAGTTCTTTTCATTGAATTAAAAAAATGTTTTCTTGAAATAACATACATGGCAAAACAACGTTTGCCGGGTCAGCTAGTAATTATATATAATCGCAGGTCCCATAACTAAAGCGTTGGGGTAGTGCTCCAACATATTAAGAAAATACATGCTGTACTCTCAACATATTAAGAAAAGCAGTTTTCTCAAAACTGAAATTGACTTTTTAACTTCCTGCTAAGAAAATTGAAAATTTTCAAAATTGGGAAGTTATTGGTTTCACCCTGATTTTCGAAAATCGAATTTGCATCAGATCTCCACGTTTTGAGGTCTGAGAAAGCAATTCCGACCATTTTCCTGAGGATGTCAATATGTCCGTATGTTTCTAATCTAATCAGCTCTTAACCGTGAAAAACCACGTTGATTGGTTCCAAGAACGTCAAAATCGGTTGATTGGTTCGAGAGAAATCGTTGACGAAAAATTTGGAAAAAAGTGTTTTTCTCACATAACTCCGATATTTATTTTCGGATTATTTTTTGGACTCAAAAAACTGAGTAGAATGCCACCAAGCAAGTTAAAGTCGAACAACGCATTTAAAAAATATAGCCATTTAAAAATTTTTTGAGCTCGAAGAGCTCGAAAAATTAATGGATTTTCGAGCTTTTTTTTCATATCAAATTTTTCTTCTATTTGTTTTTAAAGGGGTTACACGCAGTGGCGAGATTCAAAAAGACATCCCTTTATAAATTTTTGATGGAAGCAGTTTTTATTTATCAATTACAAGTGATAGTAATTCAAATAGAGCCTACTTTTAAAAATACAATATTGCATCGATCATTTAAAAATATTAATGTACACCGCTCCTGTAGATGATGTCCCGAACGATTTTTAAAGAAAGACCCTTGGCGGTGATCTTTATTTCGGCGGTTTGGATTATTTGAAATCAAAAAATATGTTAGATTCATTCGAAGAATAAATAAATGCAGGTATTGAACGAAGAAATTATCCAAATTTCGATTCTTGACAAAATAGCATTTACTTGAAAAAAACTTTTTCGTTTTTGACTGAAACTTTTGCTCCAAAATGTTAAAAAAGAAAATAGTAATAGTTTTTTTAAATCTTATTCATTTGTTCAATACCTGAGGAATATATTTAAGAAGATATTGTAAAAATTTGAGACCGATCGGTTGAGCCATTTCGGAAAATTTGAGATCATCATTTTTGAAAATACCGTTTTGAGAAAAACGTGTTTAAAGTTTCCTACTTGCTTTCTAACACTTTAACATGGATTTATGAATTCAGGTATATTTCCGAAAATGTTTGTCGGATTGGCTTCAAATTTTCAAAGAATATGCTTAAATATATGTACAAAAATTAAAAAAAAATCGTTTTTTTGAAAATTCTTACTGCGTATAACTCTTTAATCCATTCTTCAAAGTTAATGATAATCATTAAAAATACATTTACTGAATGTTAACATAGGTATGGAAGTCCACATCATAGTAGATCACAGTCAGTGAAGACACCCGGAAGCAGATCATCAGGACGTCCAAATTACTTGTGTCTTCCCCAACAAAGATCAAGAGTCGCTAGTATGCCGAACACGGGCGTGGAAGAAGAATACTACAGGCTAAGACATTTCAGTATAACTGGAAAGGGTATCGTTAATCGTGGTGATTCTCTTAAAAGCCGAAGATCTCGCTCTAACAATAGTGTGGCTTCCAGCAACTCAAGGTAAGCACATCCAGGAACTGATTTCATTTCATTTAATCAACTATCTTTTTCTAAAATTCTTAGGTTTTATTGTCATTCCGTCTAGCTGTCCAGCTTAGAGTATGTAAATAATAATTGTAATTGTTATTGTAATTTATTGACAAGATCGTAAGACAAAGTCCTCTAACGGTCCTAAGATAATACATAGGATAGGATATGTACAGAGTACTTTGTAAAAAATAGCATACGAAGTATAACAATAAAAAATATGAAATAAGTCTAACAACAGTAATGATATTAAGGTCTCTTAACGTCAATTCATAACTGAAAAGAAAAATATTCAAAAAGAAAAAGTCCGGTTATTTCTCTGTGCCGAGCAACGTTGTGATTCATTCTGATGCGCTCACACAACAAGGCATTCTTGTTCAACATTAGCATGCCATAGAATATAATTGCCCAAACCGGCGATTATAAGGCGAGAGCCATCCGAGGTCAAGCCGAGGTCCACTGATATGCTCTCCACGTCGCTTACGTAATACAAACCGCATACAATTGTTCAACGTAACTGCTAGCTTCTTCTCAAGGTTTAGATTTAGATTAGTAAGAGCTACTGCACAGTAATCAAAGATAGGAAGGACCGAGCTGGTAACGAGCTGCCGTTTCAGATTGATGTTAAGTTCATTAACAGATTGACGAAGACGATGCAGCATTTTTGATGCAGTACTACATGTCCTTAGCGGGAAGTTGCAGGGATAGCCTTTAGGGTCAACCATTTTCCTAATTTTTCCAATTCTGAACGCATCCACGAACTCATCTCCACCCAATGCAGCATCAAGCACTTTGATCAGCGACTTAGACAGCTCCTTAACATCTTCGCCGTCTACCTCCGGTAGCCCAGTTACGACAAGCTAATGACCTACTTGATCACAAGCAGCACGGAGTAGGACAGCCTCATCAGCAGCAGACAGCTTAAGCTCCGTTGCATTTACGTCATTAGTTTTTGCTGAAACAGCATCAACTCTCGTATTAGTCGCAGTCTGCTCAGCCTTGAGTTTACTAAAGTCAGTACGTAATGCCATGACTTCATCAGCAACTTTATCAAGCTTGGCTCCAAATCCACCCAACTTCTGATCGATTGACTCCAAGAATGTAACAACTCTGTCATCAGTGACAATGCAGGTTGGACACTTCGTTTGTAGCTTGACTCCGGCAACGCGGGTACTATTAACATTCAGCCGTACAACTGCACAGTCTGCATGATAACTATGCTTGCAAGATGCTCCTGTGGTAAGTCCCTCGGCGACACGATCGATAATGTCATGCATAGCAGAGCACACAAGTTACCTTACCCATGTTCACTACAAATTTCCACAAAAAACAACAGATGGCGCCTCTTGATAATAATGCGCTCTGCAAATCGACAGCGTAGTAACTCACGTGTTTTACCTAACCTCTACGCGAAGGCCGAGGAAAACTAAGTCAAATTGATGAGCTAATGTTTAAGACTCGGACAATGTTTTGATAATCAGCGAAACCGGAAAATTTTTACGATCACAATAATACCACTTCAGCCTCACTTGCAACTAACCACTTACACACTTTGCAAAACTTAGAGCATAGAAAGAAAACGTGTGCACTCTGTACAAATTGAGTCGGTAATAATATTTTTTTTTTTTTTTATTAAATTAATTAATATTTAATTTTATTTTACCAGGATACAATCCTCAATACAAAATTTTACATTAGAGTTAGCTTGAGGAGTAAAAACAATAATTATTGTGTTCTGGTCCGTTCCGGGATAACACGCGAAATCGTGAAGTGTTCCACATTTTTACAAGTATAAATAATGCTGTGAAGCGGGAAAGAATAGGAGTAACGGTAATTATTACGTGAAGCGTTCCACATTCACGTAACAGAATATTGGTAGGAAAGGATTGAGAAAGGAATGTGGAGAGGATCATCTTAATGTGAGTTTATAGAATATACGAGAAAAAATTATTAGATAGCTTGGACTGGAATTTGAACCCAGACCCTTCCGAAGACATGTCGGTTACTCTACCATTTGAGCTATTCAGTCTATACTTAATTTCCTTTCGTTTATTCTATATACATTAAGCCACACAAAAAAAAATTGTGTGTATACCGGGCGCCACCTATCTACGGGCATGTTTTTCGACCCGCTGAACACGAATTTCAAGTCAGTTTAGGCCGTCCAGCCTTCAATTCCGAGTAAATTGCAAAAAACCCCAAAAAATAGCGAAAATTCGATGTTTTGGCAATAAAAGAAATTTTGAGATCTAAGGCAAACATAATGTTCATGTATTTTGGTCTGTTAAATACTAATTTTGATCGTACTTTAATCATAAACCGTTTTAAGTCTAAAAAAAAAAGGTGTGTGTGCGATTCACACACGATAGAAGTGAAACTTCAGTGAATCGACAAAAGAATGAGATGAATATTTATAACAAGGGTAGGATAATTACAAAGTTTAATTGTTCAAAAATGAAAGTATTTTGATTAATTTTAAAAGATATTTTATATTTTATTTAACATATGTTACATAATCTATTACTCAAGTTCCATATTTTCAGTTTCAACAAATGATACAAGAGGCTTATGATAACTAAAATACGATACAAATATTTTAGTTTCAATTTGGTTGATATATCTTTGGAACACTGCATCTATTACCGTTTTTGATCTTGTAGTTGATTGAGTGCGATTGTTACACATTTTTAAATAAAATGTTGTATCGAGAAACTCAATCAAAGGAAGCGCTGTATCTGATGCAAAATTTATGTTAAAATCCCCACTTAAAATCATCGGAATTTTATCATAATTCTTTTTGAGAATTCGCGATACCTCTGGGGTATATTTGATCAAATTTTCATGTATAAATTCAATAACTGATTTTATTGATTGGTTGGGAAAGATGTAAATTGCTACGATCAAAATTAAATCTCCTTGGTCATTTCTGCTCTCACAGGCACATATTTCTCCAACTTTCGAAAGCTGAACAGACAATGATTCTAGCTGTTGTGCATTGAGATCCATTTGTGGCGTAACAACACGGGCTCCATCATTTACGTTGTGATAAATTGCTACTCCGCCTGCCCTCGTACGTGGTCTTTTGTAATTAACAACAATATTAAAATTTGGAATGTCTACAATATCTTCATTATTCATCCATGTCTCCGAAAGAATTTAAAAATTTGACGATGACACCATATTGTCATGTTGCAGATCTTGTACATGAGCTCGTAAGCTTTGACAGTTAAAGGTAAACAGTGACATCCCTTTTCTTTTATTTAAGAAATCATATAAAACATTTTGTAATTGTCTCAAGTCGATTCAAGTTCAGCCTTCGAAATTCATGTTGTAGATCAATTGTAGATACTGACGCTCTTCGGCCATGGTAAAATTTTTATCATTTTTTTGAAACGAGATATAAGCCGTTTATTGATGTAACTCGTGATAATGCGACGTACAGGAGTTGTTGAACGTGTGATTTATCATATTCATATACAATCTCACCAAAAGTAGCTCCCTGGGACTTGTGAATCGTCATTGCACATGCAGAGACTAATGGGAAATGATTACGTTTTACAATAACGGTTTTATTAGGGTACTAGTGGTATAGATGATGTTCTGCGATCTATTGGTACTGCCAGTGGATGAAGATTATTTTTTGAATTGATGCCGCTGCCTTTCTTCTCAATTTTTCTCCGATTTTTGGAGATTCTGGAAATTCTAGCCATAAACGACCTATCTCTCCTTTGTCATTATATTCAATGAAAATTAATTTTCCCGTCGCACCATTTGCTAATCCATCTGATACATCGATGTTAGTTGTTATCATGTATGGTTTGTTCAAAACCAATGTAATTTGATATGGCAAACCTCCTGTATCAATAGTTGACATTTTATGTAATTTTTGACGCATAGAAGTTTGCTGTTTAACATTTCTACATCCAATATATATATCAGTTGCCTCTGAATTCACTTTTTCTTCTATAGAATTCAAAATTTTATTGTTGTATTCAGCAACTGAATGATTATTAAAAAACAATCGTATACCGTCTGGACAAAGTCTCTCAGCTTCTTCTTCAGAGTAAATCCGTGACTCAATTAAATCTAGCTCTTCCTGATCTAACAACTGTCCATTACCAATTTTTGTTAATATTGTTGCAAAACTTTGATTAGCTTGTCGCATAACTTCGTTTAGTTCGAAAAATTTCAACCCTCGCCATAGTGTTGAACCTGCTATTTTGCGTTTTATTTGTTTGTAAATTGGGGTAGCACGAACTGGCGGTAGTTGACGTAGATCACCAATCAAAATTATATCTAATCCACCAAAATGGACTTCAAAATTACCGGTGATTTGCTTTAACCTTGAATCTATTTGGGACAACAACTCGGCTCCAATCATACTAATTTCATCGATAATCAATACACGAACATATTTAAAAGTGATCTATATTGTTGGGCTACTTCAATTGATAAAGGAAGCAACTTTGAAAGACTTATCTTCAGTGCAGTGTGTACTGTTGTCCCATTGATAGCCACAGCAGCTTTTACCAGTAGAAGCTAACAAGCGATATAAGCATTACAAAACCCATCACTTTCAGAATATCGATTATAAATTTCCATTAATAATTTAATAACAAATGTTTTACCACATCCAGCTGGTCCTGTAAAAAATATTTGCAGCGGAGGAGGATCTTCCAACTGAAGATTGTAATGACGTGCATCAAAAGTTCCTTTTGTTTTGGTTTGCCATTTTCATCAGCTCATAATATTGGTCGTTAGGCATTAAATTTCTTTCCGTTTTGCAATGGCACCAAGTTTATTTAGGGTTGCGAGACGTAAATCACTGTTTACATCCGAATTCGGATTGTCATATAGCGTTTGGAATGGATTAATTTCTGGAAATCTAGTGGCAATATCATGAATCTCATCGTCATCGTCTGCTTCTTCATTTTCGCGACATAGTTTTCGGCATAGCTCTATAGTTTTATTAATGTCTAAGTCAGATTCAAACTCTTTACGTCGCTCCAGAATTTGATTTTCATTTTCGTCGTAAATCCTAATAAATTTCATCTCTTCAAGAATCTCGAATTCTTCATTCCGAAATGGGATATGCAAAGTCACCATTTCTCTTTTTATACTCATTTATATCTGAGGCTATGTCATAATTCCTATAACGAATGATGCGTTGTTGCTTTCGACGAATATAATCACCTTGCGAATTTTTTAGTAAAATTAGCAACGAATTGTGCAAGTGATAATTCTTCCATTTCTTGTGGCCGCTTCTCGTATTTATCAAACCAGTTTTCCTTCCAAATACTTGTTGAATCTTCATCGATATTTAATTCATCTAATTCTTTTTGTGTTCGTCTAATACGCTGTCGTTCAATAGGCCAAACGGTGGGAATATAAACTATGGAGACTGAACTTCTAGACATAGGTTCACGAAGAAGGTACCACGCTGCTTCCTGGCTTGTTAATTCAACGGTGTTGAGCATATTAACACTCATTTTTCTAGTTATTTCTACTATATCAAACTCAGGGGTTTCATCCATGATTTCATGAATTTGTCTTTGTAAATTACTTATACCCCTATTAGTTTTATTGACATATTCAACAACATACGCTGCACATGAGTATTCTTCGATAATAAATTGCATATCTGTATTTGATTGTAAGACATTGAGAATAAAAGGATTGAAAGGGTTGTGCCATTTTTCTTTAGGTTGTCGCTTCAAAAATACTCTTAGGTCTGGTAATTCCAGCTTCAAGAATATGAAAATAATCATTATCAGAAGTTATATGATTTTGTGCATAAAACATTTCAATATTCTCGTAATCATTGTTCTCAAGATTAATTTGTATTTGTTTATACCGCTTAGCGTAATCAGCATATCCTGGATGATCTTTCTGCATTGGTTTTAATATTGTGAGTGGATTTACATGGCATAAATGGAGCATCAAATCGGCATTTCTGAGGTTGATTGGCATGTACTTTTTTATAACAGGTAAAGGTATGTTTGTGACTTTGCAAGCGAATATGTCCAGAAGCTTCTGATGAAGAAATTGATATCAATTGATCAATCATCATTACAGTATCTTGATAGTTTGTACCAAGAGGATCTGATGGAGCGTCATTCAGCCACAATAAAATATGTGCATGAGGACTACCACGATGCTGAAATTCAATTCGTTTAAAATAGTCGACAACATAATAATTTCCAAATGGGCTGTTCTTCTTTGATTGGAGAATAGTTATCAATATATTGACTATTTTATTAAAATAGATAGCACAGGCTCACAGCATCTTCATTCACTAGTGTAGTCTTAGATATGTAATCCAGTGACGCAGCTTGTTCAGCTGAAATTTCAGTACCGTTATTTTTTAATTTGTACAATAATTGTATTAAATTGGTCCATCCGATTTCATTGGCACTCAAAGTAAGAAACATCGTAGGTTTTCCTAGTTGCCGAATCATCGCAAAAAGATCTCTTTTTCGATCGCTCCAATACCATACTGAATTTGGTATTGAGCGCAGAAAAGCTAAATTACTTTCGATACAATTATTAATGTAGTCAGCTGACTCAACTTGCTGCCGTGTAATATTAGTATTTTTTCCCACATGTTTAAATGCAATCGTAAGCGAGTCACGAACTCTTAACCTCATAATTTTCATTGCTAGATATAATAAATGATGTGGAGTAACTCCACGCCGATCTGATCTTCGTAATTCGCTAGTTGCTATTGCGAACGGTGTTGCATTTACTCCCTCTCTGAATTTTCGGAAATGACCCAAATAAATCGATGGGAAAGAAAGTTCTTCGGCATGTTCATCAAAAATTATACTTTTGGGAATATTATATTCTCCAGGAGCGATCCGTAAATACATATCTTCATTCCAAAGTAGAGTTTTCTGTTGTGCTGTTAGACTCTCTTCGACCGGTATATCTTCACTCATTTCTTCTAGATCGATTTCATTATTACTATTATTGTTGAAGAAGCTTTCATCAATTTTAATATCGTAAAATAAATAAAGTGGAGTTTGAAGCAAATACTGAAGCCATGCACGAATTGTCCTTTATTAACTAGTCCCATTAAATAGCTTGATCTATGTATTATTTTTCTTTTAATGTGTACGTTAATACAGTAATCATCATCGACATTACGGGGTAAGAGTTTTACCATATTGTTTACCTCGACTGGTACATTAATGATTTGTCCATAAATTCCATATTGCCCATGAACATGTCGTAACCGTCGAATTTGCATAAATGGAACTCGTGGTGAGACAAGTCTTTCCGAAATTAAGTCAAGCGGTGGTAAAACCTCAGGTATTTTTTCATATTTAAAACCGTTATAAGTAGACATTATAGGAATCACTTTCCTCCCAATTGCTTGGTAACACGTGTTGCACAGTAAAATATCTTCAACTGTATTGTAATTTTCAACTATTACCCTTAATAATTGTTCATCTTCAGCACGTGGTGATTTTAAATCTAACTTAAACCACAATCGATCACAAACGGAGCACTTATGACCAAACATATTGTTTAAAAACTTGTCGTTAAATTCTTTATGAGCAAACTTATTTCGACGAAACCGTGAGTATGGAATTTCTGGCTGTACATCTACTGGAGGGTTATCTGAAAAAAAACAATTCAAAGTATGTAACGAGTTATCTATCGACTGTGTATTGAGAATCAATTCCTTAAAAAACTAAAATTTTTTACATCGTAAATTCGAAAAATGTATATAAAATTAATTTTAAAAACTCATTTTAAGATAATGATTATTTTCAAATATGGTTATTGAATTATATGTACCATTTAAAAATTATCCACTCTTTAGTTTAAAATTAAATTATTTTTTTTTTTTATCATTTTAATTTTGAATTTTTTTACAATTTATTTTACCATTCAAAAATATTCATCCGTCTTAAAATTGTTTTTTTTTTCCTATAAATCTAAATATTAAATCATTTTGTTAATTTAAGAATTATTGAATTATTGAATATAAGTTTAAATTAAATTAAATTTTTTTTAATATTTTAAATCATGAATTGTAAATTAGGTACATGTTTTTAAATTAAATTTTTAAGTTTTTTAAGTTTTTTCATTAAAATTATTATTAAATTGAAAAATTTCTTTAAATTATTTAACATTAAATGATGAAAGTTAGTATTAATTATTAGTACTTACAATCATTATTTACTAAATTATATCCCGTTGGAACACTATTTTGTTGCTGAGAGTGGTTTAAAACAGAAAAAAATAAATAAGGTTAGACACATGATGTATTGAGGTTATATATATATATATATATAATCCATGATCAGTTTAAAATAAAAATCAAATTTATTGATTGAAAAACATTGATATATTAGTTTATACTTAAAACAGGATTAAAAAATATTTACACTTACCATTTATTACATCAGTCACATTGACACTTATATCTGAACATCTATTTTGATTGTTCAATAATTGTTTTTTACGTGCACGAAACTCGCGACTACGTTCTGTTGAACTTTTTGCTGAATTTTTTTTCATTTTAATTTCATTTTTTTTGCGTCGATATTGACGACACATTTCGGCATTAGTTTTCGGCATTTTATAAAATTTATTATTTAGTACAAGATATAAAAATACTCACAAACAGTTAAATAATAACACACCACGCTATCTTACTAAAACGCTGTAATACGCAGCCGCATACAGTGTACAGTAAACTCACGTAGTTTTCACATGCACTACACACGTTAAATGCTCAAATACAAGCACGTATTAAACAGTGTGCAATATACATACACACTGACATCTGCTCTCTCGCTCTGGCTCACAAATTACAGGCGACTATGCTTAGAAGACGGGAGTGGGGACGCTACGAAGTATGGCACAAAGAGGAGAGACCGATAATATACAAATTGTATGTATATTTCTGTCTCATTCTTTCCCCTGGCTTCATCCTACACATTTTTGTATTTGTGTCTCTTACCTGTCGTTTTTTCGTTGCATCCGGTTTGAAATCACAACGATTCTAAAGAAGTTTCACTTCAAAAAATGGTGAAAAATAATCAAAAATTGCAAAAATTGAAGAAAATTGGGATTATCTTGGTATACAAAATTTTGGAGACCTGGATTGATGAAGATTATTACGTAATTTAATCTGCTTGATCTTATTCTGCAATAAATTTGGCCTCTAGTCCCCTCAAACATTTATAAAATTGCAAAAAATCGATTAAAATGCAGAAAATTGCTGCTCCAAAAATGAAAAAAAATCTTTTAAACACAATTAAATAAATTTCTTGTATTTTTCATTAAAAAATACAAGATTAATGTCTGAAAATGCAAAAAAAATTGTAAAATCTACGAAAATGATGTATAAACAGCATTAGAAGAATGATTTTCCTAACTTTTAAACTGTTTTCCGGTGGTATCAAACTCTTTTATTTTCAAATGATCTACGGAGTGGATTTCTTTTTCGTTTGTTATTTTCTTCTGGTAAATCTCTTTTAAATGTCCAGCAATAGTCTGCCATCATGTTGATATTCCAATTTTCTTGATACCTTGTCTCCATTTCACTTATGTCACCCTGACCAGACGCTGATACTGGGTTTTCGAATCCCTGCATCATGAAGTACTCTTCACTTGTACCTGTCATGACGGCACATACACCGTTAACCCAGGGACTCTGTCAGATGGTTCTGTTGCCCACCTTCACCCCAAGGAGGTGCCCTGATTGCAAGTGCAAGCGATCATGCAATGATGAAGTCTGAAGTCTAAATGAAGTCTGCAGATCGAAGAAGTTGAAAACCCAACATGATGGCAAATTTTTACTAAATAAAGGAAAAGGTGGAAGAAGAGGTGTCCACGTCGTAGATCATTTGAGAACGAAACAGTACAATACCCTCGAAAAACCGTTAAAAATCCAATTTGTCAACATTCTTGGATCTTAATCTTGTATTTTTTTAATAAAAAATACAAGAAATTTATTCAATTGTGTTTAAAAGATTTTTTTTCATTTTTGGAGCAGCAATTTTCTGCTATTTAATCGATTTTTTGCAATTTTATAAATGTTTGAGGAGACTATAGGCCAAATTTATTATAGAAAAAGATCAAGCAGATTAAATTACATAAAAATCTTCATCAATCCAGGTCCCCAAAATTTTTTATACCAAGATAATCCTAATTTTCTTCGATTTTTTATGTTTTTTTACAATTTTTTTAGATTTAAAACGGTTTATGATTAAAGTACGATCAAAATTAGTATTTAACAGACCAAAATACATGAAAATTAAGCTTGCCTTAGATCTCAAAATTTTTTTTCTTGCCAAAACATCGAATTTTCACTATTTTTTGGGGTTTTTTGCAATTTACTCGAAATTGAAGGCTGGAAGGCCTAAACTGACTTGAAATTCGTATTCAGCGGGTCGAAAAACATGCCCGTAGATAGGTGGTGCCCGGTGTACAGACAACTTTTTTTTTGTGTGCCGGTGTTATAATTAATTGTGATAAATAAATATAGATAGATATAATAAAATAAAGGAAAAAAATATAAATATGGAATTACACAGCGCCGTTATAACTTAACCATCAGTCAGTACCTTCTAGGTGATCTCTGATAAAATAGCAAGCCTTACAAAAGGCAAATAATTTTTTAGTCGAGTCGGTGCTCTATGATTCCAGAAATACTGGATCTATACCCCTTGGAGTTTCATGGTTGGACCACTGGCTCAGGAACTTTTCTCTAGGTATTTGGTAGTCTGGACAGTCAGAGAGTAGATGTAGGATGTTGTCTGGTTTCTCGAGGCAGCAGCAGAGACAGTTCTTTGTGGGTGACAGCTTTATGTGAAGTTTTCCCATCGAGATATGGCAGGCGAAGATTGTGGAGAGGCGGCATTGGCAGAGCAGTTTTGCTAGGTGATCTGGTAGTTGGCTAAGGATGAACTTTGCGGAAGTATGGGATAAACTTGCGTTGTTGAAGTAGAAGAGACATGATTTGGAAAAATAATATCTTTCCATGTCACGTGAGTGTCTATAGTCTTTGTACTTTTCGAGAACCGCTGGCATCATGCTTCTCCAGTAGTCTGCTGTTATGTTGGAAAGCAGATCCTCTGCACCGATGTTTATTAGGATGTTTGAAAGTTGCTGGCACCAGTTAAGGCGGTCAGAGTTGAATGGAGTGTGCGTGAGCTGGACAAGTTTTTTGAGACATATTTTAGGCAGGCGGTTGCTGGGCATATCAAGTATCTTAATCACCCAGCTCAGGGCGGCTTTTAGACGGATTGCATAGTGTGGAGTACTTAGAAGAAGATTCAACAGACGTTTGAAGAAGTACAAGTTTGCCGATTCCAATCTTTCCAGGATAGTCTGACTCAGACCCCAAATGTGAGCAAGATATTCTATACTGGAGCGGATGATACTGCTATGTAGTTTAATTACGCCATTCCAGGTGCTGGTGTTGTTTATTAAGTATCCCAAGTACCGTGCTGGTCGCCATTTTGCTCTTCTTGATGGCTGAGTCTGTGGCGATAGTACCTTGTAGTGACGTCCAGAATGCGGTGCCTAGGTATTCGTAAGTTGGAACTATGTCTAAAGCTTCACCAAGGAAAGAAAAATTTGCAAGTTGCCTTGGAAGACGGCCGGTAGATCTGATAATGAGTATCTTGGTCTTCGTTGTATTGACTGTGAGTCCGTTTATTTTGTAGTATTCTTCTAAGATTTTTAGACTTCTGCGTAGTTTTACCTCCGTTGAAGCTACCAAGACGATATCATCAGCATAATTGTAACCCTGATTGTCCTCTAGTGTTATAGTTATTTTCACACATTTTAATCTCATCGCTTAAGTAAGTCAGACAGAGTTTTTTTTTCATTTTGTGGATAAGTAAACAGGTGTTATAAATTACTCTTTGTCTTACTGTCATCCAGCCTAGGGTTTCTAACATCAGTGTTAGATTCGTATACTTGTTAACACATAATATTGCACGCATCGCTTGATTTTGTAGCTTTTGTAAAATAGCGAATTTGTCGTCTGTATAATTAATCATTAACGTATTACAGTATTCGTAATGTGGATTGCTTTTAATTAAAAAAATTACCTACTGAGTATCTCAATCTATTGATTACATTAATTTTTTTGACAATTTTTTGACTAGTATAATGTGCATTGCTTTTAAAATTCAAATTATTATTGATCATCACTCCTAACTATTTTGTTTCTTTTACATACTTAATTACTATATCATTTATAAATAATTTACATTTATTTCTTATATTTTTATGCCTTTGATCGTGGATAGTCATATGTACAGTTTTATTTACATTTATTTAACCAGTTAAATAGTTTTTGAAGGTTCATATTTAATTTTTTTTTCAATTTCTTCTAAATTTTTACCACTCACCGCAATTCTCATATCATCAGCAAATAACGCACAATCAATCCCCTTTCTATTTAATATTATTATAATTTCATTAATATAAAGCAGAAATAGCAAAGGACCTAATTTGGACCCTTGTGGTACTCCAAACCAGTCTTTAGAAAATATATGGTATAAAGAATATCGATGGCGTTAAAAATGTATTGACAGAAGGTCAAGTGAATAAAATTAAAATTCGTAGTTCGTCATTATGAGTTGACTGAATGGTAATTCTGGACAGTGTCTCGGATAGCTTAAAGGAAAAGCAGTTGGCGTGATAACAAAAGATCCAGGTTCGAGTCCTGGTCTGGGCCGTCCGAATGATTTTTTCAGTCAAATTCACTTTTGATGACAAATTTATATACGAATTTTAAAATCGTTTATGCCTGGAGGGAATACAGGCAAACGATATTATAAATTATTAGATAAATAATTAGATAAATAATTAGATAAAAAAAAACATGCAATAGACTGGATAGCCAACAAATAAATTCAGACTTATAGTATCATAAAAACCAGTCTTTAGAAAATATATTGTACTAGGAATTTAATTCGCGCGTGGTGCGCGCGCGTTTTTAAATTTACTATAAGCGAATAATTAAATATACTGATTATAGTATATTGAATTGAAGTTTAGTGAAGAATAATCTGTTAAAAAATAGATTATAATGATTATTATTCCTTTCTTGAAAAATACCTCAGATGATTCTGCATTAATGATGGCACAGACTATTTAATAATTTTAAATAATACTCAAAAAATTAAAATAAAATAAATCGTATATGTATATTTAATATGTTTGAGAATTTATTTACATAAACATCAATATTTTTTGATTGATTTAAAAACAAATAATAAAATAGATATTTTAAAAAGTATAAGAAAAAACAACTAAATTATACGTTTTTTGTCGTTTAATAAGATTAACTTTAATAATAAATGGTTTTATTAACTAATCAACATGCAAGGAACCGAATAATCAAAGAAAATAAGTTCTATATTAACGTAATAGCTTAAATCAATGTAATTTGTAGTCAATATCGCAATTATTAGAACTCATTCAATTTAATCATTATTTTCATTTTATGTATTATTTTAAATATTAAAAATAAAATTGCTGTATCTTAAAAAGTTGATCCGTGGAATCGTCAATGCTTGCGTAGAATGGCATAAATTGTCAATATTAATGTTCACTGATAAAAAAATTAACTTGATTCAAGAAAATCATTTTGAAGAGTTTGATAATCTTGAATCAAGTGGAAAAACTCTTGATCTAAGAAATGATTCTTGATTTAAGAATTTTTCTACTTAATTCAAGATTATCAAACTCTTCAAAATGATTTTCTTGGTTTAAGAATTTCTCACTTGATTCAAGTTAATTTTTCTATCAGTGGAGATATAAAATATGAATATATTTATATTTTAAAATCAAAATTTAATGATAACTTTCCATTTTACGTGTTATTTCAAATATAATAATCGAATTGCTGTATTTAAAAAAATTTATCCGTGGAATCGTCGATGCATGCGTAGCATGGCATAAATTCTTAATATTAATATAGATACAAAATATAAGATATTTATAATTTTAAATTAAAATTCAATGATAATTTTCCATTTTACGTGTTATTTTAAATATAAAAATAGAATTGCTGTATTTAAAAAAATTTATCCGTGGAATCATCGATGCATGCGTAGCATGGCATAAATTCTTAACATTAATATAGATACAAAATATAAGATATTTATAATTCTAAATTAAAATTCAATGATAATTTTCCATTTTACGTGTTATTTTAAATATAAAAATAGAATTGCTGTATTTAAAAAAATTTATCCGTGGAATCGTCGATGCTTGTGTAGCATGGCATAAATGATCAACATCAATATAGATACAAAATATTAATATATCTATAATTTTAAATTAATATTTAATGATTATTTATCATTTTACGTGTTATTTTAGATATAAAAATAGAATTGCTGTATTTAAAAGAGTTGATCCGTGGAATCGTCGATGCTCGCGTAGCATGGCATAAATTATCAACATTAATATAGGATACCGAAAATTAATATATTTATAACTTCAAACTGTTATAATCGTCTAATTAGCGAATTGATTTTCAAAATATTAAATAATTAAAAATCTCGTAATAACGTAAATATAATTATATTAAATATACTTTTATCTATTAAATTCGTAACTTTTAAAGAAAGTATACAATTTATAAAATTTTCGAACAGATGTAATCTATGCTGTGATAAATAATTATTTTTTAATTATATTTAATAAATATATAATATGTTAAAATCGTGCTCAAACGTTATACTTTGAAAACCTGCGTAAATAATGTTGAATGTAAATTATATTTTAAAGCTTCCAATTATCAGTTCAACAAAATTTTAATATTACACTTTCAAAAAAATATATTTTAGGAATTTAATAGTTTTTCAATTATAGCTTTAATTATTCATAATACTAATTATTTTAGGGTTATTATTTATCATATAATTCTTTATAGACATAATTTTTTATTGTAGTATTATTTCTATTACAATTTAAATATATTTTTAAAGAATTCCACGATTTAACTCGTGACATTGCAACATATAATTGACTATGATTAAACACTTCTTTTCGTAGATCAATGCCGATTTTTTTGAAAGTTTGACCTTGTGCTTTATTAATTGTCATGGCAAATGCGAGTCTTATTGGAAATTGTCTGCGTTTGAATGTAAACGCACTTGGATGTTCATGATATAATGTTATTCGATTTATAAATACTACATCTCCAGACTTATCACCAGTTAAAATTTTACATTTTAACAATGAAACTCCTAGTTCAATAATCAAAAGTCGTGTTCCGTTGCATAAACCCTCGTTTACACTTAAATTTCTTATCAACATTACTATGCTGTATAATCTTAAACGTAGATGATGTGGGGGAAAATTTGGAGGATTTAATGTATGCAAATATTCTGTTAAAATTGATGCGTTAAGATCTCCGTTATCACAATTTTCAGTGCTATCTATACTTTCATATAATACCTCCGTTGACTCATCCAATAGTTCGACTAATTTATTATTTATATCATTGACATCAACATTTCTTGGAGATAAAATAGCAATTTGACTAAGTGTATCATAATCATTCTTCTTAATTACATCATAATAAACGTCTTTGACAATATCAGATTGTGGATCTGCAATTAAATTTTCGGGCACTGTAACAAAGTCATTAACGTCATTTAAAATTCCATCACCAATTAATAATAAAAATTTGGCAAATTCTGATTCTTCAGGTAATGTACGCATATTTTCAGTTAATGTAAATTTAGTAAAATGTTTCCACACTGATGAAAATTTAATTGATAGGTTGATAGTTTCAGACCGCGTAGCATACAACTTTATTGGAAGTAATTGTCTGAAATCTCTACCGAGTATAACAATTTTTCCTCCGAAAGGCAAATTATTATTTAATATGTCTCTTAATGTTCTATCCACCAACTCTAATGCATGTCTTGGAGCCATAGGTGCTTCATCCCAAATGAATACATCAGTGTTTTTTACCTGTTCATATTCTTTAGAATTTGATTTAATATTTGAGGATGAATCGAAATATAAAGGTACAGGCATATCAAATGATTTATGAACAGTTTTCCCACCAGGCAATAATGTTGCGGCAATTCCAGTATAAGCCATAGTATTAACATTTTTATTTTCACTGCGTAACATATGGTATAGAGTAGTATAAATAAAAGTTTTACCAGATCCACCTGGTCCATCGATGTAAAAGCAATTCATTCCATTACTTATAGTATTATGATTATTGACTGTATTGTAAATTAAATCCACAATTTCTTTTTGTTTTTGATTAAGAATTTCATATTGATTTTTTGAAATAGTTAAGTGGTCTTGATTATTATTATTATCATTATCATGATCGATTATTTCTTCTAGAATCATTTGTTCCATAGTTGGAAATTGATTAAGATGTGATCCTTCAGATATTAACAATCTACTTATTTCAGCGTAAGCTTTTGAAATTGCTATTTCTAATTCGCAGTTATTTTGAAAATCTTGAGACATTGAATTTTTAAAATTTTCCCATAGTAAATGAGGAGTGATCGGTTGACAATAAATTAATATTCTAACGAATAATCTTCGTAATTGTCTAGGCATTATCCAAGAATCAACTTCACTTAACGATCGTCGCCATTCATCATCATCTTCAATTATTCCAAGAGCTAAACATGCTTCAACAAATGTATTGAATTGTTGTCCATTGACATATTTTAAGTTTTGATAACTTGTTGCGCCTTTAGTATGTATTAACAACAATCTTAAATGAAATAATTCTGTTTGATTAGGTGATATAGAATACATTCTACCAATGACGTTAAATTTTGCTTTACGTTTTTCCCACCTATAAACATTCGAATCTTTTGATACCTTTTTATATACATAGAAAGATGGAATATCGGAATGTGATAATTTTCTAGCTTCTGGATCTCTGCTATTTAACTCAAAATAACCTAAAAGTATAGTTTTTTTTTGTAGTGCCTTATTTATACTTTCCTCATCATCAAGTGAATCTACTGTGATTGTATGTTAATGTTCTAAATGTACTGGTAAGCGCGTGACAGCATGACTTTTCTGTTGTAATTCTTTATTCAAAACTCGCCAACAAGCCTCCACTGGACCAACGTAACGTCCATCTATAAAATTTTTAATTTCATCATGATCTAAGTTGGCATCTGAGTTGGAATTATCTTGCAAATTATTCACAATATTTATTTCAGCAGCGTCATGACCTTTAAATATATATTTATATAAGTATTTAACAGCTTTTATGCTAGACACAATTTCTACATTAACATGACAATTAAATAATAATAATAATTTAGCATTGTATGGGACTACATGTCGATTGTCTACTTCATAGTTGTTTGATTTTGTGTATTTTTTATTCGTGTTTTGACGCTGATATTGAGGATAACCGTTGTCATCTAAAATCGTTTCCTCTTGAAAATTTCTAGGATAATGTTTTGAACATTTTCCATTTTCAATGCACCAATCTCCACAAGGACCATGTATCATATTCTTCATAACAATGTCATGTAACGTTTGATTTACATTAGGATCGGGAATTTCCGCAGAAATAAATTCGTCCACCTTAGCGGATGAATTGAATTTACTATCAACATCTAATGTAACTAATAGATGAATATGGGGAAGTCCACGTTTTTGATATTCTATAACATAGACATATGCAATAATCTTTCCAAAAAGATTTTGTTTTGTAATTATATTTAATAATTCTTTGACTTTTAAATAAAATACTCGTGTTACTAAATCCGGCCTATCGGCTGCTGTTTGGCCAGGCAGTAAATTTTCTTCAATTTCACGCCACTTAGGGTTGCATGTCATTGTGATAAATAAGTCAGGAGTTCCAAATTTACGAACCATACACATAGCATCTTGATAATGTTGAACCATATTTCGTGGTGAACTTATAAATGTTGATGGTAGTATAAACACTTTTCCAGGTCTGTCGTGAATGTTCGTATTATTTCGTTTTTAGGTAGATTTCTTTAGAAATCTAACTATTGTAGCCGGTCTCATGTCTTAATTTTAATAAAATTTTGTCATAATATGTTTTATTTCATCGAGTAATGTCGAAAAATAGCATTGGCTCAAAAGTTTATATATGTATTTATGTATGTATATATATATATATATATATATATATATATATATATATATATATATATATATATATATATATATATATATATATATATGTGATATAACGCGCCATGTCAGCAGGATTGCGCCCACAGTTCTCAACCGATCTTTATGAAATTTTGTGGACTTATTCTATGGATCAATACCAAGATCAAGTTCGAAGATGAGCAAAATCGGCTGGTTAGTTTTCGAGTTGTGGGTGTTTGAAAATTTTTTTCATTTTCAAAAAATTTTGAATTTTGTATATTTTGTGAAAATAATTTTCCAGGTGTAAAAAAAAGATAAAATCTATCAAATTTATCTTAAACTTTTTCTTCACATAATTTTTAAGCCGTAAAAGATAGCTTAAATCTATCAAATTTTCGTTAAAATTCATATAATTATCTTCAATTTGAGCTATTTTTCGTCGCTTTTTTTCAATTTATTTCGTAGTTGGAAAAATTAAAAAAAAAATAAGAATAAATTAATTTTTAGCTTTTATCGTCAAATGACTTTCATTTCTTACAAATCCTATTTGTTAGGTAGATGTCTTTGATTATATATTTGTTGTAGTCGGTCTCATATCGTTATTTGCAAAAATATAATGAAAAAAAAATTTTAGGACATGACCTAGTCAATTTGATTTTTTTAATTAAATGTTCAATGGATGAACATTTAGAGTTATAAAACAAAGATTCACCCTGAGAATAAAAAAAAATTATTCTAGTATTTTGTTTTTAAATTACGTATTTTTTTCAATATTCATCTAAGAAATCTACCTATCCATGTCGGGTATGGCCGAATGGCGTTTTTCGTAAATAGTCTACTAATCCTTGATAAGACTCAGCTCTTAGTCGTTTTTGATTGTTACGACAGTAATTTATTCGATCTTTTTCTATTTTTACGTAGTTGTCAACAATCATTGTTGAAATAATCTACGTCCCATTACGAATACATTAAAGTCATCTCGAATAGCGATTCGATATTTAACATAAGCATTTCTCGATATAGACTTATCTTTATTTAAACATTTAATATCTTTATGCCAACCTTGTGAACCATAAGGGTAAAATAATGGATATACCCAAGGTTCTACATTGGGATCCATTGTGCTAATAGTCTTTAGTTGTTTTGTATGTATATTTCTAATTGTCACGTATGAGTCGGGAATTTCTCCATCTGTTGTAGTTGAAAATACTGCAGCAACTTCATTAACCTTTTGCGCATTATAGCGACGCTTGTCTAATCCGTGTTTTAAAGAAAACAATAATTGTAATTCTGGTTCTCTATTGTTATTTTTTATTGTTTCTGCTTCCAATTCATCTTTCATCATTTGAAAAGATTTCGCAAAAATATTATGCTCTCTCATTATTTCTTCAAGACTCTTTACAATTTCTATATCTAGCTCAGAATTTCGTTGACAACGAAAGTTTGATGCTTCGTTAGCATCTATTATAAACAATTGACCGTTCGACGGTAATTTTCCAGCTTCAGGATATAAAGATTCATTAACTTTATAATATATTTGACCCTGAATTTTAAAACAAAATGGACCAGGACGTCTGTTATCGAAAGTGACTAAATTTGCATTAAATGACGCAAACGAAAAAGAGCTATTGTAATAACGAATTCTATTAAAAAAATGATTTGAATGATCGTGAGAACCATCAAAAAGATTTTTTAAAAATAATGGAGCATCAGGTAAATCAGGAAGTCCTACTTCACCATGACTGCAGCAATCATTAAATGACAATTTTTTATTGGCAACTTGTTCATCCACAAAATGCCGTGCATTACAATGTGCACAAATTACAGTCATTGGTCCTAAATAATGTTGTTTGATATTGTCATTCTGATTTCGAGTTTGGTTACTGTTGCCGTTGGTGTTATTATTATTACTGTTGTTATCGTTGTTGTTATTGTTATTGTTGTTGTTGTTATTGTTGTTGTTGCTGCTGTTGTTATTAATATTCTCCTCTAAATTAAGATCATTATTATTGCAAGTTGTACTTTCAAGAGAAAATGAAGCATTAATAGGAAAATTAGAACGTTCGTTTAAAGCATTTTCGTCACTGGAACTTTCAGTAAACTGTTGAAATTTACTCGAAATTAAATTATAAGTAGAAAAATCATAAATGTATCGTTTAGTTTCACCGCTTACATGATATATTCCGCTTGACGCTGAAGGTTCATTATGTAAATGAAGTAAACGTGGTAATATTTGATTTTGATTAATCGTTATGTTCGGAGGTGCCAAAGGTGACAGTGTGTGAACAATATTATCGTTGTGTTGAGATGTATTTTTTTTAGATATTCTCTTTAATTTTCTAGATTCATTATACTTGTCCAATTTTGCTCTGTTGAAGATTTTTTCTTCTTCTGGAGTACGGTTCATCTTTTTTTTTGGCATAGTATTTATATTATAAATATGTGTTAAAATTTCACTCCAAAAAATCACCGAAAATAGTAATAAATCACATACAATCAAAAATGATATGTAATTAAAAGGTACTAAAGATCACCAAAAAACAAATTATCACCTAAAAAATTATCGTACTAATTAAATTGAAAAACTTTATTAAACAAATTAATATTAATTAATCTCAGGTTTGAGGTGAATAAAAAAAAAAAAGCGTACACTGTAGTTGTTAAAAATAAAAGAATAGTATATTTAAAATATACAAATATGTATTGTAATATTAATTTTTAACACAAAATCAGTTAAATAACGTCTTGAAAACTTAAAAAAAAAAAGAAAAAATGTGATTCGTAATGTTCGAAATTTCGATAAGTTTTGTAACATTAAAATTTATATATAGTTTGAAAAATTTATTTGTTGAAATATATAGGTATATAAAATTATCAGTTCTTATAGATTATATTTATAAACTTCTATTGATTTAAAATTTAAAAATGGTCTTATATAATCTTTGTGTAAGAAGTGTTTATATGTTAATAGTTTTTTTGGTTTTTTTATTTGATTTTTAAAATTTAATACATTTAAAATGGTTATTTATAACCTTTGTTCAATTTAAAACATTCATATTCTTACTATCACTTTTCAATCAATCCTTAATTTCAATATTAAAATATATCTATCATATTTTTTTTTCACTTTTTATTTCAATTTTATTATCAATTTAACCTCAAATTTATTTTCAATTTTATTCCAAATTTATTTTAAATTTTATTTCAAATTTATTTTCAATTTTGTTTCAAATTTTATTTCAAATTTATTTTAATTTTTTATTTTGTATTTTCCAATATTTTCTATGATCATCCGGGAAGGAATGGTCCTGGTTCACCAGTGACGAAATCTGAAATAAAAAGTAAATAAATTGATTATTTGAATCTTCACGCGATTATGCCATGTTACTTATATAAATATTTCATTGATCATTATCAATTGGAAAAAATTCAATGTGTTGTTTACTGCATATAAAGATAACATCATTAATGATAATTATATTATTAAATGCATAAGTATGTAATTTAACTGATTTACAACGAATTTTTAAGATTGAAGAGTGTAAATAAAATAAAATTTAAAAAATCATTGAAGAAACGTTTAATTTTAATAGCAAGTAGCCAAGACAATTATCAAATTTACTAATAATAGAAAAATTAATTACATTAAAATATAATTACAATGTATTTAATTTATTCTTAATAAAATAATAATCTACTTGTAAATTATGACAAAGATAAACAATGTAACATTATAAATATTATATTACCATATATTTTCATTACTTACATGACTTTTTGCCACTGAAATTTTAGAATAATTATAAGATATTCGGCCAATACGATTCTCAGCCAAAAAATTCGATGCACAAAAATTGTAAATACAATAATAATTGTATAAAATGTATGTCAAACATACACTTACTAAAACAGTAATCGTATAACTGTAAAATGTTATTAATCGATTATTAATAACTGAAAAATTCTCAATAAAGGTTGTGAGGAGTCACTTAAACAATCATTGATCGAAGTAATCATCCAAAATAATAATCAATCAAAATTGATTGTCAATATCATCTGATAATTTAAATGATATTTGTATATATATGGTTAAAAAACACAAACATTTTAGAATAAAATTCATATAGTTGAATATTAAATTCATCTGGTATAAATCGCAATAATGGCAATCTCTATTGTTATTTTAAAGTCTTTGATAAAGACTATAAATATATCGCAAGTATTATAGATAATTTATAGTATGTTCTTTCCACTATGTCTAACTATACTCAATTGTTTAGTTATCATTTCAGTCAAACATTAGGGTTCATTTGAAATAATAGCGGCAACTTAAATGAACCTTGAAGCCGTTAAAACGCTGACAGTATATTAATAGCTAATTTGCACACATCATATTTAAGTAGAATTCTCAATCATCGTCCATTATTTTAAATAATAGTTTTAAGAAAATAAAGAAAAAATATTCTATTATTATATTTTCTATATTCTATAAGATAGATTGATAATTGTGTTTTGTCGAAAACTATCCAATGCGGATAATTCCCGTAATTGTTTTAAATTATACGATAAAGTTGGGATTAGGAAATTAAATAAATATACTTGGATTTTTTGGGGAACAATTTAGAAGAATTTATTTGTCCCCAAAGGAGGAAAACCCAGCTAGGCTGGGAAAAAACCTCCTTGATGAAATTATACAAGTAAATTGTGTATGTGTAAGTGTGAATGTGTAAAATTACGTTGCAATAACGCAATAGGGGTGAGCTCAACCGCCTTAGATAGAAGATTATCGATAATTTGAATTAGACAAGTCCCAAGGTGGGAGCTAGTAATATCTAATCACTTTGAACTATCTCAGAGTGAGATCTATTAATGTTCAATTGTCTCAAGGTGAGAGCAAATAATATTCAATTGATAACAGAATGTTAGTCAATTGAGTTTGATGTTTTTAGTGTAGAAATTAGTCAAATGATTTGAAGTTGGAATTAAATTATTTATAAGCTAAATTAAATAAGATCGTAATTAAATATCAATAACTAATTTAATGTAATTAATTGTTAGTATCACGCGTCAATTATGGATTGACTAAAGCCGCGTGGCTGATGCAATCCTTTGTTAACGGTGGCGCGTAATGGCCGCGTGGCGTCACTAAATAAATTTACTTGATTTTATTTATGTTAATTCACTGAACTATTAAACTGATTTAAATGAATTGAGAATTTAAAGTATAATTGAAGCTAATATAATTATTTATATTTAATGAATAATTTTAATATTTAAATGAAAGTGAGATGTAAGTAAGAAATATCAGAATTGATTCGCACAGAGTAGTCGTACTAGTACAAAAGTCCAAGCACAACTGTTGCAGCCGGCCACGTGAGCCGGCTTCTCTACCATAACCAAGGCGCGCATGGGCGACGGCCATAGCGTGATACGATTATTCCCGAGTTGTAACGATTAAGCCCGAAGGCGCAATTCTTCTTATAAGTATGTGACTAGGTCCTTTTCCTAGCGGTTAAACATACTCCCCCCGTTGCGAAGGTTGAGCAAGATATTATGAATAGTGTTTACAATCAGTGATATTACATGATTACAATATTTTGAATTTACAGATTTTAAGAATTGATTGGTAATGGACATAACAGAGTAATATTCCGTTTATATATGCCTTGAGCTGTTCGAATTGAAGCCACTCGTGTTATGTTATCCTCTCCTGGATGAGTCTCGATCACTACTCCCAGCTGCCACCGCATACAGGGTTGGTTTTTGTCCATCAGTAAGACAATTTGATTGACCTTAATATCCCCTCGATTGGAGTCCCATTTTTGCCTGGTCTGCAACTCATGAAGGTATTCCAAATACCAGCGTTTCCAGAAATCTTGTCGCGCCTTGACAGTGAATTGCCATGAGCTTAGTCTATTATCTGGAACGTCAGAAAAATCATTTTCAGGTAGCATAGTGAGAGGACGACCTATTAAAATGTGTGCAGGAGTTAAAGCAATAGGATCATTAGGATCACTTGACAATGAACATAGAGGACGAGAATTTAATATAGATTCAATTTGTATAGCCAGAGAATTTAATTCTTCAAATGTTAAAAGTTGTTCTTTCACTACTCGTTTAAAATGATGTTTAAATGACTTGACTGCCGCCTCCCAGATACCCCCGAAATGAGGAGATAAAGGTGGATTGAATTTCCAGACAATGTTTCTCTTTATTGCATAGTTGTTAACAATGTCCTGATGGGACTTAGAGTTGAATAGTTGGTAAAGTTCTATTAATTGATTATTTGCACCCACAAAATTGGTACCATTATCAGAATATACATGAGATGGAACCCCTCTTCTACCAATAAAACGTCCGAAAGCTCCTAAGAAACCCTCGGTAGTTAAATCACTTACGATTTCTAAATGTACAGCCTTAGTAGCCATGCAAACAAAAACACATCCATAGACCTTGACTTTAGTTCTGTTTCGAAATTTACGTTCCTTGATAAAGAGAGGTCCAAAATAATCAATTCCTACGTGAGAAAATGGCGGAGATTCCGAGACTCTAGAACTAGGCAAATCGGCCATTTTACTTTGTAAGAGAATTGGTTGATATCGAATGCATTTAACGCAATGTCTAATGATTTTACGTACTTGATTTTTGCCATCTAGCAGCCAAAACTTATGTCTAAGATTTGAAAGTGTACTTTGTATACCCGAATGATACAAACTTTCATGAGTTTCTCTAATAATTAGATCAGTAACATAATGACGTGAAGGTAATAAAATAGGATGTTTTTTCGAAAAGGATATAGGAGCATGTTTCAAACGGCCTCCCACTCTCAATAATCCGTTTGAATCAATAAATGGATTAAGGCATCGTAATCGTAGATTTTTAGTCTCTCCGGTTTCTTTAATTTGTTTGATTTCATCATAATATTGTTCGTTTTGAATCAGAGTTAAGATTTTAATTTCAGTTAATAATTTTTCTTCTACGTTTAAAGGTTTGTGTTTGAATGGATTATCTTTTAACATTCGCAAACAATAGGAAAAAGAATTTATAAGTTTAGAATATGATGAAAACCGTTTAAATAAATTGTCAGTGGAAGCTAGTAAACAAGTAATTTTTGAACACCAGGAAGTTCAGAAAGAACTGCCGGCTTTAAGTTAGGCCAATTGAGAGGATCCTGTGATAGCCACGTAGGACCTATCAACCACATTTTGTTATTTAGAAATTCAGAAGGAAGTTGACCTCTAGATAAGCAATCTGCCGGGTTATCCTTGGTTCTGACATGTCGCCATTCGATTTTACTGCAAAGGGTTTGAATTTGTGTAACGCGATTCGCTTCAAAGACCTTGAGAGTGCTGGGAGATCGTTTGAGCCATTGAAGTATAATAGTTGAATCAGACCAAAATGTGACTTTAGATATGTCAAAGTTAAATGAAGGAATTGTGTCCTTATATAATTTAGCAAGTAATAATGCTCCACATAATTCTAATTTTGGAATTGTAACATCTTTAATGGGAGCAACTCGAGATTTGGAACAAACTAATTTCACGATCACATCTCCATGTTTATTCACTGATCTTATATAAATGCAAGCACCATAGCCTACTCTACTAGCATCACAAAATCCATGCAGTTGTATGTCAGTCGGATCAGGAATTAAAATATTTCGTTCAACCGAAAAGTCTTTGATTAGGGGTAATTGTTCAGCAAATTTACACCAGCGCAAATGCAACTCTTGTGGGACCGTTTCATCCCAATGGACCTTTAATTTCCAACATTCTTGAATGATGGGTTTTGCCGCTAATACAATAGGACCGAGAATTCCGATAGGATCGAAAATTTTTGCAATGTCAGATAAAATGGTTCGTTTAGTTATTTTTCGTGATGAATCGTTTGATTTGACTGTATAGATAAATTCGTCAGTTAGAGAATTCCATGCTATGCCCAAAGTTTTAGAGATAGGATCATCATTAATAGCACAATCTAAATCTAAGGTTCTTTGATCGAAATTATCCAGTGCGTGTCGGTGATTCGAAGCCCATTGTCTGAGTTCAAATCCACCCTTTCGCACTAGTTGAATGATTTCGTCACGCAATTTTAAAATTTCGGTCAAAGAATTGGATCCGGTTAATAAGTTGTCGACATAAAGATCTCGTTTTAATATTTTTGAAGCTACAGGAAAATTATGAGATTCGTCATCAGCAAGTTGATTTACCGTGCGTATAGCTAGAAATGGAGCTGCAGAAACCCCAAATGTAACTCGTTTAAGTTCAAAGGTACTAATTTTGTCATTATGATAATAAAGGATTCGTTGAAATTTATGATGATCCGGATGTATGCAAATTTGTCGATACATTTGAGCGATATCAGAAGTCATAGCATAGACAAAAGTGCGAAAACGTAAGAGAATGGTGAAAAGATTATCTTGTATAGTAGGCCCTGTTAGTAAGACTTCATTCAAGGAGATACCTTTATCGGTTTTAGCTGAAGCATCAAATACAACGCGTACCTTAGTGGTAGTGCTGGATGTTTTATTATCGGATGATGGGGCATGTAATACCCTGGTCCACTATCATCCGGTACGTGTACCATGTGGCCAAGATTGATGTATTCATTCATGACTTTATTGTATTCGGATTTTAATGATGAGTCTGAATTTAATCTCTTCTGTAAAGACAGAAATCTATTTAGAGCCTTTTGTTTGGAATTCCCGAACTCGACATCGTCTGCGCGAAAGGGTAGTTTTACTATATATCGACCGTCTGTATCGCGAATAGTAGTGTTTTGATAATAAGTCTCACATGTAGAATCCTCAATAGATCGAGAATCACTAGAACTTATGTCTTCAATAGTCCAGAATTTTGTTAATTGACTCGACAGATCAGTTAGTTGACAAGTTACAGAAAGTATATTTTTGTCGTCAATGACTCCTCCCGCTACAACCCATCCTAGTTGCGTTTTTGTAATATTAAATCACAATCATTTTGTGAGCAGTTAATCTGTCCGACAGATAGAAGAGAAAGTGTGGTACCTGAACCGATAAGGACATCTACGGGTCTTGGTATATGAAATTCCGGATCAGCAAGTATTATCTTTTTAGGTATGTCTATTTTATTACGTGGAAAGATTTCATTTGGACTCAGCTCTGCAATTTCGTTAACAGTTAAAAATGATAATGATCTTTGAAATTTATTATTTAAAGATTTACAACTTATTTGAACGACATGTTTTGAAAAGGTTTGCATTCCATTAACAGCCCCGATCGGAATAGAACAGTTTTGCATTGGCAATTTTAATTTGCTAGACAAATTTTCAGTAATGAAATTAGCTGTTGCACAGGTGTCAAGTAAAGCGCGAGCTTGTATGAATCCACCCGTTGAATCACGCAACTGGATGAGTGCGCTCATCATCAATTGGAAACGCGGTGTTCTGAGAATTGTCGTATAGTTGTGTACTACTAGTCAAGCTGTAGATCCCTTATCAGTCGTAACAGTAATAGGTGACTCGGATTTTACGGCCTTGTTCTTTGAAGTATTCGGATTAGAGGGTTGTTGAACTGTCTTTTGTTGAATGTGCAGTTTGGTATGATGGAATTTCTTACAGGTTTGACATCTACTACTGGAAGGGCAAGTTCCTTTGTGTTCGCGAAGACAATTATTGCAAAGTTTAGCAGATTTTACAAATTTTATGCGTTCTCCTATAGTTAATGCATCAAACTTATAACATTTATAGAGCGGATGAGATAGTTTACAACATGGACAGGCAGTAGAAGTGGTTGTTACCAAAGCTCGGACTGGTGAGTCTGTTTTTTGTTTCTTGAAATTATTACTCGAATATTCATTACGTCGTCTTTTAAAAGAGCCATCGGAGTCGCGCTGTTTATTAGGTTTACGTGTACTGAGTCGGAAAGCAGTTTTTATTATAAATTTGCTAAATGCGTCAAACGTTGGGAGAGTGTTATCGTCTTCGTACGTTTCGTCCCATTTGTCTCTAATTTCTGTTGGTAATTTAAGTTCTAATAATCTTACTATAAATGCGTCAGTTGGGTTTGCTTTTAATGATTTTAAATCATTTAAGTGTTGTCGAGCATCATCTATGAATTTAGTGAGATTTTCATTAGTCGGGGTTGATATTGAATTAAGATTTAAAAAAGCGTCATAATGTTTAAAAACTAAAGCGCGCTCTTTCTGATAAGTTTCTGTTAAAAGGTCCCAGGCCTGTGTATAGTTTTCTGCACTTGCATCCAAAAGCGCGAGCTTGTTTGCAGCAGAACCAGTTAAACATCCGCGAAGGTATAAAAACTTATTAAGATCATCTAAATCTTTACGTTCGTCGATCAGTGTCTTAAATGTATTTTTAAAAGAAAGCCAATTTTCAAAGTTGCCATCGAATATGTGAAAAACGGAGGTAGGGAGCTTAGTAAGTCGTTGAGTCTCGAGTGTTCGATTAAGAGTCGAAGCGTTAATTGCAGTTTGAATAGTGGCATTGAGAACATCTTGATTGGGAATTTTTATTTTAGTTGCAAGATTGTAATAAATTTTGCGAATTCCGTCCGCGAGTTCTATTTCTGGGTCCTCAGGTTTGTTCACTTCTAATTCGTCGATACTGGCATCGTACTGATCGAACATTTTTTCGATTTTAGGAAAACGTAAAGAAGCAGTCTGAATGTCTGTGGTCTTTGCTGTTAATTCATCGTTCAATGCGGTAATTTTAGCAGTTAATAGAACACGTGTTTGTTCTAAAGTCATTTTTGTTTTAGTCATTTTGCGATAAATTTATATGATAATAATAGTAATAATAAATAACAATAATAAATATCAATTGATAATTAATTATCTTATTTCTGTAATAAATAGATCACTTACAGTAATCAATTGATTTGAGAAACAATTTAAATAATTAATTATAATTAAATATTAAATAATTTGAGAATTGGTAATTAATTATTCTGTTGCACAACAATTAATCACCGGACAATGATCAATTAATTGTGAATTGTCGACTAATTAATTAAATTAAGTTATACGTAAATAATTAAAATAATAACGTAAATAAATATTTGAATGATAACCAATTGCACTAGTTGACCGATGAATTGATTGCCAAGTGACAATCGATCAGTCAGCCAAAGTCAAACAATTAATTAAATTACAAATAAATAAGTTGGATATATTATCAAATGATTAAATAATATATTAATTAATATTATAAATGATTTAGTGTTAAAGACTTATCTTATTTGTATTGAAGTCCAACGATGCTGGCAGCAGCTGGGTGGTATAGTGATTGGATCTTCGGAACGTCTTGCTCGTCTTCGCAAATCAGGGTTCGTGTACACTTCAAACCTCACAGGAGGCACCAAATGTTTTGTCGAAAACTATCCAATGCGGATAATTCCCGTAATTGTTTTAAATTATACGATAAAGTTGGGATTAGGAAATTAAATAAATATACTTGGATTTTTTGGGGAACAATTTAGAAGAATTTATTTGTCCCCAAAGGAGGAAAACCCAGCTAGGCTGGGAAAAAACCTCCTTGATGAAATTATACAAGTAAATTGTGTATGTGTAAGTGTGAATGTGTAAAATTACGTTGCAATAACGCAATAGGGGTGAGCTCAACCGCCTTAGATAGAAGATTATCGATAATTTGAATTAGACAAGTCCCAAGGTGGGAGCTAGTAATATCTAATCACTTTGAACTATCTCAGAGTGAGATCTATTAATGTTCAATTGTCTCAAGGTGAGAGCAAATAATATTCAATTGATAACAGAATGTTAGTCAATTGAGTTTGATGTTTTTAGTGTAGAAATTAGTCAAATGATTTGAAGTTGGAATTAAATTATTTATAAGCTAAATTAAATAAGATCGTAATTAAATATCAATAACTAATTTAATGTAATTAATTGTTAGTATCACGCGTCAATTATGGATTGACTAAAGCCGCGTGGCTGATGCAATCCTTTGTTAACGGTGGCGCGTAATGGCCGCGTGGCGTCACTAAATAAATTTACTTGATTTTATTTATGTTAATTCACTGAACTATTAAACTGATTTAAATGAATTGAGAATTTAAAGTATAATTGAAGCTAATATAATTATTTATATTTAATGAATAATTTTAATATTTAAATGAAAGTGAGATGTAAGTAAGAAATATCAGAATTGATTCGCACAGAGTAGTCGTACTAGTACAAAAGTCCAAGCACAACTGTTGCAGCCGGCCACGTGAGCCGGCTTCTCTACCGCTAACCAAGGCGCGCATGGGCGACGGCCATAGCGTGATACGATTATTCCCGAGTTGTAACGATTAAGCCCGAAGGCGCAATTCTTCTTATAAGTATGTGACTAGGTCCTTTTCCTAGCGGTTAAACAAATTGACTGAATGAAATTAATTTAGTATTAAAACTTCTTAAACTAATTAAAAACAAATTGATTTTTATTCTTATTAGCTAAGTTAGAAGTGCACGTACAGCGCGCAATTTAAATTTCCAAAAAAAATTAAAATATAAGAGAAAATAAAATACATAATTCTAATGATTAAATAACGTAGAAATACATCGAAGTAATTACGTTAAGCTTACCAATGAAATATCAGTCATTCAAGACATATTATTTTCCGAATATAGAAATTCAAAAAATTAATAAAATCGCAATATTAAATAACATATGCCGCACAATTTTGCAATCGAAAGAAATATTAAATTAACATATAATACCATAATAGGTAAACAAAAAATGATTTATGAGGATATTATTTTAAGTAATAATTGTACATTAAGAATGTTCATAGATTCTATATTTAAGAAACACATTGTTATAAGTACTCATTATTGTTGTGATATTTGTATTCACATCGTACGTGACATTATTTAGAATAATTATCATAGAACACAAATTATTGATACAAACATAGAAAGAATTATAATAATAGTATAAGTAATTGTATAATAATTATATGGTAATTATAAAAGTGCTGTTCACAAACCATTGTTAGCATTAAAGTCTTAATTTTTTTTTGTTCATAATTAAAAAAGAAATTATTACTTTAATCGACAAACGCGAAAAAACACATCATATCAAAATATTTCAATTAATAGCAACTTTTAACATTCAAAGAAAGGAATAACTCTAAATAACTTAAACAGTAAAGTATCATATTCATAATTTAGTTTAAAAGTCGTATCAATTTAATCAAGGTATTACTGAAAAATGAAAATCTTATCAATTTAGTTTGAAAATAATAGTTAACACAAGCTATTATACCATGTAGGGATCTTAACAACATACATTCATTTAAAACAAGATATGTCAAATAAAAGCCCCTATTTAAAATCAGAACGAACAAATAATATTTAAAATGAAAAACATCACCCTAAAACTCAACCTTGAAAATCGTATTTCAACTTTTCAACTAAAAACATTCAAGTCAAAAAATAATATTCTCAAATAAAAAAAAAAAAAAAAACATAATTATTAAAACTCAAACTCAAAATGTTATCAATTAAATCAAAGCATAATTTTTAAATAAAAAAATGTATCGAATCAAGTCAAAAAAAAAATTAAAAGCACTTGAAATTTATGTCATTCAATTTGCTATCATCCTCAAGTACTAAAACGTCAATCAACATTCAAACTCTTGTTATACTATAACGAGCAATAATCTATCTTTCTTTTTAAATAGTTAATAAATTTAAATAGGTAATATATACTTAAAAATAATTTGGTTAAAGTATGTAGCTGACTTATTGAGATTACTTATTACATAACATAACCAATTCAATAGTATTAATTATAAATATTAAAACTATCAGTCATAGTATTAATTATAAATATTAAAATTATCAGTCATTTTTTTTACTTTAAAGTTAATAAATATTTTAAAATACGTTATAGTTTTTTTAACACTATAAAAGTTCAAATTTCTTAAATAGAAATGACTATTATGGGTAGTTTTTAGTTATAGTTATATCACTTTTTATAAATCTTTATCTTAAAAACTAAATAATTCAGTTCAATAGTATTCTTTTTTTTATATTGAAAGATATTATTAGTATCTCAATAGTATTAAGTCATTTTATCAGTTATATATACCTATTTAAAATCTATTAACGTAAATTAACTTCCATAGATAATGAAAAGATAATTGCTAATAGTATCTGAACGGTGAAAACTTTAACGTGTTTCCTTGCTACCGTCCGGAATGTCCATCTTCTCTGAATTCGGATACTGTTAAGAAGATAATGGTACATCTCGATTTTTACAATCAGCAGAAAATTTCTTCTCTTGATGCGCTGTCGATGGTGATCTAATCCGTTTAGGTTGAGGGCTTCTATAATTTCTATTGAGCTGTATCTCAGTCAAAACTTTATCATCAATGAGGGTTATGTTTGACAAATCCTGGCATTGAATGTAGGGTATTCCAACTATAACAAACGATGAAAAGAAACTTTATGTATATTCGTACATTCCAAAAACTATAATTAAAAAGAATAACTAAAAACTCACAGTTTTTATCGCGACACAATTTACCGTTAACTCTGACATGTGATCCAGCATTAATTACATTTGATTGATTTTTCATATTGTATACCTGAATAGTTACTTTGAACTGAAGATCAGTAATAGAGCCAGACCCATTACCATATTTTCCGCTTGTTGTTATGTTGTCATGAATAAATCCTTCAGTAACTGTAAAAAAAATTAAATTAACAGAGTGGTATATTTATTTAAGAACAAAAACTAATTTCAAAAAAATAAAAAATTTTTGAACATCAAGTTACAATAAAGTAAAATCAATTGAGAAATTTCAAGACCTACCGATAAAACCGTACAAATTTGGAATTTCACTCAAAGAAACTGTAAGTAAAGTTTGCGTGACAGGAGCTGCGGCAAATTTTTTATATTCTGTTTTTGATGAAATGTTCAATTCAAATTCAGCAAGTTCCTCACTTGGATCAAAATAATTTTTGTCGGCTGGTGTACACTTTAAACAATCCAGGGAGAACATCTAGAAAACAATCATAAAATTTAATTAAATAATTCTTATATAAAAATAGCTAGAAAGTGACAAATATTTCAATTTCTAAATCACACTTACACAATTCGCTTGAATTATAGACTCATACTTTGTAGCATCTCGGTCCCATGCTAATACCCGAACCTGACGTCCTTGACGATTATTTATTATAAATCTAAATAAACTTTTTCCTTTCTTCAAAGTTTTAACTCCCTCTACTGATTCCGCATAACCACATATTTTGCTATAATGAATATACAAAAAATTTTTAGTATTAAAATTCTAACACGAAATAAAATAAAAAAACACGCTTTTATAAAAAATCCAACTAAAAAACAGAAAATAAAATTTAATCAATTTGGATAAAAATAGTATCATTAAGAAATAAATGTATTTTAATGTCAAAAAGCGTGGGGTGCATTAAAAGTGCTTTTTTAAGATATTATCAAAGTGATGATCCCTCTACTCATCTGTCAATAAAATGTTTATAACTACTGACCTATGCACCCCACGCTTTTTTACAATAAAATACATTTATTTCTTAGAGCGTGTTAAAAAGGCTCAAATCAAAAATTAGAAAAATCATATTTCATATAAAAAACAAACGATGTTTTTTAATTTAATTAAAATCAAGATGAAAGATTATTTAATGTCGGCTTCCTTTATTGTCATAAAACAAATTCAATAATATACGTAATTTTTTTAGTTTTATACTTTAATGTTTGTTATTAATTAATTTCAAGTTAAGATTATTCATATTAAACAAAAAGAAAAGTAATTTTCTGATGCAACAATATGGCCGATGAACGCATTTTAACCACACAATGAACACGTGCTTGAATTATAGAATTAACAATAAATATAATTTCTTATACTTTCACAAATAGATCTCCAACACTTATGCAATCGAAGTCTTCATTAGTTATAACAGACATAATGAACGTCGTAATTTAAAAATTAAAAATTGCAAAACGTTTATTATGTTTATTTTATTAATTTTACTTAATAGAACCCGCAACGTATGTATATATACGTGTTAACGCGTCGAGTGTTAAACGAAAAAGAAAGATTGTAAAACTACACATATCAAGTAAATGTCTTGACATGCGCATTACTTAATTATGTACATTAATTGACCAACGTAGTTATGAAAATTATTACATTCACTAATTTATAATTTATTTATTTTTGTATGTATAATACTATAAAATATTATATTATATAACATTAAATATTAAATATTATAACATTAAATATATAAATAACATTTTTTATATTATTATTAATAAATAATAATAATAAAATAATACAGTTTGCACCATAGATATTTTCATATCTACCATCTAATGAAAGTTTATTGATATAAGAATATTATCATCGTTGTTTATTTAAATTTTATTTTTATTATTAATTATTAATTCATCATTAACAAATCTGCTTACAATTGAATATTCGCGCGCCTTTATTTCGACCAATAAGGAATCAGTAACCATTTTTCGATTACTATCGATTAGTTTTCGATACTAAGCTAACTTCAATTTTAACATCAATTTTAATATATAAGATAAAAAATATCGATGGCGTTAAAGATGTATTGACAGAAGGTCAAGTAAATAAAATTAAAGTTCGTAGTTCGTCATTAAGAGTTGAATGAATCGTAAAAAATATATTGTATAAATAATAATAATTGTAATTTATTGAAAGAGGCCGTAGGACGTAGTCCTCTAACGGCCAAAAGCATATACAGAGTATACAAAATATCTTAAAATTAGGTACAGATCAATATAGTTTTAAGTAAAAATCAAAAACAAAAAGTGCTCATAAGCTATTATCGACAATCAAAATAGATTCTTATAATGTGAATGTTAATATTGATGGGTCTCTCAACGTCAATTTTATCACAATAACATAAATTTAATTAATCAAGATTAATAATGAATACTGAAACAAAAACAGTCTACTTCAAGTCTTATACCATATTGCACAGGATAGCAAATAACTAAATTGCACTTGGTCAAAAATGCAGAACACACTTAGAGATCGGCACGCTCAGTAGCTAATAAGTGTTTATAACAACTTGTTTTAAATATTGCTAGTGAGTCAGCTGCTATTATTGATGGCGGCAAGGAATTCCAAAAGGAAGTCCCCAGAACCACAAAGGAGTGCTGAAGAATTGAAGTACGTGGAATCGGCGCCAGAAGTGTATCAGTCCGATTATTGTCCCTATGTCTCGCGACATTATGGTTTATCCTTATTCTATCCTTTAAAAAAGCATTTTTATTCATGACTAACATTCCGTAATAAATGCAGCCCATCAGGTGAAGCCGACGATGATATGGCAAAAGCCACCAAAGATCAAGCCGCGGTCCATTAATGTGTTCTCCAAGTCGTTTACGCAGCACAAAGCGCGCACAGTTGTTCAGAGCAACTTTCAGCTTTTTCTCAAGGCCCTGATTTAGGTTAGTGAGAGCTACGGCACAATAGTCAAAAATAGGAAGCACCAAACTAGTTACTAATTGACGCTTTAGAGCAACGTTCAGTTCATTAACCGACTGGCGGAGTCTGTATAACAATCTCGAAACTGAATTACAAATCCTACCGACCTGATCAACCCACGATAGTCTCTGATCAATTAAAACACCGAGGTATTTGAAGCTAACAACATAGTCAATATTTTCATTTCCCAATACGATACTCGGTATCTGGTCTAGCTTGATCAAGTTAACATTGAATGCACTGCCTAATATCATAACTTTTGTCTTGGAGGCATTAATCTTCAGTTTATTTAATCGACACCACTCCAACACGGCAGCAAGATCTTCATTCATCCTCTCAATTGTACTATCCAGGTCAGTGATTTTACATGTTAGATAGAGTACACCATCATCTGCGAAAAAGAGATAACTGCTATGCCGTAGACATGTAGGAAGATCATTAATGAACAGTGAGAATAACAGCGGGCCAAGAACACTTCCCTGAGGCACTCCTGTAAGGCAATTCCTCCATGTCGACAATTGTGCACCATCTCTAACTGCGTGTCTTCTTTCCGACAAGTAACTGTATATCCAGCGAATAACTTCAATCGAGAACCCAAGCTTATAAAGTTTGCCCAATAAAAGCAAGTGATCAACAGAATCAAACGCATTTGCTAAGTCCAAAAATACCGCCAAGGTAACCTGCTGTTCATCGATACCGAACCGAATATCATCAATGAAATTAAGAACAGCAGTTTGAGTACCAATACCAGGTCGAAAACCAGTTTGATGTTGATCAAGCACATCGTAGTCATTGAGAAATTTAATGATCTGGTCAAGCACAACACGTTCACATATTTTCGACATCGCACATAATATTGAAATCGGCCGATAGTCTGAAGCTGATTGCGGGTTACGAACTTTAGGTATAGGTGTTATAAGCGACGATCACCACTAGCTCGGGAAAAAGCCACTATTTATCAACGAGTTAACAAGATCTGTGATCAACAGACCAAGCAGATCTTTGAAAGTTCTCAGCACATGAATCGGAATTCCATCAACCCTCTCAGTTCGCGAGGAGCCAACCGAAAGACACTTGACTACATCACAGACATCAACATGTGAGAACGTAAATTAAGCATTCGTCCTCAGCTGAACAAAACCCGCAATCACTTCGTCAAACAGTGGTAGCTCTCTGCCTTGAATTATAGTTGCATAATAGTTATTTAGTTCCTCAGAACTAAACCTCAGAACTAAATAATAATAATAATAATAATAATAATAATAATAATAATAATAATAATAATAATAATAATAATAATAATAATAATAATAATAATAATAATAATAATAATAATAATAATAAGATTATTATGCCCCGGGACCAGATGGCATTAATGTCTTCTGGTGGAAGAAGTTTACTTCTACCCACCTCCATTTGGCCCGTATATTTACATCCTACATTAGAGCTGACGAACCGATTCCAGACTGGCTCGTAGAAGGGCGAACCGTACTGATACCCAAAAAAGGTGACTTGTCTGACCCAAGAATTACAGGCCTATCACCTGCCTGAATGCGGTTTATAAAATTTTTACAAAAATTTTGAATAACCGTATCTTGCAGGAGTTAGGACCTATATGGCAACAGATATATGACCAGCGTGGCAACAAAAGAGGCCTGTCAGGTTGCAAAGAGAACCTGATAGTTGATCGATGTGTCATACAAGATGCGATCTACTATCAACGCAACCTGTCAATGGCCTGGATTGACTATCGCAAGGCATTTGACTCAACTCCTCATGAGTTGATTTTATACCTCCTCAAGTGCCTGGGGGTCAATCCCGAAACGGTGGAATGCATTCGGCGTACAATGCAGCTCTGGCGAACGCGTTTCCATATAGGAAATGGAAACGCATTGCACGTAACCGGAGTTGTAGAGTACAAACGAGGGGTCTTCCAAGGCGATTCCTTGAGCCCTCTGCTGTTTTGCATCTCACTGTTGCCTATATCTGTTGCTCTCCGTAAAACCCATGGGTACTCTGTGGGGCCTCCGGGTGATTGAACATACTCGATCACCCATCTGCTTTACATGGATGATCTGAAGCTATATAGTGCCAATGAAGATCATCTACAGGCAGCCCTGAACATCGTAGCAGAGTACACACGAGATGTCGGAATGTCTTTTGGGTTGGACAAGTGTGCGGTCATACATCTGGCGAGGGGTAAGTGCTCTGATACGGGTGATGATGTCGAGTTAGTAGATGGGAGCATCTTAAGACAATTAGGTGCCGGAGAGTTGTATAGATACCTAGGAATGGAAGAGCACCGCATGCATGCGGTCTCTGAAGTCCGAGCAACTCTCCGTAGTGAGTATGTTAGGAGACTCCGGAAAATTTGGTCCTCCGAACTTTCCGGCAAAAATAAAGTCTCCGCCACTAACATGCTCGCTGTCCCAGTCTTACTATACTCTTTCGGTGTCCTGAAATGGGCCCGAAAGGATTTACGAGATCTCGACATCAAAACCCGTAAGGTTATCAATATGAATCGGAGCATGCACCCCAATTCATCAGTCGCCAGATTATACCTCTCCCGGTCCATCGGTGGGAGAGGTCTGCAGAGTTTGGAGCGGCTGCATGATCGTTTGGTCCTGGGCTTAACATTCGAGGTTGTCAATTTCACTGCAGACGAGGATGACTTCCTTATGCAAATCGTACATAAACATGAAAATGCGCATAAGGGGTCGTTCTTGTATAAGGCAGCTATATATGCAGCAAGAACCCTTGGTCTTGGAGAGATAAACGCTCTTATGGAACTCCGAAAGGAAGAATTTAAGAGCGTCATCAGGAACGCCGAGGAAAAACAACTCCTAGGCGAACTGATGGACAAGTCCATGCACAGCGTGTACTTCAAACACGTGCGTGATCATGGCTTGTCCACCCAGCTGACCTTTTCCTTCTTAAAGTCAGCTGGCCTGATGTCCGAGACTGAAGGGTTCATATTTGCCTGCCAAGATGGTGTCATTAACACTCTAGAATACCGTAGCAAGGTGCTCCAGGTGCAGCTTCTGGACACGTCATGTAGGATGTGTAAACAACACCCGGAGACGCTCATACACCTTTTGTCGGCATGTCCTGTGCTGGCGAGAGGTGCATATATCCAGCGTCACAACGCTGCCCTGAGAGTACTGTACTACTATCTTCGTCATTACTACGGTATTGATATGACACCAGTGCTGCCTTATCTACCAGGAGATATTCCCCAGGTTGTTGAGAATGACAGTTGCAAAATTTACTGGAACATGCCATTTGCAACAACCCGGCGGATCGATCACAACAAACCTGATATTGTGCTCTTCGACAAGGCCACTCGTGACATTTATGTCATTGAGTTCTCGGCCCCGGCTGAACACAACATCTCAGCCAAAGAAAAGCACAAAAGAAAAATATATCAGGATCTCCTATTTGAAATTGGCAAACTTTACCCAGGTTACCGTGTCAAACTAGTCGTCTTAATCGTTGGCGTCCTTGGAGGGATGAAACAGTCTTTTGTATCCTCACTTGCCAAAGTTCCAGCTTTCACGTCAAAATCTGAGTTCTTAGCTGTCAGGATGCAGAAGGCTGTAATATTAGGTTCCCTCCGTCTACTTAGGGAAATGACTTTGGCCTGCTGTGGCCGCTAACCGCCTTGTTGTGCGGAGTGGTCCAGCAGTAATGGATGGAGCTCAGGCTGGGCCCTCGGAGAGTCGGATTTCGGGGACAACCCCCCTGAGCATTTAATAACATAATAATAATAATAATAATTATAATAATATAATTCTATAATAATTATACTCATATAATAATAATTATACTCATCTACCCTAATGTTTCTAACATGTCGCATATTCTAGTGTATTTATTAACTCTTAAAACTAGTCCCATAGCTCTATTTTGAATTTTTTTGAGCTTGTCCAGATCTCCCGCAGAGTAATTTATCATAACACTACTACAATAATCAACATGAGGAGCAATTATAGTTTTATATATTAAATTCTTCGAATAGCTACAAACAGAATTACCAAAACGATACATAACATTTAATTTTGTTGACGTTTTATTTATCACTTCTGTTGCATTATCCTTAAAGGTTAAATTGTCATCAACAATAATACCTAAGTACTTTGTTTTTTGAACTTCAGTGATTATATAATCTTATAATTTAATATTACAGCTACCTCTAACATAGTTTTTCTTATTATCATGTATTAACATATAAACACTTTTTTAACTTACCGCTAAGAAAATTAAAAATTTTCAAAAATCGGGAAGTTATTGGTTTTACCGTTTTTCGAAAATGGAGTTTCCATCAGATCTCAACGTTTTGAGGTCCTAGAAAGCTTTCCGGACTATTCCCGCGAGGGTGTCACTACGTCTGCATGTGTTTTTTTTTTTTTTTTTTTTTTTTAGGGGGGGGGGAATCCTTTTTGCGGATTCCAGGCATAGCTGTTTTGCCTGGATATGTGGACTCGACGCAGCGTCATACTAAAACTCACCGCTAACGCCCCTACTCACTAAACCCTAAACCCCTTTTCTTCTTTCCTCTAATCCCTCATGGGAACCGCCGTCAGGCATTACTTCATGAGGGCAGGAACTAGCTACTGCTCTTCCTTCTAGTGGCTAAGGTGTTAACTACCTTCTTTTTATCTCCTGATATTTGCTCTTCTTCTTTCGGTGGAACGCAAGTCTTTGAGGACTTCTGTTGCAAACGTGTTGGTAGCGTTCCAGGCAGCTTCTGATGACAACATTGCTTCCACTAGTGAATCTGGTTGCATTCTCTGGTTCAGGATCCTCTCCAACTCTTTACGCTATGGATCAAAACGAGGACATATATACAAGAAGACATGCTCTGCATCTTCAGCAACTCCTGGGCAGGACGGGCACTCCGAAGAGTCATCGGCTTAAAGCAGTGTAGATACTCTCGTAAATACCCGTGTCCCGACAACATCTGCATAAGATAGTAATTGACCTCGCCGTGATTCCGGTTAAGCCAAATGTCGATCCGAGGTATGAGGCGGTGCGTCCACCTATCCTTCACTGCAGCATCTCATTGTAGTTGCCATCGGCCTATGCTGTTCTGCCGTTCTTCAATTCTAAGTTCTTCAAGACTCAGTGCAGTTGACCTTTTTCGTTGGTAAAGGGCTCGTCTTTCCTCTGCGAGAACTCTAAGAGGTAGGGTTCCGGCAATGATGCACACTGCTTCTTCTGATATAGTGCGGAAGGCACTAGCTACTCGTAGGGCACTCAGTCGGTATATTGGTCCAGCTTTTCTCCATGATTCTTGGGTTTCCAGTGCATCAGCCCAAATGGATATTCCGTAAGTGAGCACTGATGTGACTACTGATGACAATAGTAGCCTCCTGCTCTGCATTATTCCTCCGATGTTAGGCATCAGCCGTGCGAGACTAGCCCTCACTACTGACACTTTGGCACTGACGTGTTCCACCTGCTGCTTGAAGTTGAGTCGGGCATCCAGCATCACTCCCAGATAACGGATAAATGGTTGTGATATTATTTCTTGTTTTCCGACTCTCAACTTGATAGTTTCTACCGTTTTTCTACTGGTGATGAGTACTGCCTTGGTTTTATGCTTGGCTAGTTGCAAGTTCATCATGTCCCTCCACAAATTGACTCGTCTGAATGTAATATCAAATGCCATTTCTATCTTTTCAAGGTGCTTTGCGACGATCACGACAGCTACGTCATCCGCATATGCTACAAGTTTGACTCCCGTGGGCAATGACCGACTACAGCCTCTATTCTCTGATGAATTGTGCGCTCGAATATCTTGTCGGCCGTGTCTAACATGCAGAGTAGTCGATAGGATGACGGTTCTTCCAGCGGCTTTTTCCCCTTCGGAAGTAGCACTAGCCGTTGCTGTTTCCACATCTGGGGAAAAGTCCCTTCCTTCAGGCATGTATCGTAAACGTCCAGGAATAATGCCGGTGCTGCCCTAAGGATTGATTTCCGGGCAATATTAGGGATTCCGTCCAATCCCGGCGCCTTATTATTCCCTACTCGATTGCCTGCCTCTATCAAATCGTTCAACGTGATAGTTGGGATGTCTTCAGGATTGAGCTGCTCCAACTTGTAGGTGAATACCGGCTGTTGGGGAAACAGCGGAGTAACAGCCTTCTCTAGGAGCTGTGGACACGTAGGTGATGGCATTGGCTGGTATTTCAGGTGAGTCATAACCACCTTATATGGTCTGCCTCATGGATCTTTCTCTACTGCGACCAGTTCCTTTCAGCAGCGTCTTTTGTTTTTTTTTGATGGCTCTGTTTAGTTCTCGACGGGCCTTTTTATACTCTGCCAACAGCTCTGCGGAGTTAGGTCGTCTGTGGCCACGCTGAGACTTTCTTCTTTTTTTAAGACACTCTGAACGTAGAATGCTAATGTGATCGTTCCACCAGTGCACCGAAGGTCTTGAATTCATGCGACGTTTCCGAGACATACTGGCGTCGCAAGCCTGGGTGACTCTTCTCATTAGGTCCTAGGTCTTCTCTTCAGCAGTATCTAAGATGATCGGATCGCACTCTAGGGCTACTACTAAAGTAGTGAGGTCGAGAGATTTAACTTTTCGACCAATCGCGCTGGCGTTTCTGTTGACTCTTGTTAGATTCTGGCCAGTTGATATTTTCCATAGTATCGCATTATGGTCACTGGCTGTGTAGATGTTCAATACTTTCCAAGAAAAACTTCTTCGAGCTAAGCAACTGCTGACAAATGTAAGGTCGACAATTGAGTTTGCCTCTCCCTTAGTATACGTTGGCGTGTCACCGGTGTTAAGAAGGATCACGTCCAGTGTGGCCATTACCTCGAGAAGTGCTTTTCTACGTGTATTAGTAAACTTGCTGCCCCAGTCTGCTGCCCAGGAATTGAAGTCACCAGCTATTGCCACGGGAAAGTGTTTTCTTGCGTCCTCAGTTAGCCGATCAAGGAAGTCTTCAAACTGTTCTTTAGAAAGACTAGGTGGTGCACAGCAACTGTATAAGCGGAGGTCATCTACCCATGCTGCTACGAAGCAGGTTTCTTTATTGTTGACTGTTCTCTGAAAAGGACATTTACCTCAGGACCAGATGACGGCTTTGTTAGTGCTGTCGGATTCCCAGGGTTGGTTACTCAGGTGTCTATAAGGCTCACTTATAAGTGCTACGTCTGCCTCTAATTCGCGCACAGTTTGCATAAGCAGATCATGCGCAGCCTCACAATGATTGAGGTTGACCTGCAATTCCTGTTCTTGGCTTCGTTATCTTCTGGAGCGCTTCTTGGAAGACGGGGCAACTGTTCGTGCCGGCATGGTGAGCCGCCTTTTCTACGCCGTGCTGTTCAACACACAGTGCACATTCAGCTGGATTTTTACAATCAGCAATTTTGTGTCCTTCTTTTCCGCACCTTATGCAGTGCTTAGACCGGTCGACTTCGCTTTTGCATTGAGATCCGAGTGCCAGTATTTGATGCATTGTATGGGTCTCATCGTTGCTCTCATTCGGCAATTGACCCAGTCGATCCTTATTTTGCAGTTTCCCTCCAGTGACTTTTGTGCTGCGGCTGCTGGTAGTAACACTGTGGATGTCTGCATACCCCTAAAGGCTTAACGGATTTTGATTGCCTCTAGTGGGATTTCACAACTTACTCCAGCTTCCCTCTTAAGAGCGGTCTGAATATGCTCTGTCGTCGTGTCGTCATCGACATCTCGGATCTCGATGGTCTCCTGTGGTCCTTTGCAGATCACTTTGGCCTCCTCTTTAAGGATGTCTGCGATCATCTTTTGAAGGGCTTGGCCTTTGTCAGTGCTCTTCCTCGAAATCGTAATCAATAAGTCGCCACTTCTGGTCTTGTTGATCTTATCTATCGGATCTGATCCATTTGCGTGGTTTTTTCCGCTTAGGCTCTGGCCTGGGCTCCTTCGACGGCTGCTTTGAGAGTTGCTTTCTAGCTAGCTTCCTCTTCTCCTTCTTAGACTGTACTTTTTCCCAATCAGTCGCCTTCTTAAGTTCGTCACCCTGCCCTGCCAGTCGTAGGGGAGGGCTTTTTTCAAGTCCTTCTTCTTTGTGACTTTGTCAGTTGGCTCTGGCGAATTTCGGTCCTTTCTCTTTCCAGGCCTTGTGTCAGTTTCACCCTTGTCCTCAGCAGCAGATTCACCTTTACCGTCGGCTCCAGTGTCCATTGCTTCTTCCGTCTCAACTTCAGTATGCATCGTCGTGATGACTACCATTCCTCGTCCAGTTTCTTGAATCTTCCAAGAGCATTGACTACACCGGTTGTCTTGGTCTTTATCTCCTTGTGGATATTGACCTTAGTTTGGACAAACTCTTGCAGCTCAATGGTCATCTTTTCAAGGCGCTCCAGCGCTTGCGTTCTCTTCATTTCAGCGCTTGCGTCAATCGCTGCTTGTTGGGCATGAAGCCTGTTTCCACTCTTGTTTGTTTCCTGTAAATTACTCATACTTTTTGATTTACCAGTGCATCGTACGGAGTGGAGCGGGTTGTCATAACTAGGAACGGGTGTACTCTCGGAGATAGTACTCCAAGCCAGTCCCGGAATACACGGACAGACTAGACTCGCTCGAGGCGGTGAAGATTCCGATCTCTAACACTCACTGCGTACTTCCTGATCAAGGCCCAAAGTGGCTGGCTCCTGATCCACTACTGCACTTTACACCTCAGCAGAGCAAGCTCACATCAGCTGTAGCTTGCATCGTCGGAAATAATCGACACGGGTTCCGGACACTCCCAGTGAGTTACAGCAGGGAACGATCGTCTTGCTAGGTCAGTTAGTGTGACCAACCTATTAAAAGGGGGGAGTTTTGTCCACGGGAGCGTATTTTATTTGGCTCCTACCCTCTGTACCTCATCAACTAAGAGACCTAGTGTCATCCAAGGACAGCGAGCGTTCTCCCATCCGCTACAGGGAGACGCGCCTGGTAGCAGTTTCTCCTGTGTGTGTGTGTGTGTGTGTGTTTTTTTTTTTTTTTTTTTTCTCCCTTAGGGGGGGGGGGAATCCTTTTTACGGATTCTAGGCATAGTTGTTTGGCCTGGATATGTGGCGACTCGACGCAGCGTCATACTATAACTCGACACTAACGCCCCTACCCACTAAACCCTAAACCCCTTTTCCTTCATTCCTCTAATCCCTCATGGAAACCGCCGTCAGGCATTACTTCGTGAAGGGAGGATCTAGCTACTGCTCTTCCTTCTGGTGGCTAAGGGGTTAACTACCTTCCTTCTATCTTCTGCTATTTGCTCTTCTTCTTTCGGTGGAACGCAAGTCTTTAAGGACTTCTGTTGCAAACGTGTTAGTAGCGTTCCAGGCAGCTTCTGATGACAACATTGCTTCCACTAGTGAATCTGGTTACATTCTCTGGTTCAGGATCTTCTCCAGTTCTTCACGCTGTGGATCGAAACAAGGACATACAAAGAAGACGTGCTCCGCGTCGTCAGCAGCTCCTGGGCAGGATGGGCACTCCGAAGAGTCATCGTGCTTAAAGCGGTGTAGTTACTCTCGAAAACACCCATGTCCCGACAACATCTGCGTAAGATAGTAATCGACCTCACCGTGATTCCGGTTAAGCCAAATGTCGATCCGAGGTATGAGACGGTGCGTCCACCTACCCTTCTCTGCAGCATCCCATTGTAGTTGCCATCGGCCTATGCTCTTCTGCCGTTCTTCAATTCTAAGTTCTTCCGGGCTCAGTGCAGTTGACCTTTTTCGTTGGTAAAGGGCCCGTCTTTCCTCTGCTAGAACTCTAAGAGGTAGGGTTCCAGCAATGACGCACACTGCTTCTTCCGATATAGTGCGGAAGGCACTAGCTACTCGTAGGGCACTCAGACGGTATATTGGTCCAGCTTTTCTCCATGATTCTTGGGTTTCCAGTGCATCAGCCCAAATGGATATTCCGTAAGTGAGCACTGATGTGACTACTGATGACAATAGTAGCCTCCTGCTCTGCATTGGGCCTCCGATGTTAGGCATCAGCCGTGCGAGACTAGCCCTCACTACTGACGATTTGGCACTGACATGTTCCACCTGCTGTTTGAAGTTGAGTCGTGCATCCAGCACTACTCCCAGATAACGGATAAATGGTTGTGATGTGATTTCTTGTTCTCCGACTCTCAACTCGATGGTTTCTACCGTTTTTCTGCTGGTGATGAGCACTACCTCGGTTTTATGCTTGGCTAGTTGCAAGTTCATCATGTCCATCCACAAAATGACTCGTCTGAATGTAATATCAAATGCCATTTCTATCTCTTCGAGGTGCTTTGCGACAATCACGACAGCTACGTCATCCGCATATGCTACAAGTTTGACTCCCGTAGGCAATGCTATTCTCAGGAGGCCATCATACATGATGTTCCATAGCAGAGGACCTAAGACTGATCCCTGTGGCACTCCTCCGGAGATTTCGTACACTTCCGTACCAGTCGTCGTGTCATATTTCAGGAGCCTGTTCGTGAAGTAGCTCGCTACTATTCTGCGAAGGTATCCTGGTATGTTTTTTTCTTCTAGAGCCCGCATAACGCAGTCCCAGTTAGCGGAGTTGAAGGCATTCTTGATGTCCAAAGCAGCCACCAAGCAGTATTTCTTCTTTCCACCCTTCCATCTCGTTCCGGCGATTGCATCCTTGGCTATATCAACAACCAATTTGATAGCATCCAGAGTTGACCGTCCTTTTCGGAAACCAAACTGGTTCTCTGCTAGGAGTGGATCGACTAAAGCCTCTATTTTCTGATGAATTATGCGCTCGAATATCTTGCCGGCCGTGTCTAACATGCAAAGTCGTCGGTAGGATGACGGTTCTTCCGGCGGCTTTTTCCCCTTCGGAAGTAACACTAGCCGTTTCTGTTTCCACTTCTGGGGAAAAGTCCCTCTGTGTGTGTGTGTGTGTGTGTGTGTGTGTGTGTGTGTGTGTGTGTGTGTGTGTGTGTGTGTGTGTGTGTGTGTGTGTGTGTGTGTGTGTATAAATATGTAAACCACATATAACTTTTGTAACTAGTTAAACTAATATAACCGACAGCGGCGTGGATGATGCGTCGTCGAAAACTCAGATTATAGAGGCGGGATTTATTTAGTTTCCTCAAACTTCCTTCCCTTCGCTAAACCTATAATCCCTTTTTAGTTAGCATAAAGGTAAGTTTGTAAATTAAACACTATGAAATAAGGCCTAAAGTCCACGGTGGGAAATGTTCGAGGTCTACGGCCGACCTTACGGGTTAAGGTTCAGTCTTGTCGGGGGGTGTCACAGTGTTTAAACGCCGTGTAACAAAACTGTTCCCCAAAATTTAACAAAATTCGACCGGAGGCGGAGATACCGGTTGGGTAAAGTCTTTTACGCTCGCCCTTATTAATAAATAATAATAAAATTAACCCGAAACTCCTCAGGCTGGGTTAGTGCACGATAGGACGCCAGGTAATTTTTCTAAAAATTACCAAAAATAATAAAAACTCCAGGGGCCGCGCCGGACGATCAATTAACGATTTAAATTAATATGAGTGAAAAATAAGCCACGAAGAAATCAAGATTACGATTAGAATGGACCTCAAAATCGGAAATAATAAAAATTAATTATAAAATACTATTTTATAATAACTAAGTAAGATAGGAAGATGAGTTTCAGGAAAAGAATACAGGAAAGTCAAATAGTTAGCATAAAGGAATTAATCTAAGAAAATACTTCAAGAAAATCAAATAGTTCAAAATAAATTCTTAGCTATAAATTTATTTAGATTAAGGCCTAAGAGGTTTAAATCACTGAGATCCTCCATGGGCCAACTTAATTCTATTTCAAATTACAAATAAATCCTTTGTGGAATTCTGGACTAACAAATAACTTTCTATTCAACTTAAAATATAATAGTATTGCGCTCGGAAATAATAATAATCGCAACAAATTAATAATCTTAACAATAATCAAAATTTAATAATATTAACAATGATTTGCGCTCGAAAATAATACCCGCGGTGGCAATTAACATTTAACAATAGTAATCATAAATAACGCAAAATAATAATTGCTTGATGATCAGTAATACTCATAAATTATACTAAAATAATACTCATAATACTCGACGCCTGATGTCATCAATCGCAAAAATAATAGTTGTAAAAGAAACCAAACAATATTTATCTATATTATTTGTAAATTAAATCCAAACAACAATTGTAACATCAATTAATATTTAGTAATATTGATTGTTAATCACGTTCAAAATAATGATTGTAATGATTAATAATTAACAATATCAATCGTGAATCACGCTGTGAAAATTATAAATATAACAATAATGTGTCGCGTGGAAAATAATAATCATAAAAATACCGCAGTACCAATTGTGGTTTAAGTACTTGAGTAATAAATTGACGCGAGCCACAGGACGCGATTAGGCTATCAGCCGCCGTGAGATTTTCCCCGAAAGGCCTCTCTTTAATTTGAACCAACAAATTAGCCCACGTTTGATTATAAACAGTTGTAAACATTGTAAACAGTAAATTAATAAAGAATTGTTGAGCAACTTAAACAACAATTGCAAATTATTATACCAAAATTGAATAGCTTGACCACACTGGTGCTTGCAATCTAGTATCATGCCTGTGACTGACTATCTATTCCGCCGGCAGCATGCTGCCAGCTGCGGCTACCGACCTGCCCTCATGAGGGACTTCCCGTCACCTCGGGCTATCGCCGGTACCGTTCTTTTTTCCAAAATTTCCAATTCCACCAAATACTGAGTAATCCTCCCCCGAAGCGCAAATCGAGCCGGCATCCGCATGCAATAACATTTCCACAACAATCATAATTATTGTTTAGATAGTTGTTTAATAATTTAAAATCAAACGTGAGTTTAAAAGACAAATTTGAGCTGAGCGTCAGGCTCGTCTGCTCTAGACTAGGGGCCTCGGGTATTCTCAAGCCCGTCGGCCACTCACTGGAGCCCCATCTAATTTAGTAAATTGAATTAATTAAACAAATTAAATTCTTTAATTTAAATTTCAAAGTTAAATCGCGCTAATTTTAATCACCGGCGACCATCCTGATCGCCTTCTGGACTGAAATGAAATATAAATAAACAATATTAACTTAAAACTAAATCTTATTCCTGATAAACTTTTTATTATCAGCTCGGGAGGTGCCGCCATCTGGCGGAGCCTCCCACTAGTGTGCTCAAGCCCGGCGGGAAATGCCACAGCGTGTAAACACTGTGACAAACGGTTGAACCGATTCCATCGCGGTTGGTGCCATTCGAAAGGGCTTCGCCAAACTTAGATTTTCTGTTAATTTGAACCGACTCGGACCGATAGATTTTGAGAAATTTGGAGAAATCTAAAAAAAAATAGGAAAAAAAATTTTTTCCAAAGTGGTTTTTTTAGGATCACTTTTAAACGGCTCTACCGATCGATTCCAAAAGCTGATCAGCTCTCAACCTTGAAAAACCACGTCGATCACCGCCAATCCGGTCAAAATCGGTTGATTCGTTCGAGAGAAGTCGTGAACGAAAGAAAACCGAAAAAAGTGTTTTTTTGGAGTTACTCCGAAATTCATAGTTTGACCAATTGAAACTTAAAAATATCTCATGAGGCTTAAAAAACTGCGTAGAATGCCTTCAACCGCGTAAAAATCGGTTGATTCATTCAAAAGCTATTGCGGTTTGAAAATTCAAAAAATAGTGTTCTATGAAATTACTATCAGACTTTTGAGCTCGACGAGCTTAAAAGCATAGAAAAGGTATTTTCTGAGTTTAGAGAGCTGAAAACAACACACAGATTGTTTTTTTTTTTGAGCTCTTTAAGCTCGAAGAGCTCAAAAAAAGCGGGCAGGTATTAACAGAATTAGCGGGAAGTTGCAGGGATGGCCTTTAGGGTCAACCGTTTTCCTAATTTTTTTACATTAATTTTCATTTTGTTTTTTAATAACCAATCATATAATACAGATAAACTTAAATTTAGTGTGGTTTCGATTTCCTCCAAATTTTTACTTGCAAAATAAATTTTAGTATCGACTGCAAAAAGACGACATTTGACACATAAATTTCTAATTAAAGGAATCATATCATTTTCATATATCAGAAAGAGAATAGGGCCAAGTTTAGAACCCTGTGGCACACCATTTTCATTTCTGATTTCGTCAGAAAATATATTATCTAATATAATCCTTTGTGTCCTATTACTGAGGTAAGATTCGAACCATTTCAATACTATTCCACTAATTCCAATTTTCTTTAATTTTTCAATCAATGTTTTCCTACTAATAGTTTCGAACGCTCTCGCGAAATCAATAAATAATGCCCCATTAATCATACCTTTATCAAGAAAATTTCGCCAATCAATAAGAAAGCTCTGGATAGCTGTTTCACAAGAGTAATATTTTCTAAAACCATATTGTTCATTATCTATCAAATTATTAGATTCTAGATACCTTTCAAACCTAGACTTGACTACTTCTTCCAGTAACTGTTCCATAATTGGGAATGTATTGATCGGCCTAAAATCTTCGATATTTTTATTATTTTTTATTTTTTGTAATGGTGTAATTGTTGATAGTTTCCAGATATCTGGTGCAATGCCCAGTCTTAAAGATTGATTCAATATGTCCAGAATAATATTAGGATCAGATTCCCATATTAATTCAACAAATTTAGTATTGATATCTAATTTGGAGTCTTTATTATTATCTAGATTTCTAATTCTTAATTTTATTTCCGCATAGGAGACAGTGCCAAATTCATTAAATTGTGAATTTAAATTCTCGTCATTTCTATTATTACAATTAAAATCTGATCGACTTTCTGTACTACTAACTGAGTTATCAATAGTTTCGCTAATTTTCTTTACAAAATAATCATCAAATTCATTTACAATATCAGTCTTATACGGAGAGAAATGGATGGCGTTTAATACAATGTTAGTATGGTCTCCAGACCGATACTAAAATAGTACGTGTAATATTGCAATTCAGTATTGTAACGAGTCCCATAAGTATGGCTTTATTTACTATGTAGTATAGTAATAGTGCTATTAGATTTTTTACACGTATGCATAGCAGGCTTGGCAAGACAGTATGGACCTGAGACCCACACTACATTGCTGATGACGCAATGGTACTAGCGGTTCCCGCTATAATTTTTGGCGTGTTAAGCAATTAAGCTATTGTGTTACCACCAAAACTACACTGATAGAAGGATTTATTTTTATTTAATAAGCTTAATTAACTGTAAATAAATAATTTCTTAACATCATAGAATTTAATAAATATTTATTAAAAGTTAATATATTATTTATTAAATACAATTTATAAAATGTTAATAAATATTTGTTAACAGTTAAGGAATATTTATGACCAGTTAATAAATATTTATTAATGGTAAATGAATATTTGTTAACTGTTAACGAATATTTATTTAAAATAAAAAGCAAAAATGACAATTTTCTTTTGACACTTTTTATAATTCTATAGCTGAAATACATGATAATAATTCAATTCACTAAATAAATTAATGTTTTCAATATTTTAAAATGTAAAAGATATATATGAGCTGTGATAGAATTCGGTATTTTGTAATAAACGTTAATATAATGTAATATAATTAATGCAAATAATTTATAAAGATGATTTTTGTTTATAAGTAATCTTCATGTCGTATGACATTGTAAACGAAACAAATTTACTCAAAAAAAAATTCATTAACTGTTAATAAATATTTGTTAACTATTTATAAATGTACTTTCCTCCCAAATAAATATTTAATGAATGTTAAAAAATATTCATTAAAATTTAATAAATCAAATAATTGTCTTCAAATAAATTAAATTATTGATAGTTAATAAATCCTTCCTTCAGTGTATATAGAGTAAAAGACTCAGTTATTAGCATGTAATTTGTTTTTCGTCTTAGGCGGACGTATGGGGGTTTTTACGTGCAGACGACACTCAATTTGTAAATAATACGCGTACGCGCTAGTATCTACTGGGCTGTATAGAGCTTTATACAGTCGAGGACAATGTCACGCAAGCGTCACCAATCTCTATTTAGCTGAGTAGCTTACGTTTCAATTGTCATTTTAAATTAAAAAGCGCACCTTTGACTAACTTCAAGACTTTCATGTATTTTTATTTAGAGGATTAGAGGGTTATGACGTCGTACGCTATTTATTTCTAAATTGAGTATCCCCTGCACGTAAAAACCCGCATACGTCCGCCATAGGACGAAAAATTTTTTAAACACCATGTGCAAGCCACGCGCAAATACGGTCTCGCCGATAATTATTTGCAGCAGGGATATTAAGCCTCGGCCCTATCGGGCCTCAGCCTTATACTATCCCTGCTGAAAATATTGATCACCTCGACCGTATTGGCGCGTGGCTTGCCTAAGGTACATAAATAACTAAATTGATTGTTGTTATTTTTCTTCACTAAAACCAATTCATATCAGAGTAAAAATAAAAAAGGCCATTCGGCCGCCGTAATGGAAGTAGATTTCATGATGAATAATAAAAATACTACTAGGGTCGCATACGAAAAAAAAAAAAATAAATTTCTGTTTGATTAAACAACAATGATGTCAAAACGAATGCAAAAGTAAAATTTCATTAAATCTGTCTGAGAAAGCAGAAGTAACGGACATTGTAACATCTGATAAACAAAATAATTCTGAGACGAAAAGTCCTTAGCCATTTTTTAATCAGACGCATAGATAATTAATTATTAATTAAAATAACGTCCTTTTGTGCGTTAGAGAGAGAGCACTAGTGTCAAGTCAAGTGCGTTCCAACGAAGATGCTTGCACGTGTGAATGTGTAAGTAAATATGTGTGACTACGTTAGCTATAGAAACTAGTTAGTCATACAGTTAGTTGTGTCTTTGTTTGTCACATATTTTACTGGACACTGGCGCTCTCTCTCTAACAAATAAAGAGACGTTATTTTTAATTAATAATTAATTATCTATGCGGTTAATTGAAAAATGGCTGAAAACGTCCGTGACTTTTGGGACACCCTGTATATATATATATATATATATATATATATATATATATATATATATATATATATATAGCATATATATATATATATATATATATATATATATATATATAAATACATACATATATAAACTTTTGAACCATATGCATTTTCTGGATCCGCTTGACGAGCTGAGTCGAAATATAGCAAAATTTTTCAAAAGTTCCGTCATGAGGACCAATGCAATAGTTAGATTTCTATGAAATCTACTAAAATAAAAAAAAAAACAATTATGTCATGAAATAATTATTATCATTTTTCATTTATATAACATATTTCGGACATAACCTACGTCTATAATTAAATTAACATTGTTTTTACTCCAATGGTGTTGTAGCTAATATTACAATATTGACTAGGTCTACCTGCCAAAAGGATTGTACATACGGCAAGCCAGTATGGGCCTGACGGCCCTACTAGCATTGCGGTATCCGCGATAACTATCGCCAATGTTACCATTCCCGCAATGGTCGAATCATCTATGTGTACAATTTAATAATGGACAAAAATCTTCGATACCATACTGTATGGCGTTCTCGCCTATACTGGTATAGTGGTATCTACCATCCATTTCTCTCCGTGAACTATCTAATAACTTATCATTAACTTTAATACAATTAGGCATACTCGAGTTAGCTTTTTAATCACCCATTAATTTTTTAATTTCAGACCACATTGAACGTGATTTATGTTTATTTTTATCGATTTTATTTTCATAAAATTTCTTTTTATTTATTCTAATGCTGTTAACGATTTCATTTCTTAATTTTCTGTAAATTTCTAAGTCATCTATACACTTGAAATTTTTAGCTCTATAATAGTCTTGATCTCGATTTTTTATTTTTTCAATTATATCATTACTTATCCACGTTCTACTATTCCAATTTGGCTTTATTATTTTTTCAATTTTAGGTGCAGTTATCTCTATTGAGTCGTAAATAGCTAAGTTTATATTGCTAACATAAATATCAAAATTATAATTCTCAATTTTACTCTCATTATTCATTAAAAAATTAATTTTATCTATTAAAACATTTTGAAAAATATAACCATCAAAGTTCTCGAAATCTCTACTGATAATTTTTTAAGGTTCCAATTGATTATCGATCTTTGATTTTATGTGTATAATAATGTTATTATAATCTGAAATTTTTGGCGTAACTAAAACTTTAGATTCACATTTAAAATTACAGAAAACTAAATCTATTATTGTATCTGAGTTCAATGTTGATCTAGTTGGTAATTTAATTTTTTGCTTAAGACCTAACGATACAAGACTTTTTATCAATTTTTTGCCATAATAATTTAATTTATAAATATCGATATTAAAGTCTCCGATAATCATTAACTCATTTTTATTTTTATCTAGTGTGTTATTTAGAAAATTGACAATATTTACACAAAATTCACTAACTCTGCTGTTTGGAGAACAATATATATTACAAATTTTTATTTTCTCCTTTATTTTTATTTGAAAAACATGTAACCAAGTACCTTCCCTAATCTGTTCATTATTCATTAAAACATCGAATTGCATAGTTTTTTTAATATAACTTATAACACCTCCGGTTCGGTTATTGCATGTATTAGTTCTAATTATATTATAATTTCCAATTGTAATTTCATGGTCTTGTACATCGTACTTAACATGAGTTCATTTAAAAAAATAATATCTGGTTTTTATTAGATTTCATAGAAATCTAATTATTGCATTGGTCCTCATGACGGAACTTTGGAAAAATTTTGCTATATTTCGACTCAGCTCGTCAAGCGGATTTAGAAAATGCATATGGTTCAAAAGTTTATATATGTATGTATTTATATATATATATATATATATATATATATATATATATATATATATATATATATATATATACGATATAATCGGCATTGTCTCTTCTCTAACTCCCGTAATTCTGTACGGATCGCAATAAAACGTAACATACTTATTCTTAGGACGATTTCTAAGCTTAAGTTCTAAAATGAGCCAAATCTGTCGATTAGTTTAGAAATGAGAGCAATTCAAAAATTTCCAAAAATCGCAAAAAATTTTCGTTTTTACCTTATTTCCGTGCAATAACAATAGAACGCGATATCTTATCTAAATTCTATAAATAGCGTCTGAAAGCTTATTAAATAAACTTTAATTTATGTACTTTATTATCAGTCTAGGCCAAAAATTACCTACTTTCTCAGACAGATTTAAGGTTAACTTTACTTTTGCATTCGTTTTGACGTCATTGTTGTTTAATGTAACAGAAATTTATTTTTTTTTCGTATGCAACCCTAGTAGTATTTTTTTTATTCTTCATGAAATCTACTTCCATTTCGACTGCCGAATGGCTTTTGTTTATTTTCAATCCACTTAATTAAAATATCTTTTTATTTATTAGTCCATTGATACTGAGCGAAAATATTTTTAACTGTTAATTTTCACAATTGATTATTCTTTTTGACTCATTATTTAACACTTTCAAATAAAATTTACAGTTTAGAACCGTGGCTTCATGACTTATATCACAATCTGTTACGTTAAATTTATTTGTCCAATTTACACAGTTTGCATATTTTTAACTTCCCACTAAGAAAATCGAAGATTTTCGAAAAATCGGGAAGTTATTGTAATTGGTTTTACCCCGTTTTTCGAAAATCGAAGTTTCATCATATCTCGACGTTTTGAGTTCCTAGGAAGCTTTCCTGACTATTCCCGCGAGGGTGTCACTATGTCTGTATGTATGTGTGTGTGTGTGTTTTTTTTTTGTTTTAAGGGGGGGGGGAGTCCTTTTTACGGATTCTAGGCATAGTTGTTTGGCCTGGATATGTGGCGACTCGACGCAGTGTCATACTAAAACTCGACGCTAGCGCCCCTACCCACTAAATCCTGAACCCGTTTTCCTCTTTCTCCTAATCCCTCATGGAAACCGCCCTTAGGCATTACTTCGTGAGGGGAGGATCTAGCTACTGCTCTTTCTTCTGGTAGCTAAGGTGTTATTTTACCTTTCTTCTAGTTGTTGTCATTTGCTCTTCTTCTTTCGATGGAACGCAAGTCTATGAGGACTTCTGTTGCAAATGTGCTGATGGCGTTCCAGGAGGCTCTTGATGACAACATTGCTTCTACTATTGTCTCTGGTTGGATTTTCTTCTTTAGGATCATCTCCAGCTCATCTCACTGTGTGTAAAATTGTGGGCACTAAAAGAAAACATGCTCCGCGTCTTCATTGATTCCTGGGCAGGACGGGCACTCCGGTGAATCATCATGCTTGAAGCGGTGAAGATACGTCCGAAAATATCCATGTCCTGACAACAACTGCGTCAGATAGTAATTGACCTCGCCATGACTTCGGTTTAGCCAAACGTCGATCTTCGGTATAAGACGGTGTGTCCATCTCCCTGACGTCGCGGCGTCCCACTGCGATTGCCATCGTGCGATGCTGTTCTGCCGTTCTTTATTTCTGAGTTCCTCGGCACTTTGTGCGGTTGTCCTCTTTCGTTGGTAAAGGTTCCGTCTTTCCTCAGCTAGGACTCTGAGCGGCAAAGTTCCGGAAATGATACACACTGCTTCCTCTGATATTGTTCGAAAGGCGCTGGCTACTCTTAGCGCGCTCAGTCGGTAAACTGGACATGCTTTCCTCCATGATTCTTGGATCTCAAGTGCGTCGGCCCAAATGGATAAACTATATGTGAAGACCGATGTAACTACTGATGATAGCAATGACCTCCTTGTCTGCTTCGGGCCACCGATGTTGGGCATCAATCGTACTAGGTTGGCTACTACTGCTGATGCTTTGGCGGTCACGTCTTCAACTTGTTGTTTGAAGTTAAGTCGGGCATCGAGCATCACTCCCAGGTATCGAATGAATGGTTGGGATGTGATTTCTTGGTCTCCGACGTTTAGATTGATCGTTTCCACCACTTTTCTGCTAGTGATAAGTACAGCCTCGGTCTTCTCTTTAGCCAGTTGTAGATTTACTGTGTCCATCCACTGGTTAATTCGCTCAAAGGTGATAGCAAACATATGTTTTATCTTATCAAGATGCTTGGCGACGATTACTACGGCTACGTCGTCCGCGTACGCTACCAGTTTGACATTTCTTGGTAGTTTCCACCAAAAAAAAAGTTGCCACCAGGCAATATTTCTTCGTTCTCCCCTTCCATCTGGTACCGGCGATTGCGTCTTTGGCTATACCGACAACCAGGTTGATCGCGTTCAGGGTTGATCGTCCTTTCCGAAATCCGTACTGATTGTCTGCTAAGAGTGGATTGACAACTGCTTCTATCCTTTGGTGGATTATACGTTCTAGTATCTTACCGGTTGTATCCAGCATGCAGAGTGGACGATAAGATGACGGTTCTTCCGGTGGCTTTTTCCCTTTAGGAAGTAGTACCAGCCGTTGTTGTTTCCACTTCCGAGGAAAAATCCCTTCCTTCAAGCAGATGTTGTAGACGTCGAGGAATAACGCTGGCGCTGCTTTAATAGATGTTTTCAAGGCAATATTAGGGATCCCCTCCAATCCCGGTGCTTTATTATTCCCGACGCGGTTACAAGCTTCTATCAGTTCTTCTTTCGTGACAGGTGGAATATCATTCAGTTCGTCCTGTGTCAACAGATAGTTGAAAACGCGCTGTCGTGGAAACAGCGCAGTCACGATCTTCTGTAAGAGTTGAGGACACGTAGGAGACGGCATTGGCTGATATTTCAGGTGTGCCATGACTACCTTGTAAGGTCTACCCCACAAGTCTTTGTCCACCTCGTTGATTAGCTCTTTCTAGCAGTTCTTCTTGCTATCCTTGATGGCTTTGTTTAAATGTCGACGAGCTTTCTTGTATTCTGCGACTAGTTCCGCTGAGTCAGGCCGCCGATAACCACGCTGAGATATTCTTCTTTTCTTGAGACACTCTTTCCGTAGGAAGCTGATGTGTTCGTTCCACCAGTGCACCGAAGGTCTTTGGTTCATGCCCCGTTTACAGGGCATGCAGGTGTCGCAACCCTGGGTCACTCTCTTTATCAAGTCCTTGGTCATTTCTTCTGCAGATCCAGTAGTAAGTGGTTCACTATTTAGGGCAGCTGCTAGAGCACCTGGGTCAAAGGATTTCACCTTCCACTCAACGATGTCAAGTTTCTTAGCCGGTCTTCTAGGATTCTGGTCCTTTGATACTTCCCAGAGAATCGCATTGTGATCGCTGGCCGTGTAGATCTCCATCACCTTCCAGTCGTAGTTTCCTCTGATGAGGCTGCTGCTGACAAAAGTAAGATCCACAATAGAACTTGCGTCTCCTTTAGTGTACGTCGGTGCATCGCCGCTGTTTAACAATACTACATCTAACGTAGAAAAAGCTTCCAGTAGTTCTTTACCTCGAGCGTTGGTGTGTTTGCTGCTCCATTCCACTGCCCAGGCGTTGAAGTCTCCAGCTATTGCCACTGGGTAGTACTGCTTCGCGTCCTCCTTCAGTCGATCCAGAAAGTCCATGAATTCAACAATAGTGACGCTAGGTGGTGCGTAGAAGCTGTAAAAGCGGACGCCATCTACCGATGCTGCTACAAAGCCGGCGCTGCCATTGTTAGCGACACTCTGGAAGAGGAGCTTGCGACAGGACCATATGACAGCTTTTGTGGTGCAGTCAGTTTCCCATGGTTGGCCGCCGAGGTGTTTATACGGTTCCGATATAAGCACAAGGTCAAGCTTCTGTTTACGTACTGTCTGCATGAGCAAATCATGTGCCGCCTCACAGTGGTTGATGTTTAGCTGCAGTATTCTCATTTTCGTTTATCAGTTATCTTCTTGAGTGCCTCTTGGTATACTGGGCATCTGCTTGTGCCGGCATGATGGGCGTTATTCTCTGTACCGTGTTGATCCGCACACAGTGCGCAATTAGCAGGCTTATTACATTCGGCGATTTTGTGTCCCTCTTCTCCACATTTAATGCAAAGTTTGGAGCGGTCGACTTTACTTGTGCACTGAACCGCACGGTGTCAAAAATGCCAGCATTTATAACATCGGACTGGTCTTAGTACTGTTCTAATACGACAATTGGTCCAGCCGATCCTAATCTTGCCGTGTTCTCCGACCACTTTCTGCGCTACCATTGCTGCCAGAGTCACCGACGCAATTTGTGTTCTGCTACGTAAGACCTTACGAATTTTAATGGCCTCTACTGTTATACCACAATCGTTTCCAGCCGCCTCTTGTAAAGCTGTTAGAATGTCATCTTTAGTTGTAGTATCGTCAATATCGCGAATTTTCAGGTCTTCTTCAGGTCCTGTACTAATGACATTTGCATCCTCCTTAAGTATTCCTGCGATAGTCTTCTGCAGGTCTTTACCTCTATCACTACTGCCTTTCGACAGCGTGATGAGAATGTTCCCTGTCGCGGTCCTGCGTATCTTCTTGACTGTGTTGCGGACCTGATCTGGGCAAACGTCCGCCTTGATCCGTGTAAGTATTTCAGAATACTTATCTTTGTTCGCTGGACGGATAATAAGTGCCTCCGGTCTCGTTGCTGTTCTTCTTGGCTTCTGGTTTGGCTTCGATGGAGGCACCATAGGTTTTTCTGGGGGCAGTTTTCTGCGCTCCTTCTTCTTGTCCTTTCTGGACTGCACCTTTTCCCAGCCTGGCTTCTTGTTCTGTTTACCAGAGTTTTGTGGAAGATCCTTAACCACTTCTTGCTTCTTGATAGGATGACCAGGTCCAAGATCTCTCAGCTTCTTGGGAGTATGAAAAGCTCCGCCTTCGGGAGAATGAAGTTTTCTTTACAACTTTCTCAGGATGCGGCCGTCTTGTTCAAAGGATTCAGTCTCTGCCGTTGTGATAGTTTCACTTTCTTCTTCAGCGACTGATTCTCCGTCATCTTCGGCTCCAGTGTCCATCGCTTCTTCAACAACCACTTGACTGTTTCTCTCCGATGTAGCACAAGGGGTGCGGTGTAATGATGAGCGCCATTCTTCGTCCAGTTTTTTGAAACGTTGAAGTGCATTCGCTACACTAGTCGTCTTGTTTTTTATCTCCTTGTGGATGTTGACCTTTGACTGAACGAAAACATTTAACTCGCTGGTCAGTTTCTCTAGGCGTTCCAACGCTTGTGACCGCTTCATTTCAGCGCTCGTTTCAATCGCTGCTTGTTGGGCATGTAGCCCGTTTCCACTCTTGTTTGTTTCCTGTGGGTTACTCATACTTTTTTGATTTACCAGAGCATCGTACGGAGTAGAGCGGGTTGTCATAACTAGGAATGGGTGTACCCTCGGAGATAGTACTCTTACTTCAGTTCCCTGAGGCCTATCCGACACTTAGCCAGGAGCTAAGGCTCGGAGCGGTGAAGATTCCGATCTCTAACACTCACTGCGTACTTCCTGATCAAGGCCCGAAGTGGCTGGCTCCTGATCCACTGCTGCAACTTTCACCTCGGCAGAGCAAGCTCACATCAGCCGTGGCCTGCATCGTCGGAAACTACGATACAGGTTCCGGACACTCCCAGTGAGTTACAGCAGGAACCAATCGTCTTGCTAGGTCAGTTAGTGTGACCAACCCATTAAAGGCGAGTTTTGTCCACGGGAGCTTATTTTGTTTGGTTATTTTGCTTGGATCCTACCCGCTGTACCTCATCAACTCAGAGATTAAGTGTCATCCAAGGACAGCGAGCGTTCTCCCATCCACTCGGGGAGACGCGCCCGGTAGCAGTATCTCTTCTTCCCCGAGTGTGTGTGTGTGTGTGTGTGTGTGTGTGAGTATGTAAACCACTTATAACTTTTGAACGGTTAAACCGATTTCATCGCGGTTGGTGCCATTCAAAAGGATTTTGCCAAACTTAGATTTTCTGTTAATTTGAACCGACTCGGACCGATAGATTTTGAGAAATTTGGAGAAATCTAAAAAAAAATAGGAAAAAACATTTTTTCCGAAGTGGTTTTTTTAGGATCACTTATAAATGGTTCTACCGATCGATTTCAAAAGCTAATCAGCTCTCAACCATGAAAAACGACGTCGATCACCGCCAATCCGGTCAAAATCGGTTGATTCGTTCGAGAGAAGTCGTGAACGAAAGAAAACCGAAAAAAGTGTTTTTTCGGAGTTACTCCGAAATTTCTAGTTTGACCAATTAAAACTTAAAAATATCTCATGAGGCTTAAAAAACTGCGTAGAATGCCTTCAACCGCGTAAAAATTTGAAAATTCAAAAAATAGGGTTCTATGAAACTTCTATCAGACTTTTGAGCTCAAAAAGCTCAAAAGCATAGAAAAGGTATCTTTTTGAGCTTGGAGAGCTTAAAAGAATACAAAGATTGTATTTTTGAGCTCGAAGAGCTCAAAAAAAGCGGCCAGGTATTAACGGAATTGGCGGGAAGTTACAAGGATGGCCTGTAGGGTCAACCGTTTTCCTAATTTTTTTTCATTATTTTTACAATCTACCTATTTATGTTGTCCTGCACATTTATGGCAAACCACAGGCCTCTTACATTTATTTGCCTTATGATTATAGCCTCAACAATTAAAGTAACGATTGATATCGATAAAGTTGTGAATCTTATAACTCATCCACCTATTTTTATTCTACCATTATTTAGTAATAATTTATGAATATCAAGATGCAACTCCAATATCATCGTACCAGAATCTTTGTTTTTCAAATATTTTTTAATAATTTTAATTTCATTTTCACCTTGTAGATTAACCAACTTGTTTTGCTTAACAATATTATCAGTAAGGACTTTATCGTCCATTTCAATTACATCCTTATTTATAACAATTACTTTTAATTTTGGTAATTTTTTAGTAATTGTAGTTACATTTACGGAATTTCCTACCTTCTCAGTTATTTCATTAGCAATGACTGACTCGTCAATTTCTTTATCCAACTCAACAATCACTTTTCCATTCGATCCATTTCTAACTTTATTTATTCCAATACCAAGATCCCCAACATTGATATTTCTTCTAATACTTTTCACAGTTTCTTCACCACATTGTTCATTTTTCGGCATGATGACAATACATTCCTTCGACTTATCCATAGGTTGTTGACATTGTTGAATTTTTTGACAAGTAATTTCAACAGTATTATTTGCTTTTCCATCATGCTGGCGCTCTGATTTCACCAGATAAGTGCTGCGTAAGTTATTATAGGACGTATGAGTAACTGATAGCAGATGATTTTTCCGCGGTGATTCAGATATTTGCTATAAAATATTCTCTTATTGGCATTAAAGGCTGCTTTGGCCTTGTTAAGCTGAGTATCTGCATGTTTGCATAGCTTGAGAAGGTGGTCCAGATGCACTCCCTAGTATTTGACAGTTGATCTGTGAGGGATGATTGTCTCCTTGCTTGCTGTTGGTTTTTTCGTTTTTATTTAGAACTCATTTAGGTTTTTTTTGGCCCCATTTGATAGGTAGTTATACATCCTGCGGAATATTATTGTTTCACATTTATCCGTGTTAATCCTTAGGTTCCAGGTTTGGTAGTATTTATCAATGTTGTTAAAAAGTTCTTGTAGCTTTATACGTATTTTGTCCGGTGATTTCCCAAGGATGTAAGTAATAAAATCATCAGCGAAAGCAATTGCTTTAGCACCATCAGTAGACTTGTTCATATCAAATATACTCAGCAGTTGCAGCGTGAATATTGTGAATAATATCGGCAAGTTCACTGTTCCTTGTTGGAGGCCCTCTTCAATATAGAATGTGGTGCTGGATGTGTGTTGACCATCCCAGGTCACAAACGATTTGCCTCTTATCATGTCACTGATTAATAAAATCAACCATTCAGGAAAATTTAATCTCTTTAGCCTATAAATTAGCCCGTTCAGCCACACTGAATCAAAGGCCTTTTCAAGGTTTATTAATATTGCTCCAACTATTTGATTATAGTGTAGTTGGTATTGTATATCATTCAGTAGCTTGTTAATGGCATGTACCGTGGAGTGTTGGAATCTAAAGCCGAATTGTTGGTCCGGGATTGTTTTGTTTTCTTCGCCGAATTTAGTTATTTGTTTATTTATTAGTGTTTCATAAACTTTACTTAATGTTGGTGTTAGGCTAATTGGTCTGTAGCTGTTTGCTTTGGTAGGATCCTTGTCCTTTTTGTGTGTCGGCAGTACTTTTGCTTTTTACCAGCCAGCTGGGAAGTAGTATTGGTTGAGACAGTTATTAAATATGACAACGAGTGAGTCAACAATGTTTTCGGGTAAGTGCTTGAATATTATTGTGGGAATATTATCTACACCGCTAGATGTTTTTTTCGGTAGTGTTTTTAGTATTTTTTTTAGGGTTATACTATTGCAGAAAAAATAGTCTCTATCATCTTCCCAGGTTGGATGCGATGCTTTGTTATTCTGGTTGAATGTTGTGTATGCTGATTTGTTGTGTTACGTTCCTGAAATCGGTCGATAATATTAATTAGGTTCAGGTAGGTGGCGGGCGGAGGTCGATAGACCCCGAGTGCCTCCTCACAGGTGAACTTACTCAGTTATCACTAAATTCTTACCATCTGAAATTCCCTTGACTGCCGAACGATGGACTCCATATTCAGAACTTATAATTGTAAACTCTATTGATTTTGATTAACACGGAGTCGGGTGCCGTAAATGATCGGGAATCTTTGATTCGATTAAATGCTAGGTTTATTAATTAACTGAAGATAGAAAAAAAATAATGATAGGAGGAGAGGCAAGCCTACATGTCCGCGCTTCATTAACTCCCAACTAGCACTGGCTTTGTCTCCCCGGATTAATTATAACAACTTATGATTGACCCCATGATGCATCTCAGGTTACCTCTGAGAGAGTCGTCGAGGCCCGGGTCTCATGCTGACTCGGCTGTTTGGGCATACCACGGGCCGCGACGGCTTCTTATCGCAAGAGATTTCCGTTACTTAGCTGGTGATAATCGCCAGCGAAGCAACCGAAATGCTCCCCGGATTAGTTCGCGGAAAATTATATTGAATAATAAAAAAAAAAGATTTCCTAGAACGTTACAGTTGTTTCTTTTCTCTGTTAGTTTATTTTTAATGAAGTTAGCTTCTTTGTCAATTTCTTTTATTCTCGTTCCTTCATTTAAGTATCTTGCAGAGTTTATAAATTGCAAGAACTCTCCAATGATGTCTAGTTTAGTCACTGGGTCTGTGATCGTGATCTTCTCCTCGTTGTCATTATTTTCAATTTTTACTTTGTCAATAATAGGATCAGTTCAGCTTAGGACTTGATCACCGATGTGTATATTGTTTTTTTTCCTTAAAAATCTGTTGATTTTTGGGAAAAATGTTGAGGCGTCCTTATGGTTAATTTCTTTTAGTTGTTCAGCATAATAATTGGTGGTAGCTTTTGCAGATTTACTCCGTAGTTCTGCTTTTACTATCTTGATCAGATCTTTTGTTTTTTTTATTTCTAATTCTTTGTCTATTGAGTACTTTCTTTGTAGCTTATGTAATTTAGTTAGTAGTTCGGATTTATTTTTTTGTAGCTTTTTTATTCGCGAGTTGAGAAATTTCAGGACACTATTTTGTGGTTTAAATTTTGGTACAACTTCTTCTATTGATTTTTCTATTGTTTGTGATAAATTACTTATGTAATTTATTTTCATCTAATCTTTCATTACTTATCTAATTTTTTGTCATCAGGAATTGTTTCTTGATATTTTTGTTGCAAGTTACGGGTGAATTTTGGCCACTTAGTTGCTTTGTAGTTGAAACGGTGTTGTTTTGTCTTGTCGTTGAGATATTCTTGGTCACTGAGAAGTTTAGTTGTAAATCCCAGAGCTAGATGGTCGCTGTCATAAAAATATGTCTTGATTTTATTGTCTTCAAGGTCAATTAGTTGAAGATTCGTTATGCAGATGTCGGGGTAGGTTTGGCTATCTGGTCTAGATGAAGTGCTTGTTGTAATTATTTTTGCTCCGAATTTAGTTAGGTGCATCATGGATCTCCCATTTTCTCAGATATTTACCACGGTCGTTGTCGTCGTGGTCACCCCATTCCTTGCGTCTGGCGTTAAAGTCGCCTGCAATTACATATCCGCTTTTATCATTTTCGATTTTTAGCTTGTAAAACAATTGGTTGAGCTCATCTGTAAAGATAGTTTTATCAGAATTGGTAGCATATAAGCTGATAAAATATATGTTGTTAAAATACTTCCTATCGGTATGCAGGTATATTATTGTGTACTCTACTAATTTATTGTTCATGGAGGATGGATGTTTAATAACATCATAGTTAAGGTATCTTTTTATCAAGACGGCAGTTCCTCCTCCATTGATTGAATTAGGTCGGTCTGTTCTTATCAGGTCGTAGTCCGCGAATGTTATTTTATGGTTGTTGTTCAATTTTGTCTCAGAGAGAAGTGCTATGTCCAGTTTGGTTTTGTTGAGCAGGTGAAGCAGTTTTAGTCTTCGGGCATTATGTTTTATTGAATTTACGTTTATTGCAATTATTTGTAGCAATTGATTGGCCTCAGAGGGAAGTAATTTCTTTTTGTCAGTCATTGATGGTGTATTATTCATAATTTATGCCTAGTTTTTCGAATAAATAGTCTACTCTTTTATTAAGTTCATCAAATTGACTTACTTTGTTACTTAGTCCAACGACTTGTTGGGATAAATTATTGAGTCCTTGTAGCATTGCATTAGCCCATTGTGAGACTTGTTGTTCTTGACTACCTTGTCTTGTGTTTTGGTAACTTGTTGTTGTGCTGTGATATGTTGGCTGCTCTACTCTGTTGAAGTTCATCGGTTGTCTAGGCGATGGGAGAGCAGGCCAAGCATTTTATCGTCTCAATCCATCTGCGTTTCTTTCATTTATCTGTTGCTTTGGCGTTGCCATGAATATTCGTGTATTGTTTGTTTGTGTTCTGACTCGGCGTTTGTTAGGTTTGTAGGTTTCAGTTTTTTCAAACTTACGGAACGGGCATCCTGCATAGCTTTCTGGGTGACCTGTTTCCCCGCAGTAGACACATTTCAGATCAGTTTTTGGGTTTTCTAAATTAATCTGGCATTTTCCTCGTTCATGATCACTGCTTCCACATTTGACACATCTATATGTCATATGGCATTGTGAGCTGGTGTGTCCAAGACGCTGGCAATTTTTACAGTGTAATATATTATTCTTGATTAGGTGCTCCCACGTTGCGTCCTGAGAAGCAATTTTTTTTTATTTGAGTGAGATTTTTTTTCTTGCTTTGTGGCGATATTTGGATGATGAAATGTTTTTTATTGAATTTGCTTTTTTTGCATTCAATAGGAGTTATTTTAATTATTGTGACATTTTCAATGTTCATATTTTTTAATTCTTTAAGAATATCTTCTTTAGCATAGTTACCATAGATATTTTTTAGTACAACCCTCAGGGGTTTACTTTCCAGTGGTGTGTACGTATAAAACTTTTCACCAATTTCTATTAGTTTGAGTTTTATTGCTTCATACGTTTCCTTGTCAGATGCAAGGATGGCGTGGTTTCCGTCGTTCTGCCTTATTCTTATGTTATTTTTATTTATTTTATCACTCGTAAGCTTGATCACGATTTGTTTAATGTCCTCTTCTTTTATAAAGATTGGTTGTTGTCTGTACTTTTTAGGTGGAGTTTCTATCTTATCGTCGTCAGGTGGTTTGTTGTTGTTTACATCACTGGATGTGCTAGTTTGTTCATTTTGCGTCTGTGAGATGGCGCTGTTGTTATTACTTAAAATCTCAAATTAGTTTGCACTAAGTAAATCTTTTTTATTAAAATTTTTTTGCGAGCTGCTTACCTTCACTGGGTGTTTGGGTTTTTCCCAGCCATCGCCAGTTGCCATGTCTGACGAACTTGATGTTGTTCTGCTTCTTGATAGATTTGGCTTTATATTAACACTTTTGTTTGCAGGTTCGTTATCTAGTGTTTTTAAAATCTCCCTATATTTTCTTTTAATATTTATTGAATTGGTCGTGATGCGAACTTCTGTCGGCTACTCTACCATTTGAGCTACCCGATCTATACCAAATTTTCCTTTTGCTTATTCTATATACAATATAACTTTTCGATTTTAGAAAATTTGCAATTTTCTATGTGAGAAATTAAACATTGAAATTAAAATGAGAATATATTTACTTAACATATGTATTTCTTTATTCATTACGGCTAAATACCTAATCAAAAAATAATATTCTACATATTATTTATCCAAAAACTGTATTTGTTTTTGCAAAGTACCGATGGAGAATAAAAAACAAAATTGGAAATTTTTCATTTTATTCATTTCTAACATAGAAGTGAACTAAAAATAAAACAGAATCTTTAATAATTATCCATTATATCAGAAAATATTCGGCAAAATTATGGAATAATTACGGTATTGATAGCAAAAAAATATGGTTTTATTACTTAAAAATTACTGTATTATTACGGTAATTATTTGGAATTTTTTGAGTAAAATTTGGGCATTAATGCGGTAATCGTATAGTATATTTTTGGTAACTGTACAGCAAAAGTGCAGTATATATACTGGATAATTACAGTATAAAGCTGGCCAAAACAACTATAGTTTGACCGCATTATTACCGAATTATAACGGTAAATATACGGCATGAGCATAAATGCCGATAAATTACGGTATTTTTCCGGCATTTTCAAAACCGCGAGGGATTGCATTGATTTTTGTGTTAGGATTGATTCGAAATTTTTGTATGATACCTCTTCTATAATGGAGTGAGCCTCAAAAATAAGACTGTCTAGAATTGTTTAGAGTAATTTTAGATAATTTAGTAATTAAACGCTCGAGCTTGTGATACGAGCCTTAGGTCATGATGCACCTACCATGGGACCAAGCCCCAAGCACATTATTATACGAACAAGCAGAGCGAAATTTCGTGGTAAATGTAATCATAACTTAAAAGTTGAGTTCAAAAAATTTAAGAATACTGGATTCGTAAGAACAATAAATTTTAAAATTGAAAGGGCGTACAGAAAAAAATGCACTCTTTCGTTTTTTAACTTTCCACTTCTGAAAACGGACTCTGGAATCGCCAAAACGTCAAGATTAGATAATAGCCTTATTTTCTTACAAATCTAACTGAAGTTAACAATTTAAATTTTCAAAAATCTTCAATTTTCAAAAACTGAATTTCAACAGCTTAAATATTCAGATTTTCCTCGGAAATCATATTGTAAAATACCAGAATTTTAACTTTCTGGCATTATCGGGATCTTGACGGGTAATTTAATATCACTTTGTGATATTTCTTCGTAGTTTATTACAATGGTAGGATCAATTCTACGAAATTTTCTTTTCACCTCGGCCGTAGTGCTTTTTTCATCTCAGGTAATCAAAAAAACAAATTAAAGTCAACAAGAAATAAATTAAATAATTTATTAGTGCCAGTAGATTTGATAGAATAAGCTATTATTGCAAAAATCCATAAATCGTGGAAATTTTATTTTAGAGATTTTCGTTGCCAAGGTATCTGTTAAATAAAAATTATAAGAAACAGACGAAAGAGAGATAAAACATCTAAAAAATCTTTTGGCTATCGTAACAATCTCTATTATACTTGAAAAAATACTTTAACTTCACTTTATTCTTTTTAGCTACCCAAAGATAGTCTTGACCTTATAATCTGATGAATAAATATTTTTTTTTGGAATCTATAAATAAATATATAAATATTTTTTTTGGAGCTATTTTGAAAATAGCTTCAAAACGAAATTGTTGATTTAAGAATAAATTTCTTAAGTTGAAAGAGAATTGAATTACTTAAAACAAGAATGACATTTTAAAGAAAAGCTTTTCTTGAATCAAGTCATTTTTTTTATTAGTGTGTCTATATTAGAGTGTACCAAAAAAAGACGATATTTTTTTTTCTCCGTACAAAATATCGTAGAATATGTCTGAACAAATATCCTGTTAAAAGCGGAGCTCATAACTTTGATTTTAAGAGGTCCATCATCGTATCTGAAGTTTTACCGCTTAAATAAAACGGAAAAATGATTTTTTTACCTTATTTCTTCCTGAAACCCAGGAAGAAATTTTTTTTCATAAAATCCTTGACAATTCCTTATAATACACTAAATTTGGAACAAAAAATCTCGTTGAGCCGAATTTCTGTTTCTATTATTTGATTCTTTACAGAGCTTTAAAAAAAATTTTCAGTTTTTTGCTTTTTTCAGCTAAATTATTTAACGGACTTTAAAGAAGTTTCACACACATTTTTTGTATCGTTAATATTTGAAAAGTTACAGCCATGTAAAGTCATTATTTTGTTATTATTCACTTTTTGTAAGTAAAATATTGATTTTTGCACAAAAACCAATAGAGAATTATAGAAAAATTAAACTTTTGGATAAATTGTCCTAATAAAATTTTTTAGATTGTCATCTATCAAACGTTATCGACTTATTAAAGTTTATTCTGATGGTTTTTTACTCAAATCAGATAATCAATTGACAGGACACAACAAATTTTATAAGAACTTTATTTCTCGTTCCATTTTTTATAGAATTATTCCAGGGAAGTCATTTTTTTCTTCAGTAATCAGATTCAAATTTGAATTTCTTAAAGAAATTAAATTTCTCACTACTAGCGCCCTCACAGTATTATGGTTTGCTTCTGTGATCGGTAAAATTGCAGATCGATAAAATCAATCAATAAACTCTATTATCTTCTGCTGTAATTAGTATGAATTAAGGTTAGTTTTTTTATACGCTTTTAATATACAATAACTATCACTTAATTTGTCTATTGTTTAACGATGTCGAATAAAACAAGTCAACGGAAATTTATCAACCTTGTAGGATTTGAAATAAAAAACCTTAAATAATGCAAGGTTACCTTCAAATCGTGATGTTTTGTGTTTGTTTTACTACAAACATCGCACCGAAAACTTTGTCATTCGCAACAGTGCAAAAATCGTTTTAAGTGAGGTTATAAAAGTGTGGAGTACATTTAGCTTATCTACAAATAATTCGCATCGTTCAGTTTTAAAAATTGAAAATTTATACTAACATTGGCAGAAAGTCCAGATAAATAAATCTCGGAAGCAATCTTCAACACAAAAAATTTTTGAAAATGCTTTTGTCGAATCTCTTAGTGATCTGTTTGACATTGCACCTCAAAATGCTTTACAAATATAAGAGTCACCACAAAAATAGATTTCGATCAATAGTCGAGAAATACAGACGAGTAGCCAGTTATTGAGAATTTCGGAAAGTATAGAGAGAGTACCAAGTACGTCATCCTATCATCGAGAAGAAAGCGCTAACAGGGTTCAACCGCAGATTGATAATGATGAAACACTTCCAGTTGCTGAAGAAATTGATATATCAGGTATATTTTGCATGTTACTCTTCGTCATTTAGCTCTCATAACTTATATTAAACAGACTTTTTACTTTTGCACGTAAAAAAAATGGTTTGAAATGAATATTTTGATATAAAGCATGATTTTCTCTACGCTATTTTCTAGATTTGCACGATAACTGCTGCCGGGTTTCAATTACTTTTGCTTAATGAACTCGTTTCTTTATCAATCAAGAAAATTAAATTTAAAAAAGTTTTTCTGGTTCAAAAAAATTATCTTACTGTGGAAAACGATTTCTGGCTTTTCTAAACATTTTTTCAGTTCAACCGATCTTTTTTATTTGATAATCTATTTGAAATTGCTCCTTTCTTTTTCTCTGTGAACTATTTTCATTTTAAATTTTTATTTTAGTCTCTGTATTACCGCTTTTACAACATTCTATTACTTCTACTAATTTACAGCACATTGAAATGTTCAACTGTTTCGAACTTTTCTGATAATCTACCTTCTAAACGAAATCCTGAAAAATAAAAATTCATGACACCTGAGGTTGTTGCAGCAATGGATAGAACGAATGTGTCCAGTAGACAAGCATTACATCTTTTTTGTGCTTTTGCATCAGCTTTAAATTTGAATTTAGATGATATGGCCATAAGTCACCGTATGATTCACAGAAATCGTATTGAGGTCCGAGAAACAATCGCTGCAGATTTGAAAGTAGCATTGCGAATTGCTCTAAGTGTTGTCATCCATTGGGATGGAAATTTATTGCCCGATATCATTGGTCAGGTCAAGGTAGAAAGACTTCCCATAATTTTGTCAGGAGTCAATATACAGCAGTTATTAGGAATACCTAAACTAATTCGTGGGACAGGCTTACATCAAGCGCTAGCTATTTATGATGCCATCAATGAATGGAATATTTCTGACCGTATCAAAGCTATGTGCTTTGATACGTTTGCTACAAATACAGGTAAGAAATTGAAAATGATGCATTCTACTAGCTCACTAAATTGTTTTACAAGAGAAAGTAGATTACTGAAAAAATTTTTTATTTTTATTGTATAGGAGCTGATAACGGAAGGTGTATTCGCTTAGAACAGTTTTTGAATAAGCCATTGTTATATTTGGCATGCCGACACCATATTTATGAGCTGATTTCAAGAAGTGTCATAAAAACTGTGTGGTCAAGAGTGAATTCTCCTAACGTCACAGTTTTCGTACGATTCAGGAATGATTGGGCGAACATTGACAAAAGTAGATATAAAACGGGTATCCAAGATCCAATTGTAGAAAATAGAATTCGAGAGAACAAAAAGAATATTATCGAATTCATTATGATCTGACTTCAGGTATTTAAATTATGAAAATCTGTCTCTGAATACTTGGTAACGGTATCTCTTGTAAGTAAAGCTGAGTTTTGATTTGCCAGTCTTGACCTAAGCCTCATCCAATTATTCAAAATCTATTTAATACTTTTTGATTGAAGTTGTTTCAAAAGATACTAAAAAGATTCAGCGTTTTTCTACGTATTCTGTTTGATTGATTCTTAATTAATTTATACTGATTGCTGCTTAAAGTTAGTTTTCTGCTAAGTTTTAATGATAGCTACCGTAAATCAAAACCTTTCATAACTGTTAGAATTATTTTCTAGAACTCAATAAAAAATTTTCTATTGCAGGATAATCATGACAGGAATGATTATCAAGAATTTTTGGAACTGGCATTAATATTTTTAGGCGGTACTCCTAAAAATGGAATACGATTCAAAGCTCCAGGAGCTAATCACCACGCTACGTGGATGTCAAAAGCCCTCTATGCATTAAAAATTTTCATTTCTCAGGACCAGTTTAAATTGAATGCTACAGAAGTAAATGGTTTAAGATATATTTGCTTATTTCTGGTGAATATTTATGTGGTTGCATGGTTTGATGCACCTTTTCCGATAAAATCTGCTCATCAGGATTTAAATATGATAAAAAATTTGTGTGCGTTTCGTTCGATTCATGTAAAAATTTCTGATGCAGCGGCTAAAAGATTCTCACGGCACTTATGTTACCTGTCAGAAAAATTAGTGGGTTTATCGTTGTTTGATGACAGTGTTCTAGTACACGTGAAGAAACGAATAGTTGTTGCGATGAAAACTCAGGAAAGGACAGTTGAAAATTCCGAAAAGTTTATTACTAGGGATATTAGCTTATTAATATCCAAAAATCTCAGTGATTTTGCCAGTAAGCACTCGCTTCTGTTATTTAAGCAATTTGAATTACCTTATACATTCATGGATAAAAATCCTGAGTGCTGGATGTCCGATGAATATTACCAATTCTGTAAAAAAACATTGTCTGAATTAAAAGTAGTCAATGATTTGGCTGAAAAAGGTGTAGCGCTTATCCAACAATACAATAATTGCTTAACCAGGAGTGAAGATCAAAAACAATATTTGCTTCAAGTTATTGAAGAACACAGGAAAAAGTTTTCAAGCGTCTCAAAAAAAGATATTGTTACTGCGTGTAAATAAACACAATAAAAAATTATAATATTTGTTCAGATAATTATTTGTTATTAATATTTTGTAAACTACGATACTCTACTGCCAATAAAATATCGTGAGAGTAATCAATACCTTCTTTTTTTGTTACAGTTTACAATGTAGAATATGATTCTCATTTAAAATGGACTCTTCTTAGTTTCAATGGATCAATAATTTTCGATTTAACCGATCAGTTTCATTACATTACAAAAATTGTTCGCTCGATTACAAATTTATAAGTATACTCTTGGCAATAACTTAACGGTATGAATATAACAATTGTGGGAGTGATATATCTGATTACTGAAGAAAAAAATGACTTACCTGGAATAATTCTATAAAAAATGGAACGAGAAATAAAGTTCTTATAAAATTTGTTGTGTCCTGTCAATTGATTATCTGATTTGAGTAAAAAACCATCAGAATAAGCTTTAATAAGTCAATAACGTTTGATAGATGACAATCTAAAAAATTTAATTAGGACAATTTTTCCAAAAATTTAATTTTTCTATAATTCTCTATTGGCTTTTTGTGCAAAAATCAATATTTTACTCACAAAAAGTGAATAATAACAAAATAATGACTTTACACGCCTGTAACTTTTCAAATATTAACGATACAAAAAATGTGTGTGAAACTGTTTTATAGTCCGTTAAATAAACTACAAAATTACCGTTTAACTTTTTCGTCTGTTCAATAGTTTAGCTGAAAAAAGCAAAAAACTGAAAATTTTTTTTTCAAAGCTCTGTAAAAAATCAAATAATAAAAACAGAAATTCGGCTCAATGAGATTTTTTGTTCCAAATTTAGTGTATTATAAGGAATCGTTAAGGATTTTATGAAAAAAACAATTCTTCCTGGGTTGCAGGAAGAAATAAGGTGGAAAAATCATTTTTCCGTTTTATTGAAGCGGTAAAAATTCAGATTCAATGATGGACTTCTTAAAATCAAAATTATGAGCTCCGCTTTTAACAGGATATTTGTTCAGACATATTCTACGATATTTTGTGCGGAGAAAAAAAAATATCGTCTTTTTGGCTACACTCTGGTCATATATATATATATATATATATATATATATATGCTATATATATATATATATATATATATATATTAGGGTGTGCCAAATGTAACTCCTTGAGGGACCTCTTAAAATTAGAATTTTGAGTTCCGCTTTTAAAAGCAGCTCTGTTTAGGTCTTTCCTAAGATATTTTGGGGTAAGACGATAAATTTGATTTTCATAGAATTTTTTAACTGGAGCTAAGTTAGGGCACTTCCGCTGAAAATTCAAATTTTTGCCGGAAGTGCCCAATTAAACCTCCTGCTAAAAATTCTATGAAAATCAAATCTATCGTCTTACCCCAAAATATCTTAGGAAAGACCTCAACAGAGCTGCTTTTTAATGCGGAACTCAAAATTCCAATTTTAAGAAGTCCCTCAAGGAAGTTACATTTTGGCACACCCTAATATATATATATATATATATATATATATATATACACAGAGTGTCCCAGAAGTAACGGACGCCATTGTAGCATCTGATAAAAAAAATAATTCTGAGACGAAAAGTCCTTAGCCATTTTTTAATCAGACGCATAGATAACTAATTATTAATTAAAATAACGTCCTTTTATGCGTTAGAGAGAGAGCACTAGTGTCAAGTCAAGTGCGTTCCAACGAAGACGATTGCACGTGTGAATGTGTAAGTAAATATGTGTGACTACGTTAGCTATAGAAACTAGTTAGTCATACATTTAGTTGTGTCTTTGTTTGGCACACACTTTACTGGACACTGGCGCTCTCTCTCTCTCTAACAAATAAAGAGACGTTATTTGTAATTAATAATTAATTATCTATGCGGTTAATTGAAAAATGGCTAAGGACTTTTCGTCTCAGAATTATTTTTTTCATCAGATGCTACAATGGCTTCCGTGATTTTTGGGACACCCTGTATATATAAACTAGGGTGTGCTATACAAAGTGACTTTTTTTTGTTTAGTTATAGTGAAAATATTGTTTGAGATAACAAATAAAAAGTTCTGTTAAAATTTGAGCTCTTAATATTAATGTTAAGAGGTGCCAGATTGCAATTTTCTATTTTCCATTTAAATAAGACAGCGAAAAAAATTTTTTGTGTTTAAAATTTTATTACTCAGCATCTAATCTACGAATCGCAAAGATTCATAGTTAATTCAGTAAGAAATTGGATGATCTACAAAAAAGGTCTCTAGACCTACAAAAGTTTATTGGCAATTTCACAATATTTTCAATTTTGACTTTAAAAATATGGTTCATAAATGAAAAGAATATTTTACTTCATAAAGTACACATCTCATTTTATGAAAAAATGTCAAACTTTTTTTGTAATTATTGATTGCGAATAATAAAAATTTCTTTACGCTTTAATTAAAGGAGGGCGGAGCGCGACGGCCCCCTTGCGTATGTTATTTCTTTTAGTGGTTTTGAACCATAAAATTCGATTACTATCCGTTTATTTTGAGTAAATCAGTCGAAATTTTGCAGAAAATCGAAAAAATTTTTTTTTCTAGGGCACAACGGCCCCCTCCGAGTAACTCCGAGGAAAATGGTCGTACAGCAAGAAAAAACAAAAGCAAATTGTAGCTCCAAGTATCTAGTTTTCAGATATGACCGTGAGAATTTTTCATCATGTTTAAGTCTCGTAAAATCCTTAGGAAACTGCGAAAAAATAATTCCCCAAATTTTTTATCGTCTAAAAAAAGCTTACGAGCTTTAAAAAATTTTGTTCAATCATTTGACTCAAGAGTTCTTTTAGAAAATTGAATGCCCTTAAAATTGACGTAATTAAAAATCCTGTGCGATGATTTGCCGCGGAGTTATCGTCAATCATAGCAAAAAAGTCCTTTTTAAATTTGATAATCAATAACTCTGGAGATGATGATCGTATAAGAAATCAAAGGAGGGTTTTGAAAACAACGCGACATTTCTTATAAGATACCGTAAATAGCTCTTGACAAAAAAATTTTTTTCGAAGCGTAAATTAAGACACTTAAAGCTACAATTTGCTTTTGTATTTTCATGCTGTACGATCATTTTCCTCGGAGTTATAACGCGTTGGAAATCACCTAAAAAATTGGAATTTTTTTTATATCCCTCATTTTTTGTGCCAAGTATATTATTAATTCCCGGAATAAAAGTTTAGATCTGCTCTGATCAAATTCGGTCTGAGCAGATCAGATTTGATCTAAATTCAGATCTTAGTCGATATGGACAGATCAAATTTGATGTGCTTAGATCAAACCAGATCAAGTTTGATCAAAATGAAATTGAAAAGTAGATATGAATAGATCTGTTCTGATCAAACTAGAACCACTCTGATCAAATTAGATCAAGTTTGATCGAAATAAAATTAAAAAGTAAATATAAATAGATCTGATCTGATCAAACTAGACCTGGTCAGATCAAATTAGACCAATCCAGATCAAGTTCGATCAAAATTAAATTAAAAATTAGATATAAATAGATCTGTCTTGATCTATGAAGATCTAATTTAATCTGATTATTACGCGGGAAAAAAAGTTTAGATATGATCAGATCAAGTTAGATCAAATCAGATCAAGCTTGAAAAATATATGTCATCATAAAGGTGATATGGATAGATCTAATTAGATCTGGTCTGATCAGAATCGGATCTCGACGTATCGAGGTCCTAGAAAGCTTCCCTGACTATTCCTGCGATGGTGTCTGTATGTACATATGTATATGTGCGCGCGCGCGCGCGTGTGTGTGTGTGGATGTATATAAACATCTCATAACTTTTGAACGGCGTGACCGATTCGATCGCGGTTGGTGCCATTGGAAAGGGCTTGACTTAACTCAGATTTAAATATAATTTAGAATGATTCAGACCGGTAGATTTTAAGAAATCGCAAAAAAACTGCAAAAAAAAATTTTTTTTAATGTGATTTTTTTGGAATAACTTTAAAAGGACTTGACCGATCAATTCCAATAGCTAGTAAGCTCTTAACATCAAAAAGGCCTATCGGCAGCCAAAATGGAAGTAGATTTTTCAAATAAAAAAAATTAGAAAAACGGTTGACCCTGAAGGCCATCCCTGCAACTTCCCGCTAATTCCATACTTAGGCGCTTAAAATTACACCGATGACGTTTATGAGCTCTTCGAACTCAAAAATACAATTTATAGCGATGAAATCGATCAAGCCGTTCAAAAGTTATAAGCGGTTCACATACTTTCACATACACACACACACACACACACACACACACACACACACACACACACACACACACACACACACACACACACACACACACACACACACACACACACTGCTTGAAGGAAGGGATTTTTCCTCGGAAGTGGAAACAACAACAGCTGGTACTACTTCCTAAAGGGAAAAAGCCACCGGAAGAACCGTCATCTTATCGTCCACTCTGCATGCTGGATACAGCCGGTAAGATACTAGAACGTATAATCCACTAAAGGATAGAAGCAGTTGTCGATCCACTCTTAGCAGACAATCAGTACGGATTTCGGAAAGGACGATCAACCCTGGACGCGATCAACCTGGTTGTCGGTATAGCCAAAGACGCAATCGCCGGTACCAAATGGAAAGGGAGAACGAAGAAATATTGCCTGGTGGCAAATTTAGACATAAAAAATGCCTTCAACTCCGCCAACTGGGATTGCATCATGCAAGCCCTTCAAGAGATGAACGTACCAGGATACCTACGAAGGATATTCGTTAGCTACTTCACAAATAGAGTCCTGAGATATGACACGAAGAATGGTCCAAAGGAGTATGATGTTACTGGAGGTGTACCGCAGAGTTCTTGTTCTCGGTCCACTTCTCTGGAATGTCATGTACAACGGATTGATGAGACTGAAACTACCAAGAAACGTCAAACTGGTAGCGTACGCGGACGACGTAGCCGTAGTAATCGTCGCCAAGCATCTTGATGAGATAAAACATATGTTCGCTATCACCTCTGAGCGAATTAACCAGTGGATGGACACAGTAAATTTACAACTGGCTAAACAGAAGACCGAGGCTGTACTTATCACTAGCAGAAAAGTGGTGGAAACGATCAATCTAAACATCGGAGACCAAGAAATCACATCCCAACCATTCATTCGATATCTGGGAGTGATGCTCGATGCCCGACTTAACTTCAAACAACAAGTTGAAGACGTGACCGCCAAAGCATCAGCAGTAGTAGCCAACCTAGTACGATTGATGCCCAACATCGGTGGCCCGAAGCAGACAAGGAGGTCATTGTTATCATCAGTAGTTACATCGGTCCTCACATATAGGATATCCATTTGGGCCGACGCACTTGAGATCCAAGAATCATGGAGGAAAGCATGTCCAGTTTACCGACTGAGCGCGCTAAGAGTAGCCAGCGCCTTTTGAACAATATCAGAGGAAGCAGTGTGTGTCATTTCCGGAATTTTGCCGTTCAGAGTCCTAGCTGAGGAAAGACGGAACCTTTACCAACGAAAGAGGACAACCGCACAAAGTGCCGAGGAACTCAGAATTAAAGAACGGCAGAACAGCATCGCATGATGGCAATCGCAGTGGGACGCCGCGACAACAGGGAGATGGACACACCGTCTCATACCGAAGATCGACGTTCGGCTAAACCGAAGTCATGGCGAGGTCAATTACTATCTGACGCAGTTGTTGTCAGGACATGGATGTTTTCGGACGTATCTTCACCGCTTCAAGCATGATGATTCACCGGAGTGCCCGTCCTGCCCAGGATTCAATGAAGACGCGGAGCATGTTTTCTTTTAGTGCCCACAATTTTACACACAGTGAGATAAGCTGGAGATGATTCTAAAGACAAAAATCCAACCAGAGACAATAGTAGAAGCAATGTTGTCATCAAAAGCCTCCTGAAACGCCATCAGCACATTTGCAACAGAAGTCCTCATAGACTTGCGTTCCATCGAAAGAAGAAGAGCAAATGACAACAACTAGAAGAAAGGTAAAATAACACCTTAGCTACCAGAAGAAAGAGCAGTAGCTAGATCCTCCCCTCACGAAGTAATGCCTAACGGCGGTTTCCATGAGGGATTAGGGGAAAGAGGAAAAGGGGTTTAGGGTTTAGTGGGTAGGGGCACTAGCGTCGAGTTTAAGTATGACACTGCGTCGTGTCTCCACATATCCAGGCCAAACAATTATGCCTAGAATCCTTAAAAAGGATTCCCCCCCCCCTTAAAACAAAAAAAAATACACACACACACACACATACATACAGACATAGTGACACCCTCGCGAGAATAGTCAGGAAAGCTTCCTAGGACCTCAAAACGTCGAGATCTGATGAAAACTCGATTTTCGAAAAACGGGGTAAAACCAATTACAATAACTTCCCGATTTTTCGAAAATCTTCGATTTTCTTAGTGGGAAGTTAAAAATTGATTTTTAATAAAATAATATAATAACACTGATAATGTATAACTTAATTCATGAATTAAAAACAAAATTCAATAATAAATTTAAAACTATTTAGAACAAATTTTGGAAAAAAAATTATCTTGTGAAGAAAACGTTTCTCAAATATTTGCCAAAGAATTGCACAGATTATAAGATTTGAATTATAAATGTCCAAATTTTAAGTAACTTAGGAACAACAGTTTCCAAGTTATTCAGAATTTTGCAACCTAATAAAATTAGCGGTGAAGATACTTCCGGTAACATCCGTGTCCTGATAACATCTGCGTGAAATAAT
>NC_058163.1:16496510-16564010 GCF_020080835.1 Cotesia glomerata
CCATAAACAAGAATCCCCCTTCTCGAATTTGAGGCACAAAATCTAGATCAAAAAGATGTCCCCCCGCAGGAAGGCTCGCTGCATGTCTAAACCTCGCTAGGCATAGCTCCTCGTCCACATAGAGGCTACGAATACGGCTGCCCCTCGACCCCAGATTGGCTTCATCGATTCTCGGGAATGAAGGCCGAACCAAATTCTACAGTTCTTCACCGCCACCTCTGACGGAGTATCGCTGCCATACCCGGGATCATCTGAGACATCATCCACCAGACCAGGAAGATCCTCATTCACTTCCGTCTCAGCATCTGAATCAACTTTCAGTCCTCTTTGACAGGTACTACGGAAGATCAATTTGATTTTCCATGACAAGAGAAAAAAGGCAACAACAAAACCCACACAACTCACGAATGAGACAGGTTAAAAACACTAAAGCAAGTTCGAAAAAGTCACTGATGGATCCGATGAAGCTGCGATCCATTAAAAAGGGTTCATCCCAAGACAGTAAGTCGGGAGAATCTCCGAGATATTTAAGAAACCTCGTAAAAGTTGGAGTAGGTTGTACCATAGTTAGTAAGCATTTTTAGATTATAAATACTAAAATAAGGAGAAAAAAACATATTTTTGTGTAATAGTCGTAAAAAACTTATCTTTAGATTATAATCTATCGTTTGGAAGATGCACTTGGAATTATTACAGTTTTCCCCACTTTTAGATTTTCATTTATTTTATTATTTTTCTTTAAGAAGGTACATTTAAAATACCATTGATTTCATTCCAAGCGGATAATGGTCCCCGCCTCCAGCCAGCACCCTGAAGCCAGTCTGCATCCCGTAATAATACGCAAGGGGTTTCCAGTTGCAAACACCCAGGATGGCTCCTCTAAGCCATCGCCCCGACCAAACAAAAGATCAATCTCAGGTCCGGCCTCCTGCCAGCACCAATTATCGAATGACAAGGTCCTACGAAGAGACACCCTCTCATAGACCTTACCTAGACTTTCTTGAGTCGCAGGTGGAGCAGCAGACAATAATCGAGAGACATCTTTCCGATTTTTCTGTAGAAACCACTAAAACACCAGGCCATAATGGAGAAAATGTTTAATTGCAAAAGAGAGAAAAATAAAACTCTGACTTACCTGCAGAAAAGTCAAATCACGACCAAAAGCAATAGGCTGCCTCTCCGGAGCAGTTTTCAGCACCCACTCGTAATGCTCGAAATCGAAGCCATCGTCATATATTTGGAAGATTGGATCAGCGTTACTGACCCAAGTCCGTTCGTACAATTGTTCACTATTAGCACTGGAAACTGACGATTCGGAATGGCTCATCTTGCAGAAGTTTTAGTTGAGGACCGATATTGATACTAATCATCCTCATCTATTTATATGAACCAAGGTATCCAAAACAGGACGCACATTTCACTTTCACTCGTAACCAACCCTGGGAATCAAATTGGTTGTTGATATAGATGTGACATACGTAGTTCACAACTTGCTCCGAAATATTTCCGAAAATTTTGTATTTAGCACCTAAGAAACAATTAGTTTTACCTTTACTTTTAATTACCATCTACTACACTTTGGAAGTCTGTGGAAGAGAAATCTGGCCCATCTTTCCCATAATTAGATGACGTTCATACGAATCACCCGGATCTCTTTGTACACAAAATTATTATAATCAGAATTTAACGACTTTGTTTTTCTAACTTTTGAATTTGTAATATGATGAAGTCAGAAGTCACCTTCACGTTTTCCGCTTAAAGTCGTAAAAATAAGACCTATAAGGCAATAGTTCAAACTACGCATAGATTCAACCGGGTTTCGAAAAATCTAGAAACGCGATGACGCTTGTTTTCGACAAAATACCCTTGAGATTCCTTTCATTTTTCTGATTTAATTTCCCGATGAACCCCATACAATCACCGATGTTGCTAACCCTATATAAATCGCCCGAAAATCATTTTCAGGCAGTTCGATTTAGACCAGGATACCACTGGTTAGCTCCGCGTCAATCGGCTCCGGGCATCAAATTCTTCGGAAGCACAAAGTACTCCGTGATACACGAGACAGTGCCTTGCTCGTGGTTAGGCTGCACTTAGTAGTACTAACGTGGTAGATTCATCGGCTATTCGATATATGCCATAATTATATTCCGTTTGTCTTTATTTTTATTATTTTCCGCCGTTGAGCGTCGATTGTTGATTATTCCGCCGTTGAGCGTTGATTTTTCCGCGAGCATCGCGAAGTATATTGTTTTCCGCCGAAGAGCGTCGAGTAGTGTTAGGTTTTTGCGCTTAAAGTCGTAAAGGTTAATTCATTATTTGAAATTATTCAATTTCTCCGTGATACACGAGATCCGGTAATTCGGTAGCGAAAATACCTGAGCGTCGATTGAGTGCTAAGTTCTCCGCGTAAAGTCGCGAAGATTAAAATAATATCATTATTAGTAAATATTTAATTTCTCCGTGATACACGAGATACGGTATTTTGATAGTGAAACTACCCATAGAAGGTGAAAGGGCCCATTAAATTTGAGCCTCTCTACAGACTTCCAGGGTAAGCCCAAAACATTATCTACTTTTAAGACATTATTTTTCTAACATTTGTGTTCTTTTTATCTCTATCTTTATTAACCGTTTTTGTAAACCCAAATTTGTAACACTTTTACTTGTTTTTCTCAATAAATTCAAACAAATAAACAAGTTGATTCTTTCATTTTTACTTTTAAAATAAAATAAGATCTACTTTACAAAGTAAAGTTACAACTAAACAATAGAATAGGTTACTCGTGACCGAAGTCAGCAGGATCCATCATCCTTACTCTCTCTAAGTTAACACTTAGAGATAACGTTCGAGCTTGTGTACCGCTCCACACTCCAACGCAATTTTTAATTTAGCTCCCGAACGGACAAAGTGATAACGTTCGGATATTTGAGATTTCTATTTCATATTCCTTGCGCCCATCACTCACTCCGTTCGTGACATAGACAAGGATGCAATCACCGGAATGAGATGGAAGGGTGGAAAGAAGAAATACTGCTTGGTGGCTGCTTTGGACATCAAGAATGCCTTCAACTCCGCTAACTGGGACTGCGTCATGCGGGCTCTAGAAAAAAAAAAAGTACCAGGATACCTTCACAGAATGCTAGCGAGCTACTTTACGAATAGGGTCCTGAAATATGAAACAAAGAACGGTACGGAAGTGTACGGAATCACCGAAGGAGTGCCACAGGGATCAGTCTTAGGTCTTCTGCTATGGAACATCATGTATGATGGCCTCCTGAGAATAGCATTGCCTACGGGAGTCAAACTTGTAGCATATGCGGATGACGTAGCTGTCGTGATCGTCGCAAAGCACCTCGAAGAGATAGCAATGGCATTTGATATTACATTCAGACTAGTCAATTTGTGGATGGACATGGTGAACTTGCAACTAGCCAAGCATAAAACCGAGGCAGTGCTCATTACCAGTAGAAAAACGGTAGAAACTATCAAGTTGAGAGTCGGAGAACAAAAAATCACATCACAACCATTTATCCGTTATCTGGGAGTGATGCTGGATGCCCGACTCAACTTCAAGCAGCAGGTGGAACACGTCAGTGCCAAAGCGTCAGTAGTAAGGGCTAGTCTCGCACGGCTGATGCCTAACATCGGATGCCCAATGCAGAGCAGGAGGCTACTATTGTCATCAGTAGTCACATCAGTGCTCACTTACGGAATATCCATTAGGGCTGATGCACTGAAAACCTAAGAATCATGGAGAAAAGCTGGACCAATATATCGCCTGAGTGCCCTACGAGTAGCTAGTGCCTTCCGCACTAGATCAGAAGAAGCAGTGTGCATCACTGCCGGAACCCTACCTCTTAGAGTTCTAGCAGAGGAAAGACGAGCCCTTTACCAATGAAAAAGGTCAACTGCACTGAGCCCTGAAGAACTTAGAATTGAAAAACGGCAGAACAGCATAGGCCGATGGCAACTACAATGGGATGCTGCAGAGAAGGGTAGGTGGACGCACCGCCTCATACCTCGGATCGACATTTGGCTTAACCGGAATCACGGCGAGGTCAATTACTATCTCATGCAGATGTTGTTGGGACACGGGTATTTTCGAGAGTATCTACACCGCTTTAAGCACGATGACTCTTCGGAGTGCCCGTCCTGCCCGGGAGTTGCTGAAGATGCGGAGCACGTCTTTTTTATATGTCCTCGTTTCGATCAACAGCGTGAAGAGTTGGAGAGGATCCTGAACCAGAGAATGCAACTAGATTCACTAGTTGAAGCAATGTTGTCATCAGAAGCTGCTTGGAACGCTACCAACACGCTTGTAATGGAAGTCCTCAAAGACTTGCGTTCCACCAAAAGAGGAAGTTCCCATGAGGGATTTGAGGAATGAAGAAAATGGGTTTAGGGTTTAGTGAGTAGGGGCGTTAGCGTCGAGTATTAGTATGACGCTGCGTCGAGTCTTCACATATCCAGGCAAAACAGCTATGCCTGGAATCCGCAAAAAGGATTTCCCCCTCTGAAAAAAAAGAAAAAGAAAAAAAAAACACACACACACATTCACACACATACATACATGCATACAGACATACATACAGACATAGTGACACCCTCGCGGGGGTAGTCAGGGAAGCTTCCTGTGACCTTCAAACGTCGAGATCTGATGAAAACTCGATTTTTGCAAAACGGGGTAAAACCAATAACTTCCCGATTTTTTCGAAAATCATTGATTTTCTTAGCAGGAAGTTAAAAATTTAACTTAATTGATGCATCTTTTTGCAAGTTATAGTGTTTTCAGAGTTTCATACATGACGGACAAGAAAATTTTTTGACCTATTTTGATGTTTTTTTTCCGTTTTTAGTGCACTAAATCAATTTTTGAAAAGTGTCAAATTAATTTCTATTAAATTGTCATGACAATAGTATGCAAAATTTCTTGATTCCGTGAACTAACAAGACCATAATAATGAAAATAGTTGCTGAAATGAGGCAAAAAAATGATGCCTCGCATCATGAGAGTCGTACAAAATAAATACTAAATTAGTGAAAATATTGATTAAATTATTTCTCTGGTACAAAAAAATTACTTTCCGAGCACATGCATGAGATTGTGAAAGTAAATACATTTGAGAAAAATTTGAGAAAAAAAAATTTTTGAATTAACAAAAAAAAAATAGAATGAAACGTTGAACCACGATCGGATTGGTCTAAAAACTTTCTATATTTTTCCAAGTTTTCTTGAGAATTTTTTCAAAAAAATCGAAGGGGGCATACATTTCGAAAAAATATTTTTTTTGCTTAAAACTTAAAAACAAATAGGAATAAATCGAAAAAGATCAAAAAAGTATTCTTTCTTGAAAGAGCATTTAAAAAAAAATTTTGAAAAAATGGGACTTCGATAGCTGTATTTTTCGTGAAGTTATAGCTGTTTCAAAAAAAAAATTTGAATTTTGGAAAAAATCAATATCTCAGAAACGGGTGATCAAAAAAATTTGAAAAAATTCATGAAGGTGTTCTTCGACGGTTTGAAAACAAAATTTTCAAAAAAATTGGAGAGGTCAACCTAAAAAAGTGGCCGATTTAGTATGAAATGCCCCATATACATATATATGTACTATAACGCGGGATGTGGCCGCGATTGTGTCTACAATACTTGACAGATCTAGATGAAATTTGTTACACATATTCTTCGGATAATAACTTTGAATGAGATCGAAGATGAGCGAAATCCTTTAATAAGTTTCAAAATGGCAGCTCTTTAAAATTATCAAAATAGTGAAAATCACGTTTTCGGTTACTTCATTGATGTATAACTTTTGATTGAAAACCGATGGCAAATTTTTGATAAATTCATGTAAAAGATCATGAAATTACCTTCAATTTAGCGTATATAACATTGACAATTTGACCATTTTTAGTTATTTTATCAAAGTTAAGATTTCTATTGAACCATTTTCAGGCAATGTGTAGTACAACCGACTTATGAATGTTATTATGTCGAGAATTCTCAACAGATCCTTATGAAATTTAGTATATAGATTCCTAGGACAATTAGCTTGCATGAGCCCTAAAATCAGCAAAATACTTCGATTAGTTCAGGAATAGTAGCTCTCAAAAATGATCAAAATAGTAAAAATTACGGTTTTGACGACTTCATTTATGTATAACTTTTAATCGCAAAAAGATAGCTGATTTTTGATAAATTTATGTGAAAGATTATAAAATTCTTTGTAATTTGACGTTGTAACGTTCTGGATTTTCCAGTACACGATTTTAATATTTTTAAATTCCAGGTTGGCCTCGTTAGGGTGTCGATAGACCCCAGGTGGGCTTGTTGCTTGACTCTCTCTTAAATTTTGAAGATTTTCTAGGGTTTGAATAAATGAAGAATATCAATTCTGATTAATGCGATATATTATAAGAAAACTTCAACAAAATAGATAGTCAGTCCATCTCCGGACATAAGTCCGGGGCCGAAGATGTTCATCGGCTGACTTGCTTCGGCTGACTGCTCTGGATTTGTATCCAGAATACAAAGAATTATAACAATTTAATCAAATTGGCAACGTTGTATCTCATGTTACCCTAGAGAAGTCGTCGGAGTCCAGCTCTCACGATGTTTAAGCTGGAGCCCGGCGACTCTCTTATCAGAAGCGATTTCCGTTACTTTGCTAACGATGAATTTTATTCATCACCAGCGAAGCAATTGTAATTTTGAAAATAAAAATTAATAAAAATATTCTTAAATTTACCGGGAACGTTACAACGTATATATCGTTAACTTTTTGACAATTATTAGTTATTTTATCGAAGTTAAAATTTCAATTTAACCATTTTCAGGCAATGTATAATACAATCTCCGTATTTATGTTAAAATAAATTTCATTCCATGTCAAACGAAAGTTATTGACACAAGATGATGATTCATTCTATGAAATCTACCATCCATTTCAAGTGTGACCGAATGGCGTATTTTTTTTTTTTCAAACTGAATTTTTTTGTTCAATTTATTATCATTATCATCGTCATCATATCTTGTTTTAATATTTGCAATAAAACCAATGTGTTCATCTGATCTTTGATTAATCAAGAATTTTTTTGAAATTTCATCGATAACGTCAAATACAATTAGGTGCAATACCAAATAATTTTTTAGATAAACATACAAATTCATTTTGTTTTTACAGCCACGTCACTCCGATTTTTGTGTTTGACAAGTATACGCCACTTATCATACAATTTTTTCAGTTTATCTCGGCATCTTTGCACATCTTGAGCAGGAATTCGAGCTTTTTTTCAAAACACACTAATTTCATCAATTACTGCAGCAATACTTTCTAGGATAGAAGCATTTAAAATACGTGTAAGAAAAAAAAAACACTTCAAAGCTTGCAATTTCGATGGTAATTTATTACCCACTATTTAGACGTCAACATCACCAATTAAAAAAGTGTTTTCAGCTCAAAGAGCTCAAAAGCATAAAAAAGTTATCTCTTTAAGCTCAGAGAGCTTAAAATAACACATAAATAGTATTTTTGTACTCGGAGAGCTCAAAAACAACATTAGTGCAATTTTAAGCACCCAGGTATGAAATGAACGGGAAGTTGCACGGATGGCCTTCAGGGTCTACCGTTTTTCTAATTTTTTTTATAGATTTAGAACTGATTTAAGATTATCGTGAAAATAAATTAGAAAAACGGTTGACCCTGAAGGCCATCTCTGCAACTTCCCGCTAATTCCATACCTGGGCGCTTAAAATTGCATTTACGACGTTTTTGAGCCTTTCGAGCTCAGAAATACAATTTCTATGTTGTTTTGAGCTCTTCGAGCTCAAAAAGATAACTTTTCTATGCTTTTGAGATCTTCAAGCTTAAAAGTTTGATAAAAGGTTGATAAAACACTATTTTTTGAGTTTTCAAACCGCAATAACTTTTGAATGAATGAACCGATGTTTATGCGGTTGGCAAAATTCGAAGTTTTTTAGGCTTGATGAAAAATCTTAAAGTTTGAATTGATCAAACTAGAAATTTCGGAGAAATTTCGAAAAAACACTATTTGAGGTTTTCTTTCCTGCACTATATCTCTCGAACGAATCAACCGATTTTGACCAGATTAGCGGCGATAGACGTCGTTTTTCAAGGTTAAGAGCTGATTAGTTTTTAGAGTTGATCGATAAAGCCGTTCGAAAATTGTTCCAAAAAAACCACTTTAAAAAAAAAATTTTTTTTCACAGTTTTTTTTAGATTTTTCGAAATCTATAGGACCAAATCGATCCAAATTGTATCCAAAATTGAAGTTTGGACAAGCCCTTTCGAATGGCGCCAATCGCGATCGAATCGGTCGGGCCATTCAAAAGTTATGAGAGGTCTACATACTTACATACAGATACACACACACATACACACACACACACACACACACACATTTGGGGCTGAGGAGAAACTGCTACTGGACGCGTCTCCCCAAGCGGGTGGAAGGATGCTCGCTGTCCTTGGATGACAATCTCTTAGTTGATGAGGTACAGCGGGTAGGAGCCAAGCAAAATAACCAAACAAAATAAGCTCCCGTGGACAAAACTCCCCTGTAATGGGTTGGTCACACTAACTGACCTAGCAAGACGATCGCTCTCTGCTGTGACCCACTGGGAGTGACCGGAACCTGTATCGTAGTTTCCGACGATGCAGGCCACGGCTGATGTGAGCTTGATCTGCCGAGGTGTAAGTTGCAGCAGTGAATCAGGAGCCAGCCACTTCGGGCCTTGATCAGGAAGTACGCAGTGAGTGTTAGAGATCGGAATCTTTACCGCTCTGAGCGAGTCTAGTCTGTCCGTGTATTCCGGGACTGGCTAAGTGTCGGCTAGGGCTCAGGGAGCTGGGGTAGGAGTACTATCTCCGAGAGTAGACCCGTTCCTAGTTATAGCAACCCGCTCCACTCCATACGATGCGCTGGTAAATCAAAAAGTATGAGTAATTCACAGGAAACAAACAAGAGTGAAAACGGACCTCATGCCCAGCAAGACGCACTGCTACTTAGTGCAAAGATGAAGAGGACAGATGCTCTGGTACATCTAGAGAAGCTAGTCAGTGGACTGCAGTACTTTCTCCAAACCAAGCAAAATGTCCACAAGGAGATCAAGTCGAAGTCGACAAACATCTGCAGTACTCTGAGAAGGTTCAAGAAACTGGACAAAAAGTGGCAGGACATCCAACAGCAACACGGTTATGTCGTGATGAAGACGAGTGCAACAGCGGTTTCACCTGCAAAAGCCGATACGTTTGTCGAAGAGATGGACACAGGTGGCGAGGGTGACGTTGAGTCAGTTGTCGAAGACGGAAAGAAAACTGGAACTGATATCAGGCCTGGGAAAAGGAAGGAGCGAAATTCCCCAGACTCAATGACCAGCCGTACTAAGAAAAAGAAGGACCTTAAACCAAGTCCTCCGAAAAACGCGGTAACACAGAACAGCAGAAAAAAGGAGGTGAATGAGTGGCAAAAAGTCAAGTCAAGGAAGTCCAAGAGAGAGCAAGCAAAAGAAAAGCTCCAGAAGCAACCACCGAAGGAGCCCAGGCCAGAGCCTAAGCAGAAAAAACCGCGCAAACAGAAAAGGACGGACGCACTGATCATCCGCACAGCAGAGACGGCAAAGTATACTGAGATACTGAAGCGAATAAAGCAGGACGTCCCTGACAAATAGGTCCGTACTACAGTGGATAAGATTCAAAGAACTAGGACCGGGAGCTTGCTGATTACGCTTTCGAGGAAGAGCACTGACCGAGACCAAGCCTTACAGAAGACCATTGCGAGCATCCTCCGAGAAGACGCAAAGGTAATCTGCAAAGGACCACAAGAAGACGTCGAAATATGAGAACTTGACGATACCACAACCAAGGAGGATATTTAGGCCACCTTGCAAACGGTAATCGGAAAACCCTGCGAGATACCACTAGGAACAATTAAGATTCGTAAGGCCTACAGAGGTACTCAGACAGCTGTTGTGACACTAGCAGCAGCTGCAGCGCGGAAGATATTGGCAGATAGCGGTTAAGTCCGGATCGGCTGGGCCAACTGCCGAATCAGAGCTACGAGGAGACCAATCCAATGTTTCAAGTGCTGGCACTTTGGACACCATGGATCCCAGTGCAAGAGCAATGTAGATCGTCTATGCTATGTATTAGGTGCGGACAAGAGGGACACAAGATTGCTGAATGCAAAAACCCAGCGAAATGTGTATTATGCGCGGACCAAAGTGCGGAGAACGCGGCCCATCATGCCGGCACATCCAGGTGCCCAGTATTTAAAGAGGCACTCCAGAAGATAACGAACAAACAGACATGAAGATATTGCAGCTAAACCTAAACCATTGCGAAGCTGCACATGATCTGCTTATGCAAACAGCAAGAGAACTAGAGTTAGACTTAGTAATGATAGCAGAGCCATACAGACACCTGAATACCCAGCCTTGGGAATCTGACAGCACCGCCAAGGCTGTCATCTGGTCCTGTGGTAAGCATCCCTTCCAGAGGATAGTTAACAATGATAATGCCGGCTTTGTAGCAGCAACAGTTAACGGCATCCGTTTCTACAGCTGTTATGAACCACCTAGCCTATCCATTGTTGAATTTACTGAATTCTTGGACAAACTGACTGAGGACGCCAAGCAGCATTATCCAGTCGCAATTGCCGGTGACTTCAACTCCTGGGCAGTAGACTGGGGCAGCAAGCAGACCAATGCGCGAGGAAAAGCACTACTAGAAGCTTTTACTACACTAGATGTAGTCCAGCTCATCAGTGGTGATACACCAACCTATACTAAAGGAGAAGCAAGCTCTATTGTAGATCTCACTTTCGTCAGCAGCAGCCTTATCAGTGGGAAATACGATTGGAAGGTGATGGATATCTACACAGCCAGCGACCACAAGGCAATTCTTTGGGAAATATCACATGACCGGAATACAAGAAGACCAATCAAGTCATTCAATACCATTGGATGGAAAGTGTAGTCTTTTGACACAAGCACTTTGGTAATAGCCCTGAATAGAGAACGGATTACTACTGGATCCGCAGATGAAATGACCAAGGACCTGATGAAAACAGTTGTCCAGGCCTGTGACACAAGTATGGTCCGGAAACGCAGCATAAGCCAATGCCCAGCAGTACACTGGTGGAACGACCACATCAGCGTTCTTCGGAAAGAGTGTTTGAAAAAAAGAAGAATATCCCAGCGTGGCTATCGACGACCTCATTCTGCGGAGCTGGTCGCAGAGTACAAAAAAGCCCGTCGATCATTGAACAAAGCCATTAAGGATAGTAAGAGGCAATGCTGGAAAGAGCTCATCAACGAGGTGGACAAAGACCTGTGGGGTAGACCGTACAAGGTGGTCATGACTCACCTAAAAGTCAAACAAATGCCGGTACCCACATGCCCACAACTTCTGCAAAGAATCGTTACCGCGCTGTTTCCGCAGCAACGCGAGCTTCATTACCAGTTAGCTCAAGGCAAACTGGAGGACATTCGACCTGTCACGGAAGAAGAACTGACGGAGGCTTGCAACCGCGTAGGAAATAATAAAGCACCAGGATTAGACGGAATCCCTAATATTGAATTAAAAACAGCTATAAAGGTAGCACCGGCATTATTCCTAGATGTTTACATCACCTGCCACAAAGAAGGGATTTTTCCTTGAAAGTGGAAACAGCAACGGTTAGTGCTGCTTCCTAAAAGGAAAAAGCCACTGGATGAACCGTTATCTTACCGCCCACTTTGCATACTAGATACAGCGGGTAAGATATTTGAATGCATAATTCACCAGAGAATTGAAGCAGTAGTCGACCCACTCCTGGCAGACAATCAGTATGGATTTCGGAAAGGACGATCAACCCTGGACACAATCAAATCGGTTGTTGATACGGCCAAGGAAGCAATCGCAGGAACCAGATGGAAGGGTGGAACGAAGAAGTATTGCCTGGGGGCGACTCTAGACATCAGAAACGCCTTCAACTCCACCAATTGGGAATGCATCATGCAGGCCCTCCAAGAGAAAAATGTACCAGAATACCTTCTTAAGATCGTAGCAAGCTACTTTGAAAACAGGGTCCTGAAGTATGACACGAAGAACGGTCCGAGGGAGTATGATATTACTGGAGGGGTACCACAAGGTTCAGTTCTAGGCCCGCTCCTGTGGAACATTATGTATGATGGTCTATTAAGACTAACTCTGCCAAGAAACGTCAAACTCGTAGCACATGCAGATGACGTAGCCGTAGTGGTCGTTGCCAAACACCTTGACGAGATAAATCATATGTTCGATCTCACTTTTGAGCGTGTTAACCGGTGGACGGACACGGTGAACCTGCAACTGGCGCAACACAAGACTGAGGCAGTGCTTATTACCAGCAGAAAAGTGGTAGAGACCATTAAGCTGAAAGTCGGCGAAAAAGAAATCACATCACAACCTTATATCCGATATTTGGGAGTGATGCATGATGCCCGACTCAACTTCAAGCAACAAGTGGAACATGTCAGTGCCAAAGCATCAGTAGTTAGGGCTAGTCTCGCACGACTGATGCCGAACGTTGGAGGCCCAAAGCAGAGCAGGAGGCTATTATTGTCATCAGTAGTCACATCGGTGCTCACTTACGGAATATCCATTTGGGCTGACGCACTAAAGACGCAAGAATCATGGAGAAAGGCTGGACCAGTATATCGACTGAGTGCCCTACGAGTGGTTAGCGCCTTCCGAACAATATCAGAGGAAGCAGTGTGTGTTATTTCCGGTACTCTGCCTCTCAGAGTCCTAGCTGAGGAAAGACGGAACCTATATCAACGAAAAAGGTCAACCACACTGAGCCCTGAAGAACTTAGAAGGAAAGGATGGCAACACAGCATCGCAAGATGGCAACAGGAGTAGAATTCTGCAGAGAAAGCTCGGTGGACGTACCGTCTCATACCTCGGATTGATGTGTGGTTCAACCGGAGTCACGGTGAGATCAACTATTATTTAACGCAGATATTATCAGGACACGGATGTTACCGGAAGTATCTTCACCGCTTTAAGCACGATGATACTCCAGAGTGCCCGTCCTGTCCAGGGGTCAATGAAGATGCGGAGCATGTTTTCTTTGTGTGTCCACGTTTCAACCAACAGCGCGATGAGTTAGAGAAGATTCTGAAAAAGAGATCCCAACCAGAGTCAATAGTAGAAACAATGTTGTCGTCAGAAGCTGCCTGGAACGCTACAAGCACTTTTGCTACAAAAGTGCTTACAGAGTTGCGATCCATTGAGAGGAAAAGAGCGAAAAACAGAATCTAGAAGGAAGAAATAACATCTTAGCCACCAGAAGGGAGAGCGGCAGCTAATTCCTCCCCTCGCGAAAAAATGCCTTACGGCGGTACCATTGGGGATCAGAGGATAGAAGAGAAAGGGGTTTAGGGTTTAGTGGGTAGGGGCGTCAGCGTCGAGTTTTAGTATTACGCTGCGTCGAGTCACCACATATCCAGGCCAGACAGCTATGCCTAGAATCCGTAAAAAGGATTCCCGCCCCTAAAGAAAGAAAAAAAAAAACACATACACACACACATAAATACATACATACATACATACAGACATAGTGATAACCTCAGGGGGATAGTTAGGGAAGCTTCCTGTGACTCTCAAACGTCGAGCAAAAAAAAGGACAGTTTTGAAAACTGAAAAAAAATCCCAATAAAATTGTATGAAAAAATTCCAGAAAAAAAATCTTATCGATGTACGATACCGCTTTTAAAAAAGATAAAAAAAGTGACTTTTCCCTTATTCACGTTAATCGACTGTATCTTAATAAATATCGACGGGGAAGCTAGACATTACAGAAATTATTACACCTCAATGTATTCCTAAAAACCCTGTAAATTTCCAGATCGATCAATTGAGTAGTTTTTCCGTCCCGACCATTCAAAATTTTGAAAAAATTGAAAAAATAAGATTTTATCCATTATCGTGCTGCGATCTTCAGAAAAATTAAAAATTGATTTTTTTAGCTTCCAGCTAAGAAAATCGAAGATTTCGAAAAATCGGAAAGTTATTGGTTTTACCCCGTTTTGCAAAAATTGAGTTTTTATCAGATCCCGACGTTTAAAGGTCACAGGAAGCTTTCCTGACTATCCTCGCGAGGGTGTCACTATGTCTGTATGTGTGTGTGTGTGTGTGTGTGTGTGTGTGTGTGTGTGTGTGTGTGTTTTTTTTTTTTTTTTTTTTTATTTTAGGGGGGGGGGGAATCTTGTTTAACCGATAGAAAAAACATTCAATAGAAATTTATATGAGGAGTTGCGCCTTCGGGCTTGATCGCTCCAACTCGTGTAAATTCGTGTCACAACATGGCTGTCGCTCATGCGTGCCCTGGTTAGCGGGAGAGAAGCCGGCTCGCGTGGCCGGCGGAAAGTAGTTGTGCTTGGACGCTTGTACTAGTACGACTACTCTGTGTCAATCGTTTTCTGATTTATCACGTATAATACGCATTTACTTTAACACTTAAAATTTTCATTAAATATTATTAGTTTCATTAATTTCAATTACCAATTAAATTCTCGATTCATTAAATTTCATTAGTAATTATTCAGTGAGTTAAATAAATCAAAATTAATAAGTGACGCCACGCGGTTATTGCGCGCCATATTGAGAAAGGATTGCATCAGCCACGCGGCTTTAGTCAATCCATAGTTAATACGCAATACTTATAATAAATTACATTAAATTCATTGTTCGACATTTAACCATCATTCTATCAAATCAAATTTCATCAATTATTCAATTCTGACGTCAAATTATCTAATTAGTTCCTACACTAATAATTATAATCTATCAGTATTTACACTGACGTTGTACGTCGATTAATTAGTATTGTACTATCAATCGACTCTAGTTAACTTAAAAGTTAGCGTCAATTCACGAATTCTGAATTAATACATTTTGCGTTTCTAAGAAGGTTGAGCTCACCTCGTGTTGATTGCGACGGCAATTTACACATAGTCTTATTCGCACTACACGCTTTGCGTTCTTACTTGTACATTTTTTCATTCGAGGAGGTTTTTTCTCAGTGCAACTGAGTTTTCCTCCTCTGGGGATAAATAAATCTTCATTTTATTCCTCTACAAATCGACGCACAATTTATTTAATATCCTAATCCCAAATTAACTATAATTTTTAAAACAATTACGGAAACTATCCTAAGTGGATAGTTTTCGACAAAACAAATCCTTCTTACGGATTCCAGGCATAGCTGTTCGGCCTGGATATGTGGCGACTCGACGCAGCGTCATACTAAAACTCGACGCTAACGCCCCTACCCACTAAACCCTAAACCCCTTTTCTTCTTTCCTCTAATCCCTCATGGAAACCGCCGTCAGGCATTACTTCGTGAGGGGAGGATCTAGCTACTGCTATTCCTTCTGGTGGCTAAGGTGTTATTTTTCCTTCCTTCTAGTTTCTGTCATTTGCCCTTTTTCTTTCAATGGAATGCAGCTCTGTAAGAACTTCGGTGGTAAACGTGCTTGTGGCGTTCCAGGCAGCTTCGGATGACAGCATTTCTTCTACTATTGACTCTGGTGTGATTTTCTTGTTCAGGATCTTCTCTAACTCATCACGCTGTGGGTTAAAACGAGGGCACTCAAAGAAAACGTGCTCCGCATTTTCAGCAACTCTTGGGCAAGACGGACACTCTGGGCAATCATCGTGCTTAAAGCGATAAAGGTACTCCCGGAAACAGCCGTGTCCTGACAACATCTGGGTCAGATAGTAGTTGGCCTCGCCGTGATTCCGGTTAAGCCAAACGTCAATCCTTGGTATAAGACGGTGTGTCCATCTCCCTGTTGTCGCGGCGTCCCACTGCGATTGCCATCGCGCGATGCTGTTCTGCCGTTCTTTAGCTCTGAGTTCCTCGGCACTTTGTGCGGTTGTCCTCTTTCGTTGGTAAAGGTTACGTCTTTCCTCAGCTAGGACTCTGAGCGGCACAAGTTCCGGAAATGACACACACTGCTTCCTCTGATATTGTTCGAAAGGCGCTGGCTACTCTTAGCGCGCTCAGTCGGTAAACTGGACATGCTTTCCTCCATGATTCTTGGATCTCAAGTGCATCGGCCCAAATGGATATACCATATGTGAGGACCGATGTAACTACTGATGATAGCAATGACCTCCTTGTCTGCTTCGGGCCACCGATGTTGGGCATCAATCGTACTAGGTTGGCTACTACTGCTGATGCTTTGGTGATCACGTGTTCAACTTGTTGTTTAAAGTTAAGTCGGGCATCGAGCATCACTCCCAGATATCGAATGAACGGTTGGGATGTGATTTCTTGGTCTCCGACGTTTAGATTGATCGTTTCCACTACTTTTCTGCTAGTGATAAGTACAGCCTCGGTCTTCTGTTTAGCCAGTTGTAAATTTACTGTGTCCATCCACTGGTTAATTCGCTCAAAAGTGATAGCGAACATATGTTTTATCTCATCAAGATGCTTGGCGACTATTACTACGGCTACGTCGTCCGCGTACGCTACCAGTTTGACGTTTCTTGGTAGTTTCAGTCTCAGCAATCCGTTGTACATGACATTCCAGAGAAGTGGACCGAGAACAGAACCCTGCGGTACACCTCCAGTAACATCATACTCCTTTGGACCATTCTTCGTGTCATATCTCAGGACTCTATCTGTGAAGTAGCTAGCGACTATCCTTCGTAGGTATCCTGATACGTTCATCTCTTGAAGGGCTTGCATGATGCAATCCCAGTTGGCGGAGTTAAAGGCATTTTTTATGTCTAAAGTTGCCACCAGGCAATATTTCTTCGTTCCCCCTTCCATCTGGTACCGGCGATTGCGTCTTTGGCTATACCGACAACCAGGTTGATCGCGTCCAGGGTTGATCGTCCTTTCCGAAATCCGTACTGATTGTCTGCCAAGAGTGGATCGACAACTGCTTCTATCCTTTGGTGGATTATACGTTCTAGTATCTTACCGGCTGTATCCAGCATGCAGAGTGGACGATAAGATGACGGTTCTTCCGGTGGCTTTTTCCCTTTAGGAAGTAGTACCAGCCGTTGTTGTTTCCACTTCCGAGGAAAAATCCCTTCCTTCAAGCAGATGTTGTAGACGTCGAGGAATAACGCTGGCGCTGCTTTAATAGATGTTTTCAAGGCAATATTAGGGATTCCGTCCAATCCCGGTGCTTTATTATTCCCGACGCGGTTACAAGCTTCCATCAGTTCTTCTTTCGTGACAGGTGGAATATCATTCAGTTCGTCCTGTGTCAACAGATAGTTGAAAACGCGCTGTCGTGGAAACAGCGCAGTCACGATCTTCTGTAAGAGTTGAGGACACGTAAGAGACGGCATTGGCTGATATTTCAGGTGTGCCATGACTACCTTGTAAGGTCTACCCCACAAGTCTTTGTCCACCTCGTTGATTAGCTCTTTCCAGCAGTTCTTCTTGCTATCCTTGATGGCTTTGTTTAAATGTCGACGAGCTTTCTTGTATTCTGCGACTAGTTCCGCTGAGTCAGGCTGCCGATAACCACGCTGAGATATTCTTCTTTTCTTGAGACACTCTTTCCGTAGGAAGCTGATGTGTTCGTTCCACCAGTGCACCGAAGGTCTTTGGTTCATGCCCCGTTTACGGGGCATGCAGGTGTCGCAAGCCTGGGTCACTCTCTTCATCAAGTCCTTGGTCATTTCATTTGCAGATCCAGTAGTAAGCGGTTCACTATTTAGGGCAGCTACTAGAGCACCTGGGTCAAAGGATTTCACCTTCCACCCAACGATGTCAAGTTTCTTAGCCGGTCTTCTGCAGGACGATTCTGGTCCTTTGATACTTCCCAGAGAATCGCATTGTGATCGCTGGCCGTGTAGATCTCCATCGTTTTCCAGTCGTAGTTTCCTCTGATGAGGCTGCTGCTGACAAAAGTATGATCCACAATAGAACTTGCGTCTCCTTTAGTGTACGTCGGCGCATCGCCGCTGTTTAACAATAATACATCTAACGTAGAAAAAGCATCCAGTAGTTCTTTACCTCGAGCGTTGGTGTGTTTGCTGCCCCATTCCACTGCCCAGGCGTTGAAGTCTTCAGCTATTGCCACTGGGTAGTACTGCTTTGCGTCCTCCGTCAGTCGATCCAGAAAGTCAATGAATTCAACAATAGTGAGGCTAGGTGGTGCGTAGCAGCTGTAAAAGCGGATGCCATCTACCGATGCTGCTACAAAGCCGGCGCTGCCATTGTTAACGACACTCTGGAAGAGGAGCTTGCAACAGGACCATATGACAGCTTTTGTGGTTCAGTCAGTTTCCCATGGTTGGCCGCCGAGGTGTTCATACGGTTCCGATATAAGCACAAGGTCAAGCTTCTGTTCACGTACTGTCTGCATGAGCAAATCATGTGCCGCCTCACAGTGGTTGATGTTTAGCTGCAGTATTCTCATTTTCGTTTATCAGTTATCTTCTTGAGTGCCTCTTGGTATACTGGGCTTCTGCTTGTGCCGGCATGATGGGCGTTATTCTCTGCACCGGGTTGATCCGCACACAGTGCGCATTTAGCAGGCTTATTACATTCGGCGATTTTGTGTCCCTCTTCTCCACATTTAATGCAAAGTTTGGAGCGGTCGACTTCACTTGTGCACTGAACCGCACGGTGTCCAAAATGCCAGCATTTATAACATCGGACTGGTCTTAGTACTGTTCTAATACGACAATTGGTCCAGCCGATCCTAATCTTGCCGTGTTTTCCTACCACTTTCTGCGCTACCGTTGCTGCCAGAGTCATCGACGCAATTTGTGTTCTGCTACGTAAGACCTTACGAATTTTAATAGCCTCTACTGTTATACCACAATCGTTTCCAGCTGCCTCTTGTAAAGCTATTAGAATGTCATCTTTAGTTGTAGTATCGTTAATATCGCGAATTTCCAGGTCTTCTTCAGGTCCTGTACTAATGACATTTGCGTCCTCCTTAAGTATTCCCGCGATAGTCTTCTGCAGGTCTTTACCTCTATCACTACTGCCTTTCGACAGCGTGATGAGAATGTTCCCTGTCGCGGTCCTGCGTATCTTCTCGACTGTGTTGCGGACCTGATCCGGGCGAACGTCCGCCTTGATCCGTGTAAGTATCTCAGAATACTTATCTTTGTTTGCTGGACGGATAATAAGTGCCTCCGGTCTCGTTGCTGTTCTTCTTGGCTTCTGGTTCGGCTTCGGTGAAGGCACCAGAGGTTTTTCTGGGGGCAGTTTCCTGCGCTCCTTCTTCTTGTCCTTTCAGGACTGCACCTTTTCCCAGCCTGGCTTCTTGTTCTGTTCACCAGAGTTTTGTGGAAGATCCTTAACTACTTCCTGCTTCTTGATGGGATGACCAGGTCCAGGGTTTTTCAGCTTCTTGGGAGTATGAAATGCTCCGCCTGTCTGCGTGTGTGTGAGTGTGTGTGTGTGTGTGAGTATGTGAATCGCTTATAACTTTTAAACGACTAAACCGATCAGAACCTACCAAACGGCGTTCTAAAGAGTTCTCTCAAACTTAGATTTCTTGTTAATTTGAACTGATTCGGGCCGATAGATTTTGAAAAATTTGGAAAAATCTCAAAAAAACTACGAAAAACGGTAGACCCTGTAGGCCATCCGTGCAACTTCCCGCTAATTTTATACCTCCGTGCTTTAAATTGCACTAATGATGTTTTTGAGCTCTGTGAGCTCAAAAATGCAATTTATGTGTTATTTTGAGCTCTCCAAGCTTAAAGACATAGCTCTTCGAGCTCAAAAGTCTGATGGAAGTTTGATAAAACACAATTTTTCAAATTTTCAAACCACAATAACTTTTGAATGAATGAACCGATTTTTACGCGGTTGGCGGCATTCGACGCAATTTTTTAAGCTTTATAAAGAATCTGTAAGTTTAAATTGATCGAACCAGAAATTTCGGAGTAATTGCGAAAAAACACTTTTTTCGGTTTTCTTTTGTTAACGATAACTCACGAACGAATGAACCGATTTTGACCGGACTGGCAGTGATCAACGTGGTTTTTAATGTTGAGAGCTGATTAGTTTTTGAAATCGATCAGTCTATAAGCCGTTTGAAAGTTATTCCAAAAAATGTCGGAGTTATGTTGAAAAACACACACATACCCATACATACACGCACACGCACACACACACACACACGCACACGCACGCACGCACACACACATACATATACACATACAGACATAGTACAGACATAGCACCTCGAAGAGATAGAAATGGCATTTGATATTACATTCAGACGAGTCAAATTGTGGATGGACATGGTGAACTTGCAACTAGCCAAGCATAAAACCGAGGCAGTGCTTATCACCAGTAGAAAAACGGTAGAAACCATCAAGTTGAGAGTCGGATCTGAGAGTGATGCTGGATGCCCGACTCAACTTCAATCAGCAGGTGGAACACGTCAGTGCCAAAGCGTCAGTAGTGAAGGCTAGTCTCATCAGAAGAAGCAGTGTGCGTCATTGCCGGAACCCTACCTCTTAGAGTTCTACTAGAGGAAAATCGGGCTCTTTACCAACGAAAAAGGAGAACTGCACTGAGCCCTGAAGAACTAAGAATTAAAGAACGGCAGAACAGCATAGGCTGATAGCGACTACAATGGGATGCCGCAGAGAAGGGCAGGTGGACGCACTACCTCATACCTCGGATCGACATTTGGCTTAACCGGAATCACGGCGAGGTCAATTAATATCTTACACAGATGTTGTCTGCTGAAGATACGGAGCACGTCTTCTTTGTATGTCCTCGTTTCGATCCACAGCGTAAAGTGTTGGAGAGGATCCTGAACCAGAGAATGCAACCAGATTCACTAGTGGAAGCAATTTTGTCATCAGAAGCTGCCTGGAACGCTACCAACACGTTTGCAACCGAAGTCCTCACAGAATTACGTTCCACCGAAAGAAGAAGAGCAAATATTAGAAGATAGAAGGAAAGAAGTTAACACCTTAGCCACCAGAAGAAAGAGCAGTAGCTAGATCCTCCTCTCACGAAGTAATGCTTAACGGTGGTTTCCATGAGGGATTAGAGGAAAGAAGAAAAGAGGTTTAGGGTTTAGTAAGTATGGGCGTGAGCGTCGAATTTTAGTATGACGCTGCGTTGAGTCCTCACATATCCAGGTGAAACAGCTATCCCTAGAATCCGTAAAAAGGATTCCCCCTCCTAAAAAGAAAAATACTCACACACACACATACATGCAGATAGGCATAGTGACAACATCGCAGGGGTAGTCAGGGAAGCTTTCTATGACCTTAACACGTCGAGATCTGATGAAAACTTGAATGTTGCAAAACGGGGTGAAAACAATAACTTCTCGATTTTTGAAAATCTTCGGTTTTCTTAGCGGGAAGTTAAAAATCTGTTTAAAAGTGGTTTTTTGGAATAACTTTTAAACGGCTCTATCGATCAACTCCAAAAACTAATCCACCCTTAACCTTGAAAAACCAAATCGATCGTCGCTAATCCGTACAAAATCAGTTGATTCGTTTGAGAGATATAACCAAGCAAGGCCTCGTGACGCTGTCAAATTATTTGACAACGCAGGTAAGCTTAAAGATTCGGAAACTATATTAGACAGATATACGAATGAGACTTTTGTAGGGGGGATAAGTATTATGGCTCTAACAGGTCTTACGGCTGCATCTCCCTGCATGGGCCCCGCTGGTAACTGATCGGGTTGTTATTATATTACCGATCAGGCTAACGCAGTCGTTGAATGGATTTGATACAGTTGACTGTGTACGAGGATAGATTGACATTAAATTCAACTCCATTCACATCTGTCCTATGATAGCGTAAATGCTTGAGGGCATAGTTTTTCCTTGCCCGCAAACTTGGCAGTGTTTTTGTTACGTGAGGGTAGGACAAATATACGTGCAAGTATAGTCTTTTTGAGCCCAGGAATCGGCCTCTTCGGAGGTAGGCGAAAGCCTTACCATATATTCTTCGTTCGAGAGATATCGTGAACGAAAGAAAAATGGAAAAAGTGTTTTTTTCACATAACTTTGACATTTTTCATCGGATCGTTTTTAAAAAAATAAACAATTTTTAGAACTCAAAAAACCGCGTCGATCGCCGCCAAGAACGTAAAAATCGGTTGATTGGTTCGAGAGACATCTTCGACGAAATATTTGGAAACAAGTGTTTTTTTAACATAACTCCGACATTTTTTGGAATAACTTCCAAACGGCTGTACCGATCAATTTCAAAAACTAATCAGCTATTAATATAAAAAAATTACATCAATCAATGTCAAGCTGGTCATAATCGGTCAATTCGTTCAAAAGATATCGTAAACGAAAGAAAACCGAAAAAAGTGTTTTTTTTAGAATTACTCCGAATTTCCTAGTTCTATCAATTCAAACCTGAAGATTCTTCATGACCCATGAGGCTGAAAAAATGGCGTCGAATGCCTCCAACCACGTGAAAATCGGTTGATTCATTCAAAAGTTATTGTGGTTCGAAAATTCAAAAAATTTTGTTCGATGAAACCTCTATTAGACTTTTGAGCTCGAAGAGCTCAAAAGCATAAAAAAGCTATCTCTTTGAGCTCGGAGAGCTCAAAATAACACATAAATGGTATTTTTGAGCTCGGAGAGCTCAAAAACATCATTAGTGCAATTTTAAGCACCTAGGTATGGAATTAGCGGGAAGTTGCATGGATGACCTTCAGGGTCTACCGTTTTTCTAATTTTTTTGAAATTAATTTGTTAATATTTTCAGTTAAAACTCACTTAATAACAATTTTTATCGCTTTAATAGATATAACGTAAACATTTAATTTGAAAAAATTCAATTTTTCAACTCTACTTTCTTTTAAGGGTCATTCTCAGTTAAGACGTAAATTCGACGTCCACAGTGAAAAATCATCTTTTTGAAAACAAATTTTTTTGAAAAAATGTAATTATCTCTTAAAGCTCGTGCTCATCTAAGTGGTCACTCAAATTCATTTCTTAATTTTATTTGATTTAGTCACAATTTTATCTCGAAGTCCAAAAACATCTCTCCCCTGGCTTGTCCCCGGGCTGATTCTGTTCATATATTAGACATTTAAAGTGCTTAGAAATCGAATAGATTATTTAAATTATATATTTCAACAAAATAAATTAAATAAATTTTCGTAATCAAGCGAGTAAAATTGCATGAAATTTTTTTTTTCTTAAAAAAAATTACGTTTAAATTTGTCCCCCACATTTTGCGTCTTATCCCCTGGCATGTTCATTTTCCTGTAAAATTGGCATTTGTTTACTGACTCGTGGAAATTGAAGACCTTAAACGACCGTCGTTGAGTTTATACTCTGTAGTCAGGACCACTCCAACTAGGTGCACAGTCATTTTGTTATTTATTTCATTACTTTAGGGTCAACCGTTTTCCTAATTTTTTTTTATTTAAGTAAATCTAAAATAGAAAAATTTTTTTTTTATTTCAATTTTAGAATAGAAAAAAAATATAAAAAAAAGGTCAATTGTTGGATTGAAAAAATAATTTTGAAAAAATATCAAAAAATTAATATTTTCGAAAATTTTTTTTTTTATTTGTTCATTTTTATCCATAGAATACGAAACAAATCACCAAAAATTGATAGACAAGTGGATGCATGAGTTTTATTGGCCATTTCCTATCAGAGCAAAATTTAAGTTAACATTTCAATTGCGACAACTAGTTTACTTTTAAAAACGTGAAAGTAAACAATTACCTGCGATTCTTATATATTTTAAAACTTTTTGCTGAACTAACTGAATTTAGAAAAGAATAATTTTTAACTTCCCGCTAAGAAAATCGAAGATTTTCAAAAATCGGGAAGTTATTGTTTTCACCCCGTTTTGCAAAAATCGAGTTTTCATCAGATCTCGACGTTTGAAGGTCACAGGAAGCTTCCCTGACTATCCCCGCGAGGTTGTCACGCTGTCTGTATGTATGTGTGTGTGTGTGTGTGTGTGTGTGTGTGTGTGTGTGTGTGTGTGTGTGTGTGTGTGTGTGTGTGTGTGTGTTTGTGTGTGTGTGTGTGTGAAAGTATGTGAACCGCTTATAACTTTTGAACGGCTTGACCGATTCCATCACGGTTGGTGCCATTCGAAAGGGCTTGACTAAACTTAGATTTTGGAAACTATTTGGACCGATTCAGATCAATAGATTTTGAGAAATCTTAAAAAAACTGAAAAAAAAATTTTTTTCAAATGTGGTTTTTTTGGAATAACTTTTAAACGGCTCAAAGGTTCAATTCCAAAAACTAATTAGCTCTTAACCTCAAAAAACTACGTTGATCACCACCAGTCCGGTCAAAATCTGTTGATTCGTTCGAGAGATATCGTGAACGAAAAAAAACCGAAAAAAGTGTTTTTTCGGAATAACTCCAAAATTCCTAGCGCGATCAATCCAAAATTTAAGATTCTTTGTGAGGCTTAAAAAACTGCGTCGAATGCTTCTAACCGCGTAAAAATCGGTTTATTCATTCAAATGTTATTGTGGTTTAAAAATTCAAAAAATAGTGTCTTATTAAATCTCTATCAGACTTTTGAGCTCGAAGAGCTTTAAAGCATAAGAAAGCAATCTATTTGAGCTCGGAGAGCTCAAAATAACCCATAAATTTTATTTTTGAGCTCGAAGAGCTCAAAAACGTCATTGGTGCAGTTTTAAGCGCTTAAGTATGGAATTAGCGGGAAGTTGCAGGGATGGCCTTCAGGGTCAACCGTTTTCCTAATTTTTTTTTTCAAAATTCAAATTTTTGAAAAAAAAAAAGCCTTTCCTGAGGTAATTATTGTTACGTGTGAGCTTACACCTGGTTATTTACCTGTCACGTAAACAGACCTCCGGACTAGCTCAGCGTCTCACTGAAAAATATTTAGATGTTGATAAGGGGATGGGTCGTTCAGTAAATGAAGAATACTCGTGAATTACGCTACCAATTGTTTATTGGGCGTCCCCAAAGCATGGGAGTTGCCCGAAATGGCCCTGAGAGTCTTTTTTACGAACTAATTCTATTTATGAAAGCAATTCTAATCCATTTGATGCAATACTTTCGATTCTATAACTGAGAGAGAGAGAGAGATGGGACAGCAACGAGAATGAGACGAGACAATCAATTACGATGCAAGACAGCTCGGACTTGACATAGATTCGGACAGGCTAAACTACTGACTGATTACAAGTGGCCGCTCATCCTGGAGGTTGCAGGTTTATGCCACCTCGGTCGCGGATGCCGTCGGACACCTGTATTACTATGCTGAACTCATATTATTCCGCGAATGAACTAAGATTATTCCGTCTTCGGGAACTAGGTAGTTATTGTCGTGTTCCCTACTCAGCAGAAAACGGTATTAATACGCCAAAAGTGGTTCTCCGTATTAAGGTACCTGTCTGTTCGATTCTCACGAGAGAGTGTCTCATCAGCACCACGTGCAAGTAGCGATTCTCAGTAACCAGATTCAGGCTAGGAATACAACGGAAATTTGGTGTCTAATTCATGTGGGCAAGTTGGCCCATCGATTTATAGAAATATATATATGATTTTTCATAATATTTACGGGAGGATAGGCCCACCCGTCACAGTTATTATTATTATTATTATTATTATTATTATTATTATTTAGTTATTTATTTATTTATTTTTAATTTTTAAATGTCAACTTTTCATGAAAATTTGTTTTTTTATTAATTTGAATTTTCGCACCTAAGAACTGCAAGATGACAAGAGAAATAATAACAATCAACAAGATGACAAATATAGTAATAATATTTATAATGATAATATTATACTCCTGGAAATTTTTACGGTCAAAACAGACTTGATTTTCAGCGGCATATTAGATTTCAAAGAGTTGGGACATTTTTACGGTCAAAACGGGAGTCGAATTTTGACTCGGGCGTATATCGTAATAATAAAAATTGAATATATTTTCTAAAATAACTTTTTCTTTTGTTATCAAAAAACTTTGTCCCATAGTACTCACACATAATTTGAATGTGTATAATTAATTTTATTTAGTAGTTGTCTTGGTGATTATAGTTTTGTTTTTAAACAGAAACACGATGTGTGTTATGTTGCAGCACGGAACATTTAACTGCCTCTTATCCTGGTTCAGCGAGAAATTCAGCTGCTGGCTCATTAGCGAGCTCTAGAGAAAGCAGTGCATCTCAAGGTTCAGTACCTTACAAAATCTTAATGCTTGGCGCACCATCAGTTGGCAAGAGTTCTATTGTATCACAGTTCATGACTTCTGAGTATCTGCATGCTTACGATACTTCCATTGGTGAGTTATAATAAAATATAATTAATTGCTATTCCAGAAAATAATTGTCAAACGATTTTACTTTACAATATTTTAAGACTGATCGATAATAGGGGTAAACACCATTAGTTTGATCACTGGAAGTTATTTTCGCTAAATAAACATGGCATTAACTTTATGTATTTCATGTAACGCGAGCTTTGTTTGTGATGACGGTTTCTATTCAATGTTTGAAATTACGGTCGAAAAATATTCCTTTGTATTTTTCTTGGTATTAATGTCTTTTCATTGGGAAATGCATGCTTTTTGATAGTGATTTCTCAAATTTAATAATTAATTTCAAATAATGGAGTCAATCACTAGAAGACACTGATTATTGACAAGCTGACAAAATGAACAAATCAATTATGAAGGTTCTGTTATATCAATTCCACTTATATCAACGCAGAGATCTGATGAATACTCAACATCTTAAAATCAGACTGCACTGAGAGAAAAATCTGGTTCTCTGAACTAGGAAAATTTAGTTAAGTAGCATCGTCACTTATTAATTCAAGTACCCGGACCAAGAATCGAACCCCGATCTTTTGGGTACGCACCAAGGACTCTTCCAGTTAAGATATCTGAGACATCGTCCATAACAATCTTTCGTTCATTTCATAATTTTTTTTTCAACACGACAATATTTATTAAAATATAATCCATTTAACTATTTATCAATATAGATACTTCAACTAATGCATAGTTCGAGTAACTACAAAAGAAAGGTTCAGAAAACTATACTTGTGACGATATAATTTAGCTAACTATGAACTTTTCTCTTGGTGTGGAATCAATAACTTCTTAGTTTTGAAAATGATAATTTTCAAAGTGGGAAGTTAAGTTTAAGTTTCTCTATTTTATTGTTTTATTGTACCTTTGTACTTAGCAGAGAATTTTATTTCGAATAAATAAACACGTAAGTTTTAACCACACCGTGATTCCTTAATAATAACATCTTAATTAATATTACTATCTTTTCCTAAAATCCGATACTTTATTAATGTAGATTTATTTACTTGATTTATTTATTTAATTCCCAAAATTACATATATAGTTGTACATATAAACTACATATAATTCCTATAGAGATAAATAATTGTCTGTACATAGGGTAGGGATGAAGAGATAAGCTTAATGCCTAGTGATAAACAATAATATTTATTACTAATTGAGTCACTCTCTCATGAGCTTTCAAGAAAAAATTACAATTAAATTTTGATCTATTTTATATTTAGTTTTTAGTATTTTAAGCCTTATTTGATTTTGTACTTGGTAACTGAGATTGTATTATTTTAGGAAATAAGTTGATTCTGTGTATTTGCTAACCATTTTTTTATTTCAACCTTGTTCGCTTCATTAATTTTCGACAATTCTTTATATTTAGTTGGCAAAAGATTAAAATATTTTATTGCAACGTAGTATAGATTTTTACAATATTTCGTTTTATTGATTTTATAGATCTACCATCATAATCGTTGTACAATTTTTTTACATGCATCATAGTAGTATAATGAACTATTTAAGATAAAAAGATGGTTTGCTTAATATTTAGTGATGTGTTATGTTCCAGCCTAAGTTTTTTGATTATTTTTTTTTTGCATAGACAATAGTGGGTTGATCACATTTTTGTAGAAACCCCCCCCCCCCCTAAGCGATGATACCATAGTTTATGATACTTTCAAATAATGCATGGTATATCATTTTTAAAGTCCTGGTATCCATAATTTTATCTAGTTTATATATTATAAATTCAATGTATTCAGCTTTTTAATTAGTTCTTTGACGTGTATATCCCATTTCATTAGATAGTCAATATGTATTCCTAAGTATTTATGATTATCTACTTTTTTTAAATCTTAGTTATTTATATACAGTCTTATATTATTTGGAATATTGTTTTTATAACAACGAAAAGTTATGTACACTGTTTTATCTACATTTAAAGTTAGTTTAAACCAAATTTAAAAAACAAAAAAACCACATTTGAAAAAAATTTTGTTTTGTAGTTTTTTTGGGATGTCTCAAAATCTTCTGGTTCGAATCAGTCCAAAATGTATTCAAAATCTAAGTTTGGTCAAGCCCCTTTGAATGGCACCAACCGCGATGAAATCGGTTAAGCTGTTCAAAAGTTATAATAGGGTCACACAAACACACACACACACACACACACACACACACATACACCTCGTGTCGGGCTTGCTGGGTCCCACATCGGGTGCCTCCCCAGGTGGCGGATAGGGGAATGCCCGGCATATCTGCACGTCAGATGCGTCGGGTACCGAGGAAATAGAATACTCGGGGTGGACCAAAACCTAGCAAAAGATGATATGAAAATGACAGATCAATGTCAAATATCGTCTACGGTGCAACGGGGGGATACCTCAGTGCCGGTGAGGAAAGGCGTGCAAACGGGCCTGAACTTGTAGTTATCAAGCGACCGTTTGAACAGCGGAGTAGACCCCATGGCTCTGCTGTCTAGCAATGCTAGCAAGATTACAGGGAGTACGAAATCAGCCCAGATGGCAGAGAACGGACAGCTGAGCAACATTCCTCCAAAAAGTGGAAGACCTTTGGCTCCTGTCACTAATCAAATCTACCGAGGAAGAATCAACTCTGTACCGACCGTTACAGGCCAACAGTCACCAATGAAGAGGCTCGGTATCAAGATCGAAGAGTTAGCTGAGTTTATAAAAGACAAGAAGAATCTCCATCATGAGATTAGAAAATTGTTTACATCTATCACTACAGCATATAGGTTAGCCAACAAATCACCAGACATGTCGCCCTCAACGATTCAAACAACTCCGAGTCTGACCAAAAAACCACAGCCATCTTTGGTCACTCCTAAAAAATTACCACAGCAAGGAAAGGACAGTAACAAGAAGAGGCAGCTGTCCACGCCCAGCCCTTCTTCAATAATCGACAAGCCACCACAGAAAAAGCCAGCCCGGGAGGACGTCTGGACTACAGTGGACCGAAATAGGAAGAAGAAGTAAAAAGAGCATGAAACAGCGGCTTCCCCCAAAAAAGCTCAAAAGCAGCCAAGTAAGGGTGCCTCTAAGAAACCGAGGAGAAAGAAGACAAGAACTAAGGCTGTTCTTGTCCAACCAGTAGACGGCCAAACTTATGCCGATATCCTAAAGGAAATCAAGGCCAAGGTAAGCCCTGTCGAGACGGACGTAGACATAAAGTCTATTAAAAAGACGAAACACGGAGGCATTTTCCCTGAAATGACTCGAAAGATCGAAGACAGTAAGGCTTTCACCGATGCAGTAAGGTCAGCCACTGCAAACATCGGCACGGTCAAGACGCTAACACCAACAACAGCGATCGAGAAGTCCGTGAAGCACTCAAACGTGAATTCACTGACAGCCTGGAGGTCAAACAGGTAAATTTGACAAAACCCACACCACAAGGAAATCGGGCAGCCTTCTGCGAAGTAGACAAGGCCAGTGCGATTAAGGCCCTTGACAAGTCCCATATAATGATCAGTTGGGTGGACTGTCGTATACGCCCAGTTGCAAAAGTAACCCGCTGTTTTAAATGTCTTAGTTTTTGACACCAAACACGCCAGTGTGCGGGACCAAACAGAAGCAGGCGCTGCTACAAATGTGGCGGAGAGAACCACAAGGCTGTAAACTGCACGAAGAAGCCAAAATGCTTCCTTTGTGCTCCGGACAAAGATGCCCAGGATGGTCTATGCCATATTCCTGGCACTAGAGCTTCCAGGCCATTCCGCACAGCACTTGCAGAAGCCAAAAGAGGGCAGAAATGACACGCATACTACAAGGCAACCTGAATAGGTGCGCCTTGGCGCAAAACCTGCTGCACCAGCGTATCTTTGAAGATAAAATTGACGTCTGCTTTATCTCGATATTTAGATGCGAGCAATATCTAAACATCGAAGGTAAAACACGGTTCGCAGACAAAACTGGAACAGCAGCAATTTGGATTGTGAACACAAAGAACGTTACCGTCAACAACAGCGGAAGTGGAGCAGGTTTTGTCTGGATTCAAACCCCCACAACCTACTTCATGCACGTCGATTTCTCACCTAACGAAGGGATTAGTGTGTTCCGACAGAAACTAGCAAATATAGAAGATGCGGTCACTAAGTTCAACGGCGAAGTCATCGTAGCCGGAGACTTCAACGCTAAATCGGCTGAGTGGGGCGCTGCTTTCTCCGACACCAGAGGTAACGAGATCGCTGACGTCGCGGCTAGACTTGACCTCATAGTGCTGAACACCGGGAGCCCCACGACCTTTAGAAGACCAGGGTATCAAAAGTCCATCTTCGACATTTCGTTGGCGATTCCAAGGACTATCAGCATGATCGAAGACTGGACTGTATCCGAAGAATACAGTGGCAGTGACCACCAGTTTGTGACATTCAACGTTGGATTGTCATCTACTCCGGATTCACAACGCGACCTTTCTAAGCGGAAGTGGAATGGCAGAAGGCTTGATCCAGAGGCATTGTGAGCTTCACTTGCACGAAGCTGGTCTATATTTCAGAACAACCCGACTCCGGATACCTGCAGCGAGACAGAAAAGGCAGTGCTAAATATGATGAAGGAGATTGCTGCCGCATGTGACACCTCTATGCGGCGGCTGAAAAATAGGAGTTTCCACAGGTCGGCGTACTGGTGGTCAACAGACATAGCAGAACTTCGCAAAATATGTTATAAGCTATGTCGCCGCACAACGAGAGCCGCGAAACACTCCCGAAGCGAGGACTTGTATTCAAAAAAGTACAAACAGGCCAAAAAGATGCTAAACTGAGCCATTAAAGCAAGAAAAGCGATATTGTGGAAACAGATCTGTAATGATCTCGACAAGGACATCTGGGGCGAAGTCTACTAAATTGTCACCAAACGCCTTAGAAAGGCTTCACCAGAAGCGCCGAAGTCTCTTGCCTTAATGGACAGCATTGTAGCGGAGCTTTTCTCCAAACACCCGCGGCGGGAGAAGAAACACTACGCTAAAAACAACGGAGGAACACCCTTCACAACTAAGAAACTACAAGACGCGGCCAAGTCACTCAAAACAGGAAAGGCACCTGGACCTGATGGCATCCCGGCAGCGGTGATCAAGATTGTAGCCGTGGAACACCCAGACATACTCCTGAACACCTACAACGCATGCTTGACGACTGGCACGTTCCCCGCGGTCTGGAAGCGGCAGAGATTGGTTCTCTTAGATAAAGGAAAGGGAACCCCCGAAACACCTTCGTCGTTTAGACCACTCTGTATGCTAGACATTGCTGGAAAACTGCTCCAGAAGCTCATACAAGGGAGACTTCGCAACGACATCGACCATGCTGGAGGTTTTTCCACCAACCAGCATGGCTTCCGGAAAGGTCGTTTTACAGTCGAAGCGATCGAGAAAGTTATAAAGACAGCAACACAAGCATGGTCTGATAGCCTCAAAGCTCGTAAAGTATGTCTCTTCCTCACGCTAGATGTCAAAAACGCATTTAACAGCGCAAATTGGAGAGACATTTTAGATGCTCTGGAGCACAAGTTTGACGCGGAGCCAGAGAATCTGGCACTAGTCGACAACTACCTGGACGAAAGAAAGCTAATAGCGGAAACTACGGAAGGCCCACAAGAATACGCCATATCGGCTGGCGTACCGCAAGGCTCAATAATGGAGCCCGATCTATGGAATGCGGACTACGACGAGCTTCTTGAAATCTCGTTACCAAAGCAAGTAGAGCTAACGGGCTTTGCAGACGACGTTGCGGCCACGATAGTAGTAGACAGCATAGAAGAGGCCGAATTACTGATCCGGGAAACCATTGACGCCGTCGAGACCTGGCTTGATAAACATCACCTGAAACTCGCCAAGCATAAAACCGAGATGGTTGTTCTGACGCCGCAAAAATGGTTCCCAAAACCATTCGCTGTGGACATGGAAGAAACAACACTGACGTCAACAAGGGCCCTGCGCTATCTAGGGGTAATGATAGACGAGAAACTATCTTTTCGCGAACACCTCCATAATGCATGCCAGAAAGCCAGCAAGACGGTCGCAAGCGCTCAAACGCCTTGAAAAGCTGATCAGTAAGTTGAATGATTTCGTCCAACCAAAGGTCAACATTCACAAAGAGATAAAGGCCAAGACGACTGGTGTAGCTAACGCCCTTCAAAGGTTTAAGAAGTTGGACGAGGAGTGGTGCTCATAATTGCAGTGCATTTCCCATGCTACTCCGGAGAAAGCCTGTCAGGCTGTCGTCGTGACTGACGAAGCAATGGACACCGGAGCCGAAGGTGACGGTGAATCATTCGCGAAAGACAAAAGTAAAGCCAGCAGCAAGTCAGGTAAGAGAAAAGATCGACCTTCTCCTGACCCAGCAATCAGCTAAGTCGTGAAGAAAAAGGATTTGAAGAATAGCCCTCCGCAAGGAGCGGCAGTACGAAGCGACGAACAGGAAAAAGCGTCGGTTTGGCAGAAAGTTCAGTCCTGGAAAGAGCTAAAGCGACAGAAGAAGGAGGTGCTCTCAAAACAGATGACAAAGGAGGCCCGATCTCAACCCAAGCGAAAGAAACCGCGGAAATGGATCAGACCGGATGCCCTCATCATCCAGCTGACAGAGAAAGCAAAGTACGCCGAGATCCTGCGTCGAATAAAACAAGATGTCCCTGATGATCAGGTCCGCAGTACGGTAGAGAAGATCCATAAGACCAATGCTGGAGATATGCTGATAACTCTTTCGAGGAAGAACACCGACACAGGCCAAACATTGAGAAAGACCATTGCAGACATACTGAAAAAAAAAACGCAAGAGTAACCTGCAAAGAAACACAGGAGATAATTAAGATCCGAGACGTCGATGATGACACAACGAAGGACGACATCCAGGGTGCCCTACAAAAGGAAGCTGGAGATGGCTGTGAGATACCACTAGAGGCAATCAAGGTCCGTAAGGCCTATAGACGTACTCAAATTGCCACAGTCATTCTACCAGCAGCAACAGCACAGAAACTACTGGATGGAAGTAGCAAAATCCGGATTGGTTGGGTTAATTGCCGAATAAGGGCAACGAAGAGACCTATTCAATGCTTTAAATGCTGGCATTTCAGACATTTCAGACAGATCCCAGTGCAAAAGCAAGGTGGACCGGTCGAAGCTTTGCATCAGGTGCGGACAAGAAGGGCACAAGATTGCTGATTGTAAAAATCCAGCCAAATGTGCATTATGTGCTGAGATTGAAAGTGCAGAGAATGTTGCCCACCATGCCGGTACTTATAAGTGCTCGTTATTTCAGGAGGCACTCCAGAAGTTGACAAACAAACAAACATGAGGGTGCTGCAGCTCAATCTCAACCATTGTGAGGCAGCGCATGACCTGCTCATGCAATCCGTGCGAGAACTAGAGCTTGACTTGGTACTGATAGCAGAGCCATATAAACACCTGAGTACCCAACCCTGGGAATCTGACAGCACATCAAAAGCTGTCATCTGGTCATGTGGCAAGCTCCCTTTCCAAAATGCAGTCTACAACAGCAATGCCGGCTTTGTAGCAGTATCAGTAAAGGGCATCCGCTTCTATAGCTGTTACGCACCACCTAGCCTCTCTACTGTCGAATTCACCGCATTTCTGGATCGACTTACCAAGGACGCGAAGCATTACCACCCAGTGGCAATAGCCGGGGACTTCAACGCCTGGGCAGTAGACTGGGGCAGCAAGCATACAAACGCGCGAGGAAAGGAACTACTAAAAGCCTTTTCTACATTAGATGTAGTACTGCTCAACGGTGGTGATACACCAACCTACACCAAAGGAGACGCAAGTTCGATTGTAGATCTCACTTTCGTCAGTAGCAGCCTCACCAGAGGTAATATCAACTGGAAGGTGATGGATATCTACACAGCCAGCGACCACAACGCGATTCTCTGGAAAATATCAAACGTCCAGAGCCCGAGAAGACCTAAAAAGCAACTTAACACCATTGGTTGGAAGGTAAAAACTCTTGACCCAAGTGCATTGTCAGTAGCTCTCAATAGTGACCAGATTATCGCGGGCTGCGCAGAAGAGAAGACCAATGACCTGATGAAAAGAGTGACCCAGGCTTGTGATGCCAGTATGTCTCGTAGACGTGGCATGAACACAAGACCTTCCGTTTACTGCTGGAACGTCCACATCAGCGGCCTTCGTAAAGAGTGTCATCAGAAGAGAAGAATATCTCAGCGTGGCTACCGACGACCTAACTCTGCGGAGCTGGTCGCAGAGTACAAAAAAGCCCGTCGATCCCTGAACAAAGCCATCAGATAGCAAAAGAAAATGCTGAAAGGAGCTCATCAACGAGGTGGACAGAGATCTGTGGGGTAGGCCGTATAAGGTGGTCATGACCCATCTTCAAAACCAGCTACTGCTATCGCCCACGTGTCCTCAACTCCTACAGAAGATCGTTAACGCGTTGTTTCCCGAACAAAGCGAGTTTAACTACCTATTAGCGCAGAATGAAATGGATGACATTCCATGTGTCACGGAAGAAGAACTGATAGAAGCTTGTAATCGTGTAGGAAACATTAAAGCGCCGGGATTGGACGGGGTCCCCAATATTGCTTTAAAAAGACGTTCCTGGACGTCTACGACACATGCCTCAAGAAAGGGATTTTCACTCGGAAGTGGAAGCAGCAACGACTAGTACTACTTCCAAAAGGGAAAAAGCTACCAGAAGAACCGTCATCTTATCGACCACTTTGTATGTTAGACACGGCAGGTAAGATATTTGAGCGTATAATCCACCAAAGAATAGAAGCAGTTGTCGATCCACTCCTGGCAGACAACCAGTATGGTTTCCGGAAAGGACGATCAACCCTGGACGCAATCAATCTAGTTGTTGCAACGGCCAAGGAGGCAATCGAAGGGTGGAGCGAAGATCAGATGGAAGGGTGGAGCGAAGAAGTACTGCCTGGTGGCCACTTTGGACAACAAAAATGCCTTCAACTCCGCCAACTAGGACTGCATTATGCTAGCTCTGGAAGAGAAAACGTACCAGGATACTTACGTAGGATAGTGGCTAGCTACTTCACGGACAGAATCCTGAGATACGACACAAAAAATGGTCCAAAAGAGTATGATATTACCGGAGGTGTACCCCAGGGTTCCGTTCTGGGTCCACTTCTGTGGAATGTCATGTATGATGGCCTGCTGAGACTGACTCTTCCAAGAAGTGTCAAGCTTGTTGCATATGCAGATGATGTAGCTGTTGTAATCGTTGCTAAACACCTAGATGAGATAAACCACATGTTCGGTATCACCTTTGAGAAAGTTAACCGGTGAATGGACTCAATGAATTTACAACTGGCTAAACAGAAGACTGAGGCTGTGCTTATTACCAGCAGAAAAGTGATAGAGACCATAAAGCTGAAAGTCGGAGAGCAAGAAATCACATCACAACCATATATCCGATATCTGGGAGTGATGCTTGATGCCCGACTCAACTTTAAGCAGCAAGTCAAACACCTGAGTGCAAAAGCATCAGCAGTGGTAGCTAGCTTGGCACGACTGATGCCAAACGTCGGAAGCCCAAAGCAGAGCAGAAGACTACTGCTATCATCTGTAGTCACATCAATGCTCACTTATGGAATATCTATCTGGGCGGACGCACTTGAGAAGCAAGAATCATGAAGAAAGGCTGGACCAGTCTAACGTCTGAGTACCTTAAGAGTAGCAAGCGCCTTCCGCACAATATCTATGGAAGCAGTGTGTATCATTTCCGGAACTTTGCCTCTCAGAGTCTTAGCTGAGGAAAGACGGATCCTTTACCAACGAAGTAAGTCAACCACAATAAGCGCTGAGGAGCTTAGAACAGAAAAATGGCAGAAGAGCATAAGTTGATGGCAACTACAGTGGGAAGCCACAGTGAAGGGTAGGTGGACGTATCGTCTCATATCAAGGATCAACGTTTGGCTAAACTGGAGTCACGGTGAGGTCAACTATTATCTTACGCAGATGTTATCAGGATACGGCTGTTTCCGGGCATATCTCCACTGCTTTAAGCATGATAATTCCCCAGAGTGCCCATCCTGCCCAGGAGTCAATGAAGATGCAGAGCACGTCTTTTTTGAGTGCCCACGTTTTTATCCACAGCGAGATGAGCTGGAGAATATCCTGAAGAGGAAAATCCAACCAGAGACAATAGTAGAAGCAATGCTGTCATCAGAGGCTGCCTGGAATGCCACAAACACGTTTGTCACGGGAGTCCTCTGAGACCTGCGTTCCATAGAAAGAAGAAGAGCGAATGACGCCAATTAGAAGGAGGAAAGAATAACACCTTAGCCACCAGAAGAAAGAGCAGTAGCTAGATTCTCCCCTCACGAAGTAATGCTTGACGGCGGTTTCCATGACGGATTAGGGGAAAGAGGAAAAGGGGTTTAGGGTTTAGTGGGTAGGGGCGCTAGCGTCGAGTTTTAGTATGACACTGCGTCGAGTCGCCACATATCCAGGTCAAACAGCTATGCCTAGAATCCGTAAAAAGGATTCCCCCCCCCCTTTAAAAAAAAACACATACATACATACATACATACATACATACATACATACATACATACATACATACATACATACATACATGAACGTGCCAACATATCTTCGCAGACTAGTGATTAGCTATTTTACAGATAGAGTGCTGAAATACGATACAAAGAATGGTCCGAAAGAATATGATATAACCGGTGGTGTGCCACAGGGCTCTGTTCTTGGTCCACTTCTGTGGAATATCATGTATGACGGGCTCCTGAGACTGAAGCTTCCAAGATGTGTCAAACTGGTAGCGTATGCGGATGATGTTGCCGCAGTGATCGTCGCCAAACACCTCGACGAAATTCAACGTCTGTTTGACATCACTTTTGAGAAGATCAACCAATGGATGGATACAGTGAACCTACAACTGGTCAAGCAGAAGACCGAAGCAGTGCTTATTACCAGCCGAAAAGAAGTTGAAACAATTAAGCTGAAAGTCGGTGACCAAGAAATCACATCACAACCTCATATACGATATCTGGGAGTGATGCTTGATGCCCGACTCAACTTCAAGCAGCAAGTGGAACACGTCTGTATGAAAGTGTCAGTAGTGAGAGCTAGTCTCACACAATTGATGCCGAACGTCGGAGGCCCAAAGCAGAGCAGGAGGCTACTATTGTCATCAGTAGTCACATCGGTGCTCACCTACGGAATATCCATTTTGGCTGACGCACTAGAGGTGCAAGATTCATGGAGAAAAGCTGGACCAATATATCGTACGAGTGCCCTACGAGTTGCAAGCGCCTTTCGAACAATATCAGAGGAAGCAGTGTGTGTCATTTCTGGAATTTTGCCACTCAGAGTCCTAGCTGAGGAAAGACGGAACCTTTACCAACGAAAGAGGACAACCACACAAAGTGCCGAGGAACTCAGAGCTAAAGAACGGCAGAACAGCATCGCACGATGGCAATCGCAGTGGGACGCTGCGACAACAGGGAGATGGACACACCGTCTCATACCGAAGATCGACGTTTAGCTAAACCGAAGTCATGGCGAGGTCAATAACTATCTGATGCAGTTGTTGTCAGGACATGGATGTTCTCGAACGTATCTTCACCGCTTCAAGCATGATGATTCACCGGAGTGCCCGTCCTGCCCAGGAATCAATGAAGACACGGAGCACGTTTTTTTTGAGTGCCCACGATTTTACCTACAGCGAGATGAGCTGGAGATGATCCTAAAGAAGAAAATCCAACCAGAGACAATAGTAGAAGCAATGTTGTCATCAAGAGCCTCCTGGAACGCCATCAGCACATTTGCAACAGAAGCCCTTATAGACTTGCGTTCCATCGAAAGAAGAAGAGCAAATGACAACTAGAAGAAAGGTAAAATAACACCTTAGCTACCAGAAGAAAGAGCAGTAGCTAGATCCTCCCCTTACGAAGTAATGCCTAACGGCGGTTTCCATGAGGGATTAGGGAAAAGAGGAAAAGGGGTTTAGGGTTTAGTGGGTAGGGGCGCTAGCGTCGAGTTTTCGTATGACACTGCGTCGAGTCGCCACATATCCAGGCCAAATAACTATGCCTAGAATCCGTAAAAAGGATTCCCCCCCCCTTAAAAAAAAAAAAAAAAAAAAAAAACATACATACATGCATACATACATACATACATACATATATACATACATACATACATACATACATACATACATACATACATACATACATACATACATACATACATACATACATACATACAGACATGCGGACATCATCGCGAAATCATTTAGGGAAGCTTCCTAGGACCTCAAAACCTCGAGATCTGATGAGAACTCGATTTTCGAAAAACGGGGTAAAACCAATAACTTCCCGATTTTTGAAAATTTTCAATTTTCTTAGTGGAAAGTTAAAAAAATTTATTAGCAACAAAATATACAGAGTGTTCCAGAAGTAACGGACGCCATTGTAGCATCTGATAAACAAAATAATTCTGAGACGAAAAGTCCTTAGCCATTTTTTAATCAGACGCATAGATAATTAGTTATTAATTAAAATAACGTCCTTTTCTGCGTTAGAGAGAGAGCACTAGTGTCAAGTCAAGTGCGTTCCAACGAAGACGCTTGCATGTGTGAATGTGTAAGTAAATATGTGTGACTACGTTAGCTATAGAATCTAGTTAGTGATACAGTTAGTTGTGTCTTTGTTTGGCACATACTTTACTGGACACTGGCGCTCTCTCTCTAACAAATAAAGAGACGTTATTTTTAATTAATAATTAATTATCTATACGGTTAATTGAAAAATGGCTAAGGACTTTTCGTCTCAGAATTATTTTTTTCATCAGATGCTAAAATGGCGTCTGTGACTTTTAGGACATCCTGTATAATAATTACTTTATATTTTTGAAGTGATTGCTCTATTATTATGAAAATAAACATTTTTCTATTATTATGTGCATTATTCTCATAATATTATAGGAACCATTGCCACAATATGATAGGAACCATTCCTATAATATCATGGAAAACATTTCCATAATATTATAGGAACCATTTCCATAATGTTATAGTAATGACGCATATATAATACAGGAACCATAACCATAATGTATTGAAGTCATTCCAGTATTGTATGGGAACTTTTCCAATAAACTATGGGTATGGTTTCCATAATGAGCAAAGAATTGATACCTATAATTATCATTTTATCATCGGAACCATTCCCATAATGCTTTGGAAAAGTTCTTATGAATTTCTCTCCATGTAGATAGAGTCAATTTTCCAGAAGTTGACGATAAGACGCGAAGAAAGACACAGTTAAATTTGTCGATATAACGTAGTTACCTTTTCTATTTCTCTTCATATACATCACGTTTCTCAGCGTTTATTACTCAGATATTATTAGATGTTTATCAAATGAAAACTGCAAAAGACCTTGATGTTTATTTTATCTTTATGATTATTATTTTCTATTGTTATATATTACTCACTCCTTGATGAAGATTAATAAACAATCCATGATAGCATTAGGTTTAAACTTAATGTGAACAGCTATGTATGTTGCAGACGATGAATCAGGGGAAAAAACAGTGAGTGTTCTTTTGGCTGATGAAGAATCTGAGTTGACTTTCATTGATCACCCATCTGCTGAAATGACGGTGAGTATCAAATTATCTCAATTAAGGAGGTTCGAGCGAATCTAATGTGAAAAATAAATTCCAACTTCGAGCTTTGAAATTAAGTATACGTATAACACGTTTAAATAAATAAGTCATTTATCTAATCCCAAAATTTTAAAAAGATTCACCGTTTAATTACTTAGATTTTAAGTTTCGAAAATTACATTTTTTATCTTCTTCTACACGAGCTCTTACGGCAGACAAACTTTAGTCGAGACTTTAATTATTTTTTTCAATATTAACCTCCCAACTTTAACGAATAAAAAACTATACATAAGAAACTTGGATTATCATAAAATATAATAAAAATTTGATCATAATACATTACCAATATAATTTTTGAAATATTTAAAGTTTAATTTTATGTTTTTAACTCGTTTGTCGTCAGCTATTTATTTAAATAAAGATTTGGCAACGTCGAGTCAACAGCTGAGACACATGAAAAGGATAGAAATATAGTTATAAAGAGAGAAATATTTAACTAATACACATATGCAAGTCTCTGTAATGGGTATAATCAAACGCACTGTGTTGGGTGGAGTTATAGCACGTTGGGCTGATGTGCAATATATATGTATTAAATTGATACACATCAATTACAGGCTTTTAACTTTAAGTAATACGGCCGTTAACAGGCCATATTACTAAGTATTAAACACAGTTAACAGCAAATAAACGAGTAATAAATTTGTTGCCAAATCTGTTTATTTAATCTGGCAAGTAATATATACGTAAGTCATTTTATTACTTTATTTCATTAAATAAATAACAATCATCAATTATTAAATCGTTTAAATTATTTTAAATTAAGATAAAGAATTTTGACGAATATTGGGAAAACTGAAAATAAAAAAAAATTTTAACATTATTTTGACTAATAAATTACGCTTGAACCTCCTTAATTATTTATGCGCACTTGGTTTTCTTAAAATTTTTTTTATATATGAATAGAAATACTTTCGACTAAAAAGTTTGATCTGTTAGCGTGTCAAAGAAAACTAAGATCGATGGTGTAATTAACAAGTTTCACGAGAATTTTTTTCCTAAAAAAAATAAAGATAAAAATTACCTTAATAATAAAAGCAGTACCCACAGTTTCGAGTCGAACAGTAGAAATAACGAAGGGTAACAAGAGGAAAAAATAAGTATAGTGGTGAAAAAGTTACTTGGAAGTTAATATTTTTTCTCTATTTATTTCCTTTTTTTGTCCCTTGAGATCTATTCAATATTAAGTACTTATGACATGTCTAGATTAATATTTCACAATAACTAACCATTCTATGTTGCCATTGTTATTTATTTTTTTCTATTATCTATAAATTAAGAAAATTAAAAAGTCTAAATTAAAAGCCAAAAAAAAAAAATTTCTACAATAAAATTTTCCGTCATCAATACAGTTCAATAATTAAATAAATCAACATGTTAGTCGTGAATATTAATAATATCATCATTAGCTAAAATAATAAAACTAACAGTTAACATTAAGTTAGTCACATTTTCTGAAACCTTTAATTATGTGTCCTGTCAATAAAGTATATGATCAATATAAACATTGCCTATTTCGGTTGGTTTGTTGACTTGTTTGTATGCTCACATACATTGATTATGTCTTGTTTCGTGAGTAATGATTTCGGATGTCATACATAGTGGGATTTTTAAAGGTATAACCATTAATTTTCTAAATTATTGACAAAATATTGATTGAAAGCTTCAAGAATGGATAGAAAATTTGAAATTAACTAAGGTAAGAGCCCCGATTATTGATACTACAAAAGTGACGGCAAACGTTTGAATTTTTTAACCGTCCCGTGTAAAAAAGTTGCGGAATTCCTCCGGTGATTCCGCAGGGAAATTCTGAAGAATTCATATTTTGGCACAAATATGAATTCCAAAGGATTTCGAAATGAAACCCGGAGGAATGTCAGATGAATACCGAATACAATAATTGAAATTGACATAATCAAAAAGTAGGTTACAATAATCGATTCGTTTTGCAATGATTAAGAATTCTTGAGAATATTGGCTAGGACTCAAGAGAAGACTCTGCGGATTTTTGCCGGATTTCTGGCGGACTTTGGCCTAGGGGTAGACACAGTAAACTGCTTGTAAATTCTAGCTTATTTTAAATGAAATTCATAACTAAAAAAAGTTGAACTAAAAAAATGAGTGTAAGATTTCTTAGGTAAAAAATAAAAAGATTTTATCACGTAGCGCATTTCTAGCAAGATCTTACTGACATCTGTCGAACATGTACATCAATATTGAAAAAATCATACTTAATGATAGATAGTAAAAATTTTAATTCAAATTCCCGTCAATAACTCTTCTGATTCCAAGCGATCTTCAAATAAAGTTAGCAGTTTTAATTTTATTAATAGCGCTGCCTTAAAACTCCTTCTTAAACACTGGATAAATTTCGCAGGAGTTCTGATAAAGTTTCTGTAGAATTTCCGCTGACATCTAACGGAAAAGTACACAAATATGTAATAAATTATCCTAAAAAGTAGACAGTTTAAATTTTTAATTCATAATTCTGCCAATGATTCATCGGAATTCAAGCGGTAATTAAAATGAATTCCAGAAGTTGTTCATTTTATTAATTAATACGGAGGCCCCAAAATTCCTTCTTGAACACCAGATGAATTCTGAAGGAAATTTTATAGAACTTCGATGGAATTCCTACTGGAATCTTGCGGGTGAGTACATAAATGTTTAATGAATTATTCTTAAAGCTGGATAATAAAAATTTTTGATCCGAATTCTCGTCAACAATTCATGGGAACTCAAGAGGTCTTTAAATAAATTTATCAGGCTTTAAATCTTAATATTGAAGGACTTTGCCTTAAAATTTTTTCTTAAACACCGGATAAATTCCAAAGGAATTCTTATTGAACTCCACCAGAATCCCTGCTGAAATCTTGCGGGAAAGTACTAAGATGGTTTATGAATTGTTTTTAAAAATATATTTTAAGAAGTTTTGACTGATTCCTATCAAATTTCGATCAAATTTCATAACATTTTCTGGGTGGATTCGAGGAAGTGAGTTATAATAAGTTCATTTAGCAATTATTTAAGAATTAAAATCACAAATACTTCAAATATTTTTTGAGGTGATCCATAAAGAATTCCGGAGGCGATTTGCGGATCTTTGCTGAATTTCTTGCGTACCATTGCCAGGGAATAAACAGAGTAAGCTGCCTGTAAATTCTAGCTAATTTTTAATGGACTTTACAACGTTCTTTGTGTGGATCCGTGGAATCGGGTTGTAATAAAATTAGTTTGCAATGATTAAGATTTTTTGAGAGGATTCGAAAGAATTCCGGAAGAACTTTGCGCATCTTTGCCGGATTTCTCGCAGATTTCAGCCTGAAAGTTGGCGGAGTGAACTTTCTATCGATTTTAAGTATTTTTTAATGGGAATTCCTACATTTTATTATATGAATTACCGGTATTATGTGACATTGATTATTAAAATTCTAAATAGATGTAGGAAAATTTTTGCAGGGAACTCTACTAAGCTCTGCCGAAGTCCCTGTGAATTATCTGCTGAAGGATAAACTTAGTATCCCTTATAGGAAATGACAACCGGCCCGAGCTTGGCCAAGGCTTGGTCCAATGCTCATTAACTCTGGGGCAAGCTTGAAATCCAAGCTTGGCCCAAGTCCGTCTAAGCATACTAATGATAACTTCCTGCCAACACTGAATATTAGTACTGTGCCAAGACTGAAAATAAGAATTGCGCCAAGACTGAAAATAAGTATTGTGCCAAGATCGAATTTTAGTATTGAGTCAATACCGATTTTCAAGACTGACCCATGCATTTTTTTAATTTTTTAATTGTAATTTTTTTTTATTTTAATTTTTATGCAGGGCTAACGCAAGTTTAGACCATTTGACTTTTTATTTAGATCTAATGTTTATTAATTATGGAAATAAAGTGAAAATTGTATTTGCCCTAACCGAGATTTGAACCCGAGCCGAGCGCTTGCTAGACTGATAACTAACCCCTACGCCGTACGACCGATGAGTCGACCTACATCTCATCATTCTTATAAGCTAAATCTATGTGGTGACAGAGTGTGACGGTTTATTATTTTCGTAATTTATGTTATTTAGTATTGTGTTTTGATGAAAATTAACGATTTTTTAGAAATGTTTATTAATTTAAGAAAATACAAAAGTCATGTCCTCATATTACTTTAGAATTTGTACATCGTTCTGTATACTTTTAATATTTTGTTATAAATTTTAATGTTTAAAATTATCAATACTAAAAATTCCACTGTTAATTATTATATTTTAATTTTTTTAAGACCGTATCAATCTTGACGATATGTAATTATTTTTGTTGAATAATAAATTTTCAATTTAAGCATTTGAAAAAAAAAACAACAATAAAATGACAGAAAAACTGTCAAATTTACAGTTTTAACAATGTCAATAGTGACTGGCGCTTGTCCCAAGTCTGGCAAGCAAGACTTGTTACAAAGATATTGGCTAAATCTTGGATAAAGACTGATCAACCAAAACTTGTTAATTGGATATTGGCTGGGTCTTGGTTCAACACTGGCAAACCAAGACTTGTTAGATAGATATTGGGTGGATCTTGGCTCAAGACTGATCAACCAAGACTTGTCAATTGAGTAGTGGTCCAGTCGTGGGCCAGTATTGTTCGGCCGAATCTGGGCAACCCAGTATTGTGCCAAGACAGGCCCCATCGTAGATAATTTTTTTCCTACAAGGGTGGGAGCAAAGAAATTCGTAAACACCCCTATTAAGGACCACCCTAACATATATATATTAGGGTGTGTCAATTTGAGGCGACTTTTTTTTTTAACGAAAAAACAGGCTAAAAACTTGCATGAAGGTGAGAACAGAAGCCTGTTCGAAGCGGAGCTCTTAATATTAATATTTAGAGGTGCCTGACCCTAATTTTCCATTTTCCATTTTAATAACATGGGAAAAAAATTCTTTTTTTTGTTTATTTCTCTAGCTCGGCATACGCACCTCATATAAATAAGTTCATAGCATATTCTTGTAGAGATTTCAACGCTCTACAAAAAGGTCTCTTACACTTTTATCATAGTGATATCCGTTCTAAAGATATTCAAACGTAACCTTCTAAATGTATAAAATTTTGACTATTCAAGTATTAAACTGATACAAATTAATTTATTATTGTCTTAAAAATAATTTTAAATCTAAAATTGGTTCTGATGCGCTAACATTTTCATAGAGCTAAAAGAAAAATTACTCATGTATCAAATTTTTTTCTTCTTTATTTCATTTACTGTAAGAAAATCATGACCCGAGTTGAATGAATTTAATCTTTAAAAAGTTTCACGGAATTATCAATTTATTACTCTACACGGAGAGAAAAAAAAATTTGGAAAATCCAAAAGTGCACATCTCATAACGCTCATTTATCACAAAAAAATCTGGGAAACGTTGACCCTAAAGGCCATCCCAGCAACTTTTGTTAATTCCATATCTAAGCGCTTGAAACTGCACTTATGACGTTTTTGAGCTCTTCGAGTCAAAAGTCTGATGAAAGTTTCATACGATTTTTCTTTATACCTAGTCGAAAGTACGTTTATTAATTTCATTTTTAAATACTATAATCAACACAACCACGTTCTACCTCTAGCTGACAGGTCAGCCATGTTTTTTTTTATTTGCTCCCTATCGATGCGCCTCTTTCGGACTTACATAAAACTTTAATTTTTTTTTGTTGCGTTCTTGATGCCTGCCCTGCGACATTTGAAAGCACGAGCGAAGCGAGTGCGTCAGGACGGCGGGGGCAGGCATCAAAAACAAAACGAAAAATTTGACATAACTATATTTACAAAAAATAATCAATAATTACCTTTTTCCGAAATAAATAAATTTACGCCTGTGAACTAGATTTTTTTTCCTGCTAATAAAAAGATATATAAATAAATACATAAACAAATAAATTATTTGGCATAAAACATTTATTGCTAATTATTATTATAATTTTGGCATAGAACATTTATTGTTTATCTTTGTTTTCATCAATGCTTTCCAAATCTGAATATGAATAATAAAAATTATTAACAATGTTGCCATGAAAAACGCAATTTTCATATCTATTGCAAGTAGTCTTGTCAGCTGTTGTCTTTATTGATTGAGAATCCGATAATTGATTATACCCGTGAATTTTCGCGTCAGGTTTGAATTTTTTTGACGGTGGTATATTTTCTGATTCCTTAGAAAAGATTTTAACAGGTGATTTGAGACTAAAATGCGTCGGTAAATGTGATTTGTTATTAGAAGTAAGTACTTTTTTGCTCTTTGCACTTGTCAAAAACGGTGTTAGTGATTCAGATATTTTTGATTTAGATAATTCGTCAATTTCTGCTAAATCTTGATTATTTATATCAAAATTATCGAAGTTATCACATTCAGCTTCTTCGTGCTGAGACTTTTTATTGATATTTTTATCAATTATTGCAATTGAAGCGTTTCCACTGGTTGATGGTTGAGGACTAAACTGATCACTAGGTTTAGCTGCATGGATTATGCCATCCAAAATTTTCTGTCTATCCATCAGAGAATTTTCCACATAACCTGTAAATTAATAAATTATTTGTAAATAAGAAGCATGATTTATAAACTTATTAAAAGAAAGAAAAAAACAAAAAACTAACCTTGTGCAATACTCGTAGATTTCCATCCTCCTAGTTGTTTTAGCATGGTGATGTTCGCACCTGAGATCGATAGAAGTGTCGCTCCGGTTCTGCGGAAATAATGTCCGGTGTACAGCTTTGGGTTTGATAATTTTAAATACGATGCAATCACCTGAGGTGTTTCACCAATTTAATTTTTACCAATATTTTGCCGCTGACACTTTCTACTGTGGTATTGTATAAAAAATCTATCTGTAACTGATTCACTCGGTCTTCCCAGGTAAAAAAACTTATATATAATTATATATACTTATATGTTATTTTATATTACTTATATATAATTAATAATTATAATCATATATAATTATATGTAAGTAATATATAATTATATATAATTGGATGCAATATTTTTTAATAATTATCAGGATTTATAAGGATTTTTCGATAATTTACTATTTTTTCCGAAGATCGGTGTTTTTACTAATTAAAGAGTTCTATATTTCAAAGCTATTATCCCCGATCCAAATTGATATTAGACTAATTTTAAATTTTACATTAAATTTTTATTTATTAAATTTATTTTCACCACTTTTATTGTTGGTATGAGCACTCAATACCATTTTCCGGTGAATATATCTAATAATTAAGAATTTTTTATTTTTTAATTAAGATTAAGCAAAGAAGTTAATTTTTTACTCAGTGAAACTTTTTTCGGTCACCGAAAAAATAACTCGGACAATGCTGACCAGGAATCGAACCTGGATCTTTTGGTGTCGCGCCAACTGCTCTACCCTTAAGCTATCCGAGACACTGTCCGTAACTATCATTCAGTTACCTATTAAGACCCACTGAGTAATTATTGTATATTGACAATTTTTAATGATGTATTTTAGATGTTTTTAAATACGTAGACTCTAATCTCCTACTTGATTGTATGAAGATTGTAGTCCGTCTGGCCAGGATTTTTCGATAATTTACTAATTTTTCCGAACATCGGTGTAGAAATTCTTGCCGTAAGATGGATGGTGTGGCTTAATGTATATAGAATAAGCGAAAGGAAATTTAGTGTAGACCGGATAGCTCAAATGGTAGAGTAGCCGACATGTCTTTGGAAGGTTCTGGGTTCGAATCCCAACCCGAGCTATCTAATAATTTTTTCTCGCATATTCTATAAACTCACATTAAGATGATCCTCTCCACATTCCTTTCTCAATCCTTTTCTACCGATATCCTGTTACGTGAATGTGGAACGCTTCACGTAATAATTATAGTAACTCCTATTCTTTCCCACTTTGCAGCATTATTTATATTTGTATCTTTTAAATACCGATCTTCGGAAGAAATAGTAAATTATCGAAAAATCCTGGCCAGATGGGCTACAATCTTCATACAATCAAGTAGAAGATTAGAGTCTACGTATTTAAAAACATCTAAAATACATCATTAAAAATTGTCAATATACAAGAATTACTCAGTGGGTCTTAATAGGTAACTGAATGATAGTTACGGACAGTGCCTCGGATAGCTTAAGGGTAGAGCAGTTGGCGCGACACCAAAAGATCCAGGTTCGATTCCTGGTCTGAGCATTTTCTGAGTTATTTTTTCGGTGACCGAAAAAAGTTTCACTGAGTAAAAAATTAACTTCTTTGCTTAATCTTAATTAAGAAATAAAAAATTTTTAATTATTAGATATATTCACCCGATGATGGTATTAAGTGCTCATACCAACAATAAAAGTGGTGAAAATAAATTTAATAAATAAAAATTTAATATAAAATTTAAACTTAGTCTAACATCAATTTGGATCAGGGATAATGGCTTTGAAATATAAAACTCTGTAATTAGTAAAAACACCGATCATCAGAAAAAATATTAAATTATATATAATAATATTTAATAAGATGCAACATTTTTTTAATAATTATATATAATCATATACAATTCCATATAATTGTATGTAATTAGATATAATCATATATAATTTTATATCTAATATATAAAATTCTTGTGTCACGGGGTACGTGATCGAACTCCTCCGAAACGGCTCGACCGATTTTCGTGATCGTTAGCGAGGATATTAGCCAGGGGGGAGAATCGAACAACATCTATTTTTCATCCCCCTAAATGTTAAAGGTGGTCCACTCCTAAATTTTTTTTTTATTTTCAAGACAAAATTTTTTGTTTCTATTTTTTTATGATACATCATACAAAAACACATGAAACCCTAAATTTTCACCCCTCTACGATCAACCCTTATTTTTTATTTGGTAATTAAAAAATTTTATTTTTTTTGCAAGAATTTTTTTTCATTTTGTCATGACTTATAATGAAAAATTTTATATTACTCTGAATTTTTCATCCCTCTACGATCAACCCCTATTTTTTATTTGTTAATTATAAGCTTTAATTTTTTAGCAAACATTTTTTTTTTATTTTGTGATGACTTAGAATAACAATTCTCACATTACTCTCAATTTTCACCCCTCTACGATCAACCCCTATTTTTTTTTTGTGAATTATAAACTTTAATTTGTTGGCAAAAATTTTTTTTTTATTCTGTCGACTTAAAAAAAAAAATTCTATATTACTCTCAATTTTTCACTTCTCTACGATCAACCCCTATTTTTTATTTGTGAATTAAAAATTTTAATTTTTTTTGGGAAGATTTTTATTTTTATTTTTTCATGACTTTAAATAAAAAAATTTCATATTACTCTCAATTTTCACCCCTCTACGATCAACCCCTATTTTTTATTTATTTACTAAAAACTTTAAATTTTTTTGCAAAAATTATTTTTTTATTTTGTCATGACAGATTAAAAAATCTGATAATACTCTCAATTTTTCATCCCTCTACGATTAACCCCTTTTTTTTATTTGTTAATTATAAACTTCAATTTTTTTGGTAAGAATTATTTTTAATTTGTCATGACAGAATAAAAAATTGCATATCTCTCTCAATTTTCACTCTTATACGATCAACCCCTATTTTTAAATCCCGATTTTTATTGTTTTTAATCTATCCACAGATCCGCAATAAGGTTGCAAGATGGCAATCAAATATTATAATCGTAGTACGATAAATTCTTATTCAGAGTTTATAATTTCAAGTTCCTTTCATTATGATTTTTTTTTTTAATTCAATTTAATCTCCCGCCCTCGCCGGTCGAATACTGATCAACTATCAATCGATCAGTTATCCCCGCCAGGTGTCACCACTTATCCAGAGTAGGGATGAGGACGAAGCCGGTCTCCTGTCTTACTCACTATACATTTTTCAGCCATGTTTTTTTGGTTTTATTTGTGTATCAATCGTAGCAGTGACTGTTATACTTATTATTTTTATTTTTCTGTGCAACTCTTATGTTAATTTTACTGTCATGGTAAATTTATCATTAATTTCCAGTGCAATAATTATTTATTTACAATTTATTAATCTGACAACGACAGTTTTAACTCTCAGTTAATTAAGTGATCTCATGTAAATAAACACGTGTTGTAAGCTCCCGCCAACAACGGCCATTACTGTACCTGTATATATTGTAATTAACATTTTTTGGAAATAGTTTTAAGTCAAAACGAAAACGTGTACGTGGTTAATAAATATACCTGTATTATTATTGTGAAAGGTAAATCAAATAATAAGCAAATGAATACAACACAATATTAAGTCACTGTTTTCTACTAATACACTGATAAAAGGATTTATTAACTATTAATAATTTATTTAATTTATTAAATTTAAATTAATATTTTTTAACATTCAATAAATATTTATTTGGGAAGGAAGTACATTTATTTATTGTTAATAAGTATTTATTAATAGTTAACAAATATTTATAATTAATCAATAAATATTTTGTTTAGTGAATTCGTTTTGCTTGCGCTGTCATATGATATGACGATTGCTTATGAACAAAAATCATCTTTACAGATTTTTTATACTTATATATGTCATTTATATATTAAAAACGTTAATTTATTTTGTGAATTAAATTATTATCATGTATTTCAGCTATAGAGTTATAAAATGTGTCTAAAGAAATTGGTAATATTGCTTTTTATATTAACTAAATATTTGTTGACAGTTAACAAATATTAATTAACCATTAATAAATATTTATTAACAATTTGTAAATTGTACTTAATAAATTTGACTGTTCATAAATATTTATTAAATCCTATGATGTAAAAAAATCATTTATTAACAGTTGATAAAGCTTATTAAATATAAACAAATTTTTTTACCCGTTTCAGTTTTTTAACTTCATTTATTTATGTTCTACGTACAGTCAGCAATGTCAAAAAAGCGCAAAGGGGCCAATTTGAGTTGTCGAATGAGCAGTTCCAGAGCCATGCGAGATTTAAGAGCGCGAAGATCAAACGAACAAATTCAAGAAGACAATGCAAATTTGCGTGCGAGAGTGTCGCAGTTACGTAAACAACGATCACAAGAGGCACGAGATGAACGAAATCAACAAAGAAAACTAGAACGAAGACAAACTCGCAGACTCATAGTCGACAGACATAGAGGAATTGACCAACAACGCCAACAAGTTCATCGAGCATTTACGTCAAATTCATTTCTTTGACTAGCATTCCAGTACGAACCTGATGTTGAATATTATGCTCATTCCAAAGTGGTTATTGGTACTTTGGAGAAGGAATGCCCGCATTGTCATGCACTTAAATTTAAAAATGAGCCACTTGGGATGTGTTGCTCATCAGGAAAAGTACAACTAACCGAAATTGAAACACCACCTGAGCCATTGCACGGTTTACTTATTGGTACTGATCCATATTCTAGCCTATTCCTGAAGTCAATTCGCACATTCAATTCATGTTTCCAAATGACATCGTTTGGAGCAACAGAAATAGTTAGCTATGTTGCAGCAAACGGTCAACAATTCAATTCCACGTTTAAAATCAAAGGCCAAGTTTATCACAAAGTGGGCTCATTGCTGCCAATGCCAAACGAATCTCATAAATTTTTACAAATATACTTTATGGGTGGCGAGGACTCCGAACGTGCACTCGCCAATCGAGTGGATGCACGTTGCGACTTCCATAATCTTAATTCACCTTTTGCCAGGCGTATCGTCAGTGAGCTAGACGCTCTGTTAAATGAGCACAATGAATTATTAAAATTTTTCAAAGCACACATGCACAAGCTACAAAGTGACAATCACGCTATTGTCATCAATCCTGATAGAACACCAGCTGGAGAGCATGTACGTAGATTCAACGCACCTGTTGTTGAAGACGTTGCTGGAATCATGGTTGGCGACCGTACAGCTACGCGACAAATCGTGATTCGAAGAAGAAATAATGATCTTCAGTTCATCAGTGATACCCGTCGTTCATATGACGCTCTCCAATATCCACTAATTTTCTGGAAAGGACAAGATGGATATTGTGTAAACATTAAACAACGAGATCCCGTAACAGGTAATTCTTTCATTATTAACAACATAATTATTTTATTATTAAAGAATAAATCTTCAATTAATTTAAATATATATTATTACAGGAGCTGAAACAAATAAGAACGTTAGCTCGAAGGATTTTTATTCATATCGTTTGATGATTAGACCCGGCCGAGACAACATCATTTGACGATGTCGTGAGCTTTGCCAACAATTTATGGTCGACATGTATGTGAAGATAGAAAGTGAACGACTAAGATACTTGCGATATAATCAACAGAAGCTGCGTGCGGAAGAATATATTCACTTGCGAGATGCTATTGCGAATAACGCTGTGTAACGGGTAATTTTTGAGGTGTTTAAAATAATTAAACCAACGAAACAATACTGCAACTCAAACGCTCCTTGCTCGAATCTGAAGCTCGCTGGATTCCAGGGTCAAAAAGGGGGTTGTCAACAATATACAGAACTCAATTAAAATGTAAAAAAAACTACAGATAACGAAGTCTAAAGAAATAAATTCGAAAGTCAAATAGGTTATGATAGAGACAAATTAAACAATTTATTTATCAAAATCAATTTAAATAAGTCAAAGAAAACAAGATTACAAATAAAACAAATACACGTGGTACAATTTTTGGTTATATCAAAACCCAAAACGAAATCTAGATTAAACAATTGTCGTAGATAAAACAAATAATCCTACGTCGGTAGCCGCACGCGTACCTTCGGTCGGTAACGAAGGCCCGATCAAAACTGGCCTTTACAAAATAACCATCCTCACACACACACCCTCACACATCGTGAGTGTCAAAATCGCGAACTAATCGTCAAAAGCTGGTTACCCGCTTCCCCAGGAGACTAGCCGTCACCCCTGGGCCTAAACCGCTATCCCGAGAGCGAATGGAGAGTGTCCTCTTCGCCCCCACCTACTCGGTGTATGATCACCTACTGGATTTTTGACAGAAGGTCAAAAATCCAGGGAAGTCAAATCTTGTTAAGAGTGCAAAGGTACTTACCAATGTTCTAGACGAAACCAAGGTAATGTCCCTCCAGGTGTTATTTGTTGGAAGAGTATTCACCACAAATAACCACTCTGTCACAAGACTTCCTTTTCCGAGCCAAATTTTGGCGTTTATCATTTTTCCCCTAACACTCTTGTAACGAACCGGAAGAGTCGTTTTAGACACTTGTCCGGTGTCCTCGAACTAGCATTCAAAAATAATTATTTAAAATAATAATCGTCATTTCTTTCATTTTATATCCATTCGTTGATTTTCCATACTAAATTGTCCTCGGGACTTAAAATAATTTTGCCAGTCTTTTACTTTCTTTTACAATTTAATCATACCTTCGGTAACAATAATATAAAATTATTAAATAAATACAAAAATTAAATAATAATCGCCGCACTAATAACAATAATTGTTTCTATTAATTTTGAAGTAAATAATAAAAAAAATAAACTAAAATACTCAGATACAAAAGTAAAATTTGGGTCATAGCTGACACTGCCGAAATTGGTAACTCTGTTATCTTACCATCATCGTACATAGGTAGTCCACGTCACATGCAAGAATACATACAGGATGCTATGACTTTCGTGCGTGAATATGGACGACCGTGTCTTTTTATTACTTTTACATGTAATCCAAAATGGCCGGAAATTACATCGTTGCTATTACCAGGACAACATGCAATACATCGTCATGACATTACAGCACGTGTGTTTAAACAAAAATTAAAGTCTTTAATCAACTTTATTACCAAATTGCATGTATTTTGCCCCACACGTTGTTGGATGTATTCAGTTGAGTGGCAAAAGCGTGGATTACCTAATGCTCACATTTTTATTTGGTTGGTCGACAAAATACGTGCTGATGACATCGATAGTTTGATTTCTGCAGAGATTCCAGATCCGTCTATTGATCAATTACTATTTGATATTGTTACTACAAACATGATTCATGGTCCGTGCGGAAATCTGAATCCTTCATCACCTTGCATGGTGGACGGAAAATGAACAAAGTGTTTTCCTAAAGATTTCACTAACGATACGGTCACACATGTTGACGGATATCCAATATATCGTCGAAGAAGTACCGAAAATGGCGGACAATCTTTCGTTAAAACTATCAACAAGGCAGACATCGACATTGATAATCGTTGGGTGGTACCATATTCACCTTTGCTGAGCAAAACATTCGATGCTCATATTAATGTTGAGTTATGCAGTTCGGTGAAGAGTATCATGTATATTTGCAAGTATATGCATAAAAGAAGTGATATGGCTGTATTTAGGGTTGAAAATACTAATGTTCATTCTCCTCCAGTGAATGAAAATGATGAAATTACGATTTACCAAATTGGCAGGTATATCAGTTCCAATGAAGCTGTCTGGCGCATTTTCGGTTTCCCAATTCATGAACGGGATCCAGCAGTTATTCATTTAGCTGTCTATCTTGAAAACGGCCAGCGCGTATATTTCACCAACGATACAGAGCTTGATCGTGCTATAAATCCACCAAAAACTACGCTCACTGAATTTTTTGAACTGTTAAATCGTGCGGATGCTTTTGGTGCCTTCGCACAAACACTGCACTATTCTGAAGTTCCACGGTATTTTACATGGACTCAGTCGAAACAATGGATGCCCCGTAAGAAAGGGATACCAGTTGATCCGTGCCCCGGTTTATTCAAATCAAATAATTTGGGTCGTGTATATACAGTCAATCCAAGGCAAACTGAGTGCTTTTATCTGCGACTATTGTTAGTTAATGTCACTGGATCATTGTCATTTCAAGATATACGGAAGGTAGATGGACAACAGTATCCTACGTATAAAGATGCATGCCTTGCTCTAGGCTTGCTAGAAGAAGACAACCATTGGGACAGTATGCTTGCTGATGCAGCATTAAACTGCACAGGAAAACAAATTCGTCTACTATTTGCTATAGTATTGACTACATGTTTCCCAGCCCGAGCACAAATGTTGTGGGATAATCACAAAGATTCAATGACTGATGATATATTGTATCGACATCGTACAAGGTGCAACGATCTAGCAATATCATTCAGTGATGCAATGTACAATGAAGCATTGATTGCTATCGAGGATCTTTGCATTGCTATTGCGAATTTACCAATCAGTCATTTCGGTATGAGCTCACCGAATCGAAGTGCATCTGATTTACTCAACACAGATATGAATTGTGAACTACAGTACGATACTGTAGAAATGGCAAGCATTGTTAGTCGCAATGTTCTACTACTAAATGATGAACAAAAAATTATCTACGACCGCATCATGCTGGCAGTTTCGGCAGGACAAGGAGGATTCTTTTTTTAAGATGCACCAGGTGGAACTGGCAAAACATTCCTTATTTCGCTATTTCTTGCCGAAATACGATCAAAAAATGGCATCGCATTGACCGTTGCATTTTCTGGCATTGCAGCTACTTCATTAGATGGAGGCAGAACAGCTCATTCAGCATTTAAGCTGCCGTTGAACATTCAAAATAATCCAGATGCAGTGTGCAACATAAAAAAACAATCGTCTATGGCCACAGTGATGAAACAATGTAAAATTATTATCTCGGATGAATGCACTATGGCACACAAACATTCGCTTGAGGCATTGGATAGGACATTAAAGGATATAAAAAACAACGATAAACTATTTGGCGGAACTTTGTTACTCCTTTCAGGTGATTTCAGACAAACACTTCCTGTTATTCCACCTTCAACGTAGGCTGATGAAATTAACGCTTGCTTAAAATCATCGCGACTATGGCGTAATTATGAAAAAGTACAACTTACGGTGAACATGCGCGTTCAAATGCTTCAAGATCCATCCGCTGAAACATTCTCTAAACAACTGTTAGATATTGGCGATGGGAAAGTTGCTGTACATGAAAATACTGGATGCATAAAATTACAGACGAACTTCTGCACAATCATCGACTTGCAAAATACTCTTATCGATCACATATTTCCCGACGTACACACACAATATGAAAATCATAAGTGGCTGGCAGAAAGAGCGATCTTGGCAGCTAAAAATGTGGACGTCAATGGGTTAAATTTAAAAATACAACAGCAGTTGCCTGGGGACTTGGTGTCATACAAATCTATCGATGCAGTTTGCGATACCAACCAGATTGTGAATTATCCAATTGAGTTTTTAAATTCATTGGATTTGCCAGGCATGCCACCACATCATTTATAATTAAAGGTTGGATCTCCAATTATTCTGCTTCGTAACTTGAACCCACCACAGCTATGTAATGGCACACGATTAGTCATTAAAAAATTAATGAAAAACGTTATTGAAACCATCATCTTGAATGGCAAGTTTCAAGGCGAGAATGTGTTGCTGCCACGAATCCCTATGATTCCCACAGATGTGCCAATTGAATTCAAACGCACTCAATTCCCAATAAGATTGGCATTCGCTACGACGATCAATAAGTCACAAGGACAAACATTGTCTGTATGTGGCTTAGATTTGGAAACACCGTGCTTTTCTCACGGACAACTATATGTAGCATGTTCTCGCGTGGGAAAACCATCCAGTTTGTTTGTGTTGGCTAAAGACGGACTAACCAAGAATATTGTACACTCTATTGCGCTGAGAAATTAATTTTTTTTTTTTCAACTGCCATAATTGATAGTAAAAATATGAATAATTATTTTTGATGTTTAAATAGCTATCAAGGATTGTAATTTAAAATATATTCGTTACTTTAATAAAGATTAATTTATTAACCTAAATAAACCATACTTTTATTGTTTATAACGCTTTCGATTATAAATATATCCCCGCACACTTACATAAGATAGTTCTTTTCATTGAATTAAAAAAATGTTTTCTTGAAATAACATACATGGCAAAACAACGTTTGCCGGGTCAGCTAGTAATTCTATAGAATTGTATAAAAGTTACAAACATTATTATATACAATTATATGAAATTATATATGATTATATAAAATTATATATAATTATATGTTAACTGATAAAAGGATTTATTAATTACTAGAAATTTAATTTGTTTGAAGACAATCATTTAATTTATTAAATTTTAATAAATATTTTTTAACATTCAATAAATATTTATTTCGGAGGAAAGCGGTATGATGGCCGAGCGGGTTAAGTCATTATCCCGTTAGTTCGCTCGCACATCATGCCGTGAGGTGAGGGTTCGAGCCCCGACGGTTGTCCGAATAGTTCCAACACCAACCGTCGGGGGTCGCTCCGGTAGCCGAACTGTACTGGCATGGGTTTTCTCTGTGGTTTCCCAATCGCCCCTATTCCAAGAACCGATAGAAAGGGGTGAGGAATAGGGTAAATACAGTACAGAAAGCACAAGTCGGTCCACAGCCGCAGTGATAATAATAAAGAGTTGAGTATATAAATGTGCGAAAAATAAGGTTGATTATGTAGTGAAAATACAGGAGTGAAAAGAGGACGTGCTGGGGTCTAAAAAAGTGTTGAATAAACAAGGACAGTATGAAAACACAGGACGGTGGCGCACTCGCGGAATGCGACAGCTACCATCTACCCAGCTTTGTAAAAACCAAGAACGGTATACAAGTAAAAATCGAAATAATAAAATAATAAAAATTTTTATTTCGGAGGAAAGTACATTTATTAATAGTTAATAAGTATTTATTAATAGTTAACAAATATTCACTAAAAGTTAATAAATATTTTGTTGAGTGAATTTGTTTCACTTGCAATGTAATATGACTTTTATATTTTTAAATATTAAAAACGTTCATTTATTTAGTGATTTGAATTATTATCATGTATTCCAGCTATCGAGTTATAAAAAATGTCAAGAGAAAATTGATATTTTTGCTTTTCATTTTAAGTAAATATTTTTTAACTGTTAACAAATATTTATCAACATTTAATAAATCGTATTTAATAATTAATTTATTAACTGGTAATAAATATTAATTAAATCCCATGATGTTAAAAAATCACTTATTAACAGTTAATAAAGCTCATTACATATAAACAAATTCTTCTATCAGCGCAACTATACGGAAATCATATATAATTATATATGAATCATATACAATTGTATATAATTTTTTTTATCTCAGAGTCTGCTACTCCAATGATTAATAATCTATTAATATATAGTATTTTGTGGATGAAATAATAGGAACTGTATTAATTAAGGCAACTTATAAAAATTAATTATGTATACGATTTGCATTACTGTTTAACCGATAGAAAAAACATTCAATAGAAATTTATATGAGGAGTTGCGCCTTCGGGCTTGATCGCTCCAACTCGTGTAAATTCGTGTCACACCATGGCTGCCGCTCATGCGCGCCCTGGTTAGCGGGAGAGAAGCCGGCTCGCGTGGCGGGCGAAAAGCAGTTGTGCTTGGACGCTTGTACTAGTACGACTACTCTGTGTCAATCGTTTTCTGATTTATCACGTATAATACGCATTTACTTTAACACTTAAAATTTTCATTAAATATTATTAGTTTCATTAATTTCAATTACCAATTAAATTCTCGAATCATTAAATTTCATTAGTAATTATTCAGTGAGTTAAATAAATCAAAATTAATAAGTGACGCCACGCGGTTATTGCGCGCCATATTGAGAAAGGATTGCATCAGCCACGCGGCTTTAGTCAATCCATAGTTAATACGCAATACTTATAATAAATTACATTAAATTCATCGTTCGACATTTAACCATCATTCTATCAAATCAAATTTCATCAATTATTCAATTCTGACGTCAAATTATCTAATTAGTTCCTACACTAATAATTATAATCTATCAGTATTTACACTGACGTTGTACGTCGATTGATTAGTATTGCACTATCAATCGACTCTAGTTAACTTAAAAGTTAGCGTCAATTCACGAATTCTGAATTAATACATTTTGCGTTTCTAAGAAGGTTGAGCTGACCTCGTGTTGATTGCGACGGCAATTTACACATAGTCTTATTCGCACTACACGCTTTGCGTTCTTACTTGTACATTTTTTCATTCGAGGAGGTTTTTTCTCAGTGCAACTGAGTTTTCCTCCTCTGGGGATAAATAAATCTTCATTTTATTCCCCTACAAATCGACGCACAATTTATTTAATATCCTAATCCCAAATTAACTATAATTTTTAAAACAATTACGGAAACTATCCTAAGTGGATAGTTTTCGACAAAACATTTGGTGCCTCCTGTGAGGTTTGAAGTGCACACGAACCCTGATTTGCGAAGACGAGCAAGACGATCCAAGGATCCAATCACTACACCACCCAGCTGCTGCCAGCATCGTTGGACTTCAACACATATGAGATAAGTTTTTGAATTATTAAAATTTATTCAATACTAACTATCATATCATTTTATCACTTGACAATATATTCAACTTATTCATTTGTAATTTTAATTAATTGTCTAAGTTTGACTGATGGATTGGTTGTCACTAGGCAATCAATTTATCAATCGAATAGTGCAATTGGTTATCATTTAAATATTTACGTACGTTATTATTCTTATTATTTACGTATAATTTAATTTAATTAATTATTTAATAATCGACAATTAATTGGTCATTGTATGGTGACTAGTTATTGTTCGACAGAATAATTAATTATTAGTTAATCTCTATCTTCATTATTAATTCTCAAATTATTTATTATTAATTATAATTAAGTGTTTAAGTCGTTTCTTAGATAAATTGATCACCACAAGTAATCTATTTATTATAGAAATAAGACAATTAATTATCAATTAATATTTATCACGATTATTATTACTGTTATTTTTATAAATTTATCACAAAATGGATAACCCAAGGGTTTCTTTAGAACAAAAACGCGTAATGATAGCTTCGAAAATTACTAAACTTCAGGATGAACTAACAGCTGAAGGTGTTAAAACTAAGTCCATTAACTATCGCTTTACAAAAGTAAAGGAATTATTTGAACAATATGAAAAACTTATTGAGAAACTCGAATTAACTACACCAGAGGATAATGAAGTAAATCTCGCGGAAGACGTTCGTACATTATTTTACGATCTTATGGATCAATTTGAAAAGTTAACTCAATTGAATAGAACTAACCATAATAATTCACATAATGCAAACATTAGTACGAATAATACTACAGCGGGAAATACTACCTTTGTTGAGACTCAGCGACTTGCTAAACTCCCTACTACTGATTTACCTAAATTCGATGGTAATTTTGAAAATTGGCTATCTTTCAAAAACACATTTAAAACACTTATTGATACACGTAATGATCTTGATGATCTAAACAAATTTTTATACCTCCGCGGATGTTTAATTGGCTCAGCAACTAACAAGCTAGCGCTTTTGATGCGAGTGCAGAGAATTATATTAAAGCTTGGGATTTTTTAACTAAAACATATCAGAAGAAAAGAGCATTAATTTGTAAACATTATGACTCGATACTTAATCTTAATACAATTTCGATCCCAACAACAGATAATTTAAACAAGTTGATAGATGATGCTCGGCAACATATAAATAATCTACAGTCGTTTCAAATTAATATTACCGAATCCTTACTTGTACGAATATTAGAAAATAAGTTACCATCAGAAATTAAAAACAAATGGCAAGAAACGTTCACTGACAACGACACTCTCCCAACATTCGAATCATTTTGTGAATTTATCTCAAACTTTGCCTTCAGACTTAATACACACAGACCCGATAAACATCGCGATTCCGATCATTCTTCCAAACGAAGACGTAATGAGCACTCGAATAATAATTTGAAGAAACAAAAAACTGACACGCCAGTTCGAGCTTTAGTGACAACCTCCTCTTCTGCCTGCCCATGTTGCAAACATTTACATCCACTCTATAAATGTCACACATTCAATGCATTAACTGTAGGAGAACGCATAAAATTCGTAAAATCTAGTAAACTCTGCAATAATTGTCTTCGCGTACACCAGGGAAACTGCACTTCTAGCAGATGTCGAGTCTGTAAGAAATTCCATCATACTGCATTGCACATTAATCAAAATGCAACTCAACAAACAAATAATGCTAACGTATCAAAACATGATTCTGCCAAAATCGAATCACCCGCTACTGTAACAACTGATAAGGGATCTACAGCTTGACTAGTCGTTCATAATTATACAACCATACTTAGAACACCGCGTTTTCAATTGATGATGAGTGCTCTCATCCAGATGCGTGACTCAGCAGGTAAATTCATACAAGCTCGCGCTTTACTTGATACCTGTGCAACAGCTAATTTTATTACTGAAAATTTGACTAATAAATTAAAACTTCCTATGCAAAATTGTTCTATTCCAATCGGGGCTGTTAATGGAATGCAAACCCTTTCAAAACATGTCGTACAAATAAATTGTAAATCTTTAAACGATAAATTTCAAAGAACATTGTCATTTTTAACCGTTGATGAAATTGCAGAATTAAGTCCGAATGAAATGTTTCCACGTAATAAAATATGCATACCTAAAAACATAATACTCGCTGATCCACAATTTCACATACCAAGACCTGTAGATGTCCTTATCGGTTCAGGTACCACACTTTCTCTTCTATCTGTCGGACAGATTAATCGCTCACAAAATGATTGTGATTTAATACTACAAAAAACACAACTGGGCTGGGTCGTAGCGGGGGGAGTCAATAATGATAAAGATGTATTTCCTGTAACTTGTCAATTAACTGATCTATCGAGTCAATTAACCAAATTTTGGAATATTGAAGACCTAGGTTCTAATGATTCTCGATCCTTTGATGATTCTACGTGTGAGACCTATTATCAAAATAACACTACTCGCGATACTGACGGTAGATACGTAGTAAAATTACCCTTTCGCGTAGACGATGTCGATTTCGGAAATTCTAAACAACTAGCTTATAAAAGATTTCTATCCTTACAGAGGAGACTAAATTCAGATTCCTCATTAAAGGCTGAATACATTAAAGTCATGAACGAATATATCGATCTTGGCCACATGGTACACGTACCGGATGATAGTGGACCTGGGTATTATATGCCCCATCATCCGATAATTAAAACATCTAGTACTACCACCAAGGTACGCGTTGTATTTGATGCTTCAGCTAAAACCGATAAAGGTATCTCATTGAATGAAGTTCTACTAACTGGACCTACTATACAAGACAATCTCTTCACTATTATTTTGCGTTTCCGCACCTTTGTTTATGCTATGACTTCTGACATCGCTCAAATGTATCGGCAAATCTGTATTCATCCGGATCATCACAAATTTCAACGAATTCTTTACTATCATAATAACAATATTAGCACTTTTGAACTTAAACGAGTTACGTTCGGGGTTTCTGCAGCCCCATTTTTAGCTATACGCACCGTAAACCAACTTGCTGATGACGAATCTCATAATTTTCCTGCAGCTTCAAAAATATTAAAACGAGATCTTTATGTCGATAATCTACTAACTGGATCTAATTCTTTGACCGAAATTTTAAAATTGCGTGATGAAATCATTCAACTGGTGCGAAAAGGTGGATTTGAACTCAGACAATGGGCTTCAAATCATCGACATGCACTGGATAATTTCGATCAAAGAACTTTAGATTTAGATTGTGCTATCAATGATGATCCAATTTCTAAAACTTTAGGCATTGCATGGAATTCTCTAACGGACGAATTTATTTACACAGTCAAACCAATTGACTCGTCGCGAAAAATAACTAAGCGAACCATCTTATCTGATATTGCAAAAATTTTCGACCCTATCGGAATTCTGGGTCCTATAGTATTAGCGGCAAAAACTATCATTCAAGAATGTTGGAAATTAAAGGTCCACTGGGATGAAGCGGTCCCACAAGAGCTACATTTACACTGGTGTAAATTTGCTGAACAATTACCTCTGATTAAAGATTTTTCTATTGAGCGCAATATTTTACTTCCCAATCCGACTGACATACAATTGCACGGATTTTGTGACGCTAGTAAAGTGGGCTATGGTGCTTGTATTTATATAAGATCAGTAAATAAACGCGGAAACGTACTCACAAAATTAGTTTGTTCTAAATCTCGAGTTGCTCCCATCAAAGATGTTACAATTCCAAAATTAGAATTATGCGGAGCATTATTACTTGCTAAATTATATAAAGACACAATTCCCTCCTTTGACTTTGATATTTCTAAAGTTACGTTTTGGTCTGATTCAACTATTGTACTTCAATGGCTCAAACGGTCTCCTAACTCTCTGAAGGTCTTTGAAGCAAATCGCGTAACAAAAATTCAAACTCTTTGCAGTAAAGTCGAATGGCGACATGTTAGAACCAAAGACAATCCGGCAGATTGTTTATCTAGAGGTCAACTTCCTTCTGAATTCTTAAATAACAAAATGTGGTTAGAAGGTCCCACGTGGCTCTCACAGGACTCTCTTAATTGGCCTAACTTAAAGCCTGCTGTTCCTTCCGAACTTCCAGGTACTCGAAAAATTACCTGTTTATTAGCCACTACTGAGAATTTGTTTAAACGATTTTCATCATATTCCAAACTTATAATTTCCCTTTCTTATTGTTTACGAATGTTAAAAAATAATGCCTTCAAATACAAATCTTTAAGCGTAGAAGAAAAATTATCAACTGAAATAAAAATCTTGACTATGATTCAAAACGAACAATATCATTATGAAATCGAACAAATTAAGGAAACCGGAGAGACTAAGAACTTACGATTGCGATGTCTCAATCCATTTATCGATTCAGACGGACTACTAAGAGTAGGAGGTCGTTTGAAACATGCTCCTATATCTTTTTCAAAGAAACATCCTATTTTATTACCTTCACGTCATTATGTTACCGATTTAATTATTAGAGAAACTCATGAAAAATTATACCATTCAGGTATACAGAGTACGCTTTCAAATCTTAGACACAAATTTTGGCTACTAGACGGTAAAAACCAGATCCGTAAAATTGTAAAAAATTGTGTCACATGCATTCGACATCAGCCTGTAATACTGCAAGGTAAAATGGCTAATTTACCTAGATCTCGAGTCACCGAATCAGCGGCATTTTCCCACGTGGGTGTAGACTACTTTGGACCGCTCTTTATTAAAGAACGTAAATTCAGAAACAGAACAAAAATTAAAGTCTATGGATGCGTCTTTGTTTGCATGGCTACTAAAGCTATACATTTAGAAATTGCTAGCGATTTAACAACAGAAGGTTTTCTCGGGGCATTTGGTCGTTTCATTGGTCGACGAGGAGTTCCAACTCACGTCTATTCGGACAATGGTACTAATTTTGTAGGCGCAAATAATCAATTGAGAGAATTGTATGTGTTATTTAATTCAAAATCCCATCAAAATTCCGTTAACGAATATGCTGTACGCAAAAACATTATCTGGACGTTCAATCCTCCACTATCTCCTCATTTTGGTGGTATTTGGGAAGCAGCGGTAAAATCCTTCAAACACCACTTTAAACGAGTGGTAAAAGACCAACTTCTCACTTTCGAAGAATTGAATTCTCTAACCATCCAAATAGAATCTATACTAAATTCTCGTCCTCTCTGTTCTCTATCTAGTGATCCTAATGATCCTATTGCCTTGACGCCTGCTCATATTTTAATAGGACGTCCTCTCACAATGCTGCCTGAAAATGATTTTTCTGATGTTCCAGATAACAGACTCAATGTTTGGCAATTCATTATCAAGGCTAGACAAGACTTTTGGAGACGTTGGTATTTGGAATACCTCCATGAACTTCAAATTCGGCAAAAATGGCATTCCTCTCAAGGAGAAATTTCAATCAATCAAGTCGTCTTATTGATGGATAAAAACCAACCATGTATGCGGTGGCAGCTGGGAGTGGTGGTCGACATTCATCCAGGAGATGATGATGTGACAAGAGTAGCTTCAATCCGAACGGCTCAAGGGATATACAAACGAAATATCACTCTACTATGTCCTTTACCAATCAATTCTTGAATTTTATAAAATCAAACATTGTAATCATGTAATGTAACTAATTGTAAACACTATTCATACCATCTTGCTCAGCCTTCGCAACGGGGGGAGTATGTTTAACCGATAGAAAAAACATTCAATAGAAATTTATATGAGGAGTTGCGCCTTCGGGCTTGATCGCTCCAACTCGTGTAAATTCGTGTCACACCATGGCTGCCGCTCATGCGCGCCCTGGTTAGCGGGAGAGAAGCCGGCTCGCGTGGCGGGCGAAAAGCAGTTGTGCTTGGACGCTTGTACTAGTACGACTACTCTGTGTCAATCGTTTTCTGATTTATCACGTATAATACGCATTTACTTTAACACTTAAAATTTTCATTAAATATTATTAGTTTCATTAATTTCAATTACCAATTAAATTCTCGAATCATTAAATTTCATTAGTAATTATTCAGTGAGTTAAATAAATCAAAATTAATAAGTGACGCCACGCGGTTATTGCGCGCCATATTGAGAAAGGATTGCATCAGCCACGCGGCTTTAGTCAATCCATAGTTAATACGCAATACTTATAATAAATTACATTAAATTCATCGTTCGACATTTAACCATCATTCTATCAAATCAAATTTCATCAATTATTCAATTCTGACGTCAAATTATCTAATTAGTTCCTACACTAATAATTATAATCTATCAGTATTTACACTGACGTTGTACGTCGATTGATTAGTATTGCACTATCAATCGACTCTAGTTAACTTAAAAGTTAGCGTCAATTCACGAATTCTGAATTAATACATTTTGCGTTTCTAAGAAGGTTGAGCTCACCTCGTGTTGATTGCGACGGCAATTTACACATAGTCTTATTCGCACTACACGCTTTGCGTTCTTACTTGTACATTTTTTCATTCGAGGAGGTTTTTTCTCAGTGCAACTGAGTTTTCCTCCTCTGGGGATAAATAAATCTTCATTTTATTCCCCTACAAATCGACGCACAATTTATTTAATATCCTAATCCCAAATTAACTATAATTTTTAAAACAATTACGGAAACTATCCTAAGTGGATAGTTTTCGACAAAACAATTACTTGTAGTTACTTCGAATTCTGTTCTTCAAGTAAGTCTCGTAGAAATTGTTTTTATTTTTACAGAAATAATTATATACAATTATATATAGTTCTATATAATTATATCTAATTATATAGGGCCACTTTTTATATATAATTATGTATAAGTATATACAATTATATATAATCTTTTTTACCCGGGATTAACAAAATATATTCTTTGATTTTTCGTAAAAAAGCTCTCCGACGATAAATTGGCGTGGTTTATCATTTTTTGTTTCGATAATAGACACAAGAAACCTATTGTTAAGATCTGCTACATTCTGTACCTTCAATTCAGTAATTTCATCACATCTCATTTCCCCACAGATACCAAATACGAGGATAACCTTAGATTATGATACAAATAAAAGTTTAATATAATTAATTAAAACTTTAATATAACTGATTCATTGAATTATTAATTACAAGAAAATTCAATTAGCCGACATCTGAAAATTTTATAATTTTTTTGATAAAAAAAAAAACTATTACAAAAAATTCAAAGATAAAATTTCACATGTAAAAAATTAAAAAAATTATACGTGTAATTTTTTAAAAATATTTTTTTACATATAATATAATTGATGAAAAAAATCAAAAAATATTTTGTAACAGGGTAAAATTACCCTAAATCGATAAGTCGCCAGAGGTCGATAACTGTTCGACGCAGCACTGGTGCGTCTCAATCTTCGGGCCTAAGTAGAGAGTAGGAGAGGGACTATTAGGGGGTCGTTTGGGGGTTATTATATAGGTGAGCCGTGTATTGCAACAGGGAGAAGTAGTGTAACCGCCAGACGAAGTGCCACAAAATTCAAGAGGGACCGATCCCCGGACCGTTAGGCTATAGACGACCTTTGCATACGACAGTCTCTGTGCAGGGTGATTTTTGGATCTGGTCAGCCGACAGTTAGGCTGTAGTTTTGATTATAACGTGTGTGTGAGTGTGCACAATTTGTTAAATAATTTTGTTGTTAATAAATTTGGCCAGATATTGTTAATTAAGAATTTATTTATTCCAGATCACCTTCCTCCACTCTCTCTCCCTGTAAGATGAGCTCTCAGCTCTGGTTCCGGTTCCAGGAACCGTGATTAAAAATCCTGATGGTGCTCTTTTGTGTATTAATTAGATTTCATTTTGTTCGGTTTATTATTTTGGTTAATTTAATTTAAGGGGCCAATTGAGCGGCATAAAAACCCGTTACAATTTAACGCCAGCTAATTTGAGTATTATATTAATTAATGAAATTTTCCGTAAATACACTGTGATGCCTTTTCCGGCACTGGCGTCGACAGGACCAGATCAGGTCAACAAAATTAATTGGCCTACCTGGTTCGTAGATTTGGTTGGGCGCCAGGAACTCAATGTTCCACGGGTCGATCTCGCTGTTGATCTTCGTTGGGCGGCGGG